>NC_057864.1:446968383-447275571 GCF_019393635.1 Dromiciops gliroides
AGTTGTTTTCCTCTGTGACATTATCATCATATAGATTTTTCTATTTCTATTCACTTTGCTTTGCTTCACTTCATAAAGTCCTTCCCACTTCCCTCTGAAAATGTTCATTTGATCATTTCTTATGGTACTGTAATATTCCTCTAGATGTATAGATCACTATATATTTAGCCATTCTCCGATGGGCACTTTCACCTAGTTTTCAATTTTGGACCATTACTAAAAGAGTTGCTATAAATATTTTTATATACATAGATCCTTTTCCTCTTATTTTTTTATAGTGGTATAGATGGGTCAAAAGGTTTGTACACTTTGGTAACTTTCTAAGCAAGTTGCTCCAAGTTGCTTTAATTGGCATTTTTCTAATTATTAGCAATTTAGACAATTTTTTCTCAATGATTGATGATAGTTTGGATTTCTTCCTTTGAAAACTGTTCTTGGGGCAGCTAGATGGCACAGTGGATAAAGCACCAGCCTTGGATTCAGGAGGACCTGAGTTCGGTCCGGCCTCAGACACTTGACACTTACTGGTTGTGTGACCTTGGGCAAGTCACTTAAAACCCTCATTGCTTTACCAAAAAGAAAAGAAAATTAAAAAAAGAGAAGTAACTGAGGTAAAATTACATCGGTTAATTGGAGGTATTTTATGGATGGCCTTTAAAGACAGGCAGAGATTTTGGAGTTGAAAGCTTACAGTCATAGAATGTTTATATATGTGGGCATTCTGGGATGAAAGTAACATTTAAGGAGTATTATTACTTAGGACTGTTGGATTGGAGCAGGAAGAACCTAGAATCAGGGAAGCCAACCAGGAGACTATTGTTAATCTAGCATGAGAGAGTTAGTAATAGTAATAAAGAAAAGACTGGGTACAAAAGATGGCAGTGTAGTCTTGTTTGAACTCCTCCCTAAGTTTCAATCCTTATTGAATAAATTCCTAGAAGGAAGTTGAAGGGAGAGAAGAGAAATGATGAAAGGACTGAATTTTCAAGAACTCCAGTGGCAGAGATGAGGTTCAAACCCAGGGCATGAATTGGATCCAGGAAACAAGAGAATGGGAAGAGCTAAAAAATGACTAAGGTTTTGAGCCTGAGTGATTGGGAGAATAATGAGAAAGATGAGGTTTTAAGGAACAGATGATTAGTTTGACTTTGAACATCCTGAGTTGGAGGTAACAATGAGGATCCAGTAGTGATGACTAAAGAAATGTATGTAGGTGGAGAAATTGGCCCTGGAGAGAAATGTGAAGAGACACATGCAAACTGGTGATAGTTAAACCATGGGAATGGTTTATTACCATTGCAACTACCAAAGGAGAGAAATGGAAAAGTGTTCAGAAATGAATCTTGAATGGAATAAATAAAAAGGAGAAATTCAGCACAATTGATGGCGAAATGGGCAGAAGTCTGGCTAATTGTTCAGCTGTGTTGAGACACCTGAATGTCACAGATCAACTTAATCAATCGAGGTGCGCTAGACATAATGTAACAGGTTTGGAGTTAGAGGAACATTAGTCAAGAGTGGATAGAAAATGAAGGCCAAAGGTTGGTAATACATGTGTTAAAAGAAGTCATTTAGTATAAGAATTTTTAAAAATGAACAAACAAGCACATTGTTTCCATGTGGGTACTCAGTAGCTATCTGACAGCACAGGGGATCCAAAAGAATTGAATCGTTCATTCATTTTTATTGTTTATTTTCTTACAGGTAGTTGGTTCCTGTAGAATTAGATGGTGCGCCATGGGGCTCACCAAGCAGTACCTGCGTTATGCTGCCAGTGCTGTCTTTGGCTTGATTGGCAGCCAGAAGGGCAACATTGTTTTTGTAACTCTGCGTGGTGAGAAGGGGCGCTATGTGGCAGTGCCAGCCTGTGAGCACGTCTTCATCTGGGATATACGGAAAGGGGAGAAGGTAAAGGAGTCTTCCACTAGTAATCTCGGATTTATTTTGGGAGATGAGAGAGATTCCAAGTTGTCTGTGACTACACCCATGCTCCCGTAACGGGGAATAGACATCAGGTCCAAAGCATGGGTGCTAGCATTACCACAATCCCAGAGACTCCTTCCCAATATCTTTAGGGTGCCTAGAAGGAATTAATTTGCTGATCTTTTGCTATTTCTCACAACTCTGTTTTTGCACCCTCTGTCTAATCATAGCCTTAGCTTTCCAGTTCTTACAGCTTATCAGCAAATTGCAGAATAAAAATTAAAATGTTTTCTTATGTTGAGGAGGAGAGAGAATTAAAGGATTTAAAGCTAGAAAAAGCCTGGGAGAAATCTTTTAGTTTGATTCCTCTTTTAACAATAAGAAAAATGAGACCCAGAGAGAGGAACACATGCTAGAATAAGGAATAAGCAGATTGGCTGCCTCCGCCATCCTCCATCATTCCCCAGTTACATGCCTGATATGTCCTGAGAAACAAATTCCCTTACAGACAGAATTTGGGAATAATTCTGATGCCCTGAAAAATGGTTCTGAAAATAGTATATGTTGTACTTTTAACCCTTTAAGTTCCAAAATCAAAATTATGTAGGTAACATTTGCATGAAGTAGAAGTTAGATGGTTCATTACTCATGCCTAGCAGACTTTAAGGTGTTTTGATAAGTCACCTTATTATTTTTGTGCCTTCATTTCACTTGACCAATGGGACTAATAATTCCTGCCTCAGAAGACTCAGCATATAATTACTATTTATAAACATGATTTGAAGAACTGATGTTATTGACATAAAGTGTACAAATATCTTCCCACCTTTGCTAAAAAGGAAAGCTTAGCTCCTGCACAGCTCACGTTTCAGTGTTCTTGTTCTTTATTTTTTGTGATTTCAGATTCTTATTCTTCAGGGACTTAAACATGAAGTTACCTGTTTATGTCCCTCACCAGATGGGTTGCACTTATCTGTGGGCTATGAGGATGGGTCTATCCGCATCTTCAGTCTTCTGAGTGGTGAAGGGAATGTGACCTTCAATGGACATAAAGCAGCTGTCACTGCCCTGAATTATGATCAACTGGGGGGCAGACTAGTATCTGGCTCCAAGGTAGGAATGAATTGTAGGAATTGTGAGGGAAATGACTGGGCATGTACTGAGACTTCGATAAAATAAGGATAGGGTAATACTATTCAAACAGATTTTTTTTATAAGAGTTTTTGTGAGAGATTTTAGATGACTCTCAGTGGTATGAAACTATAGTTGCCTGGGGTGGGATTTGGAGATGAGTTTCCCAGAGCCATTCTGCTTCTTTTGATGCTTTTGAACCTTCCAAGGTGGCTTCTTTGCAAAGAATTTAAAAAGCAGGGTAGATAAGAACAACAGTGAAGCTATGGCTGGTCTCTTGCTGAATGCTTGATCTTATTTTTGCCTCATCAAGGACACTGATGTTATTGTGTGGGATGTGATCAATGAGAGTGGCCTCTACCGTCTGAAGGGACATAAAGATGCCATCACACAGACATTGTTCCTACGAGAAAAAAACCTGCTGATTACCAGGTAAAGATGCAATGGTTAACTTTTTAGGTCTTCCTCATGTCACTTCTTTCACAGAGACTGCTCAGGAATGAATGAATGAGTGAATGAATGAATACAATTATTGACTAACACTGTGAAAACAAGAGGACTTAATTATCAAGAATGCAAGTAGAAAAATGAGACAAAAGAGTTCTTGCTCCAAAGGGCTCACATTCTTATAGGACAAATATGTATAGAAGGGTTCAGCTACACTGCAAATGGAAAGGTCCTTAGGGTGTAATGGCAAATTACATGGTAATGTATCTTCTTTAGTATCATCCCCCCCCCAAAAAAAAAGCTGTTTTTAAAATTTTGATCCTAAATAGCAGAAAGCATTACAGCAAAACAGAACAAAGATGTTTTATGAAACCGTGAACCTTCATGTATTACAGCTTGCCTATGTGTGTATGTATGTATGTACATATATACGTATATGTATATGTTCTATATGTTACTCTCAAAACTTTCTTGCTAGTATGTTCTTCCTTCTGTACTTTCTTCTCTTTTGTACATTTAAAAAATACTGGGGGGCAGCTAGGTGGTACAGTAGATAAAGTACTGGCCCTGAATTCAGGTGGGCCTGAGTTCAAATCCAGCTTCAAACACTTGACACTTACTAGCTGTGTGACCTGGGCAAGTCACTTAACCCTCGTTGCCCTGCAAAAACCAACAACACCCTCCCCCCCCAAAAGAAAACAACAACAAAACAAAACGAGAAATCATACTGGCTCTCTTTTTAAGGGCATTGTTATTGCTGACATGTCTTTTCTCCCTGCCCCATTTCCCAGTTAAAAACTGAGAAAAATGAAGAAGTGAAGAACCCTGTTGTAACAAATAAGTATAGGCCAAGAAAAGGAATCCATGCAGTGGCCAAAAGTGTATGACTCTGCACCTTGTATCCATTGCCTTTCTGTCAGGAGGTGGATAAAGGTCCTTTGGGAGACATGTTTGGTCATTGCATGATCAGAATTCGTAAGTCTTCAGTTTTTTTCCTTTACAGTGTTGCTGACTTGGTATAAATTTGCCACCTGGTTCTGCTCATTTCTCCCTTCACACAGCCCAGTATTCCCTTTCATTTCTTGGTGCTCAGTAATAGTCTGTTACTTTGTAGTTGTTTTTCTTTTTTGAAACAGTCCTTTTAATTTCTCCCAGTATATTAGTGGTGCTATATGTGGCGGCCACTGCCTTTTCAGAGTGTCTTTATTTATTTGAAACATTTTGAATTTTGAGTTCCAAATTCTCTTCCTCCCATCCACTGAGAAGGCAAGCAAAGTTAAATCAATTAATTATACACGTGGAATCATGCAAAATATTTCCGTAGTAGACATACATTTACATTAAAAAAATAAAGGAAATTATACTTCAGGTTACACTCAGAGTTCATCAGTTCTCTGGAGGCAGATAGCAGTTTTTCATCATGAGTCATTTGGAATTGTTTTGGATTGTTATATTGATCAGAGTTGCCAAGTCATTCACAGTTGATCATTATTACAACATTGCTGTCACAGTGATCACCTGATTCTTCTCACCTCACTTTATATCAGTCCATATAAGTCTTGTGTTTTTTCTGGAACCACCCCCTCCTCATTTCTTATAACACAATTATATCCCATCATATCATGTACCACAACTTGTTCAGCCATTCACCAATTGATGGGCATCCCCTCGATTTCCAATTTCTACCACAACAAAAAGAGCTGCTATAGATATTTTTGTTCATATAGCCTATTACCCTCTTATACCACAGTTTGTTAAGCCATTTCTTAGTTATCTAAGAGGCAATAAAGTTATTCCCCTAGATTCTAATAGTTTTTTTCTTTTTTTCTCCTTTTAATTCCCCTTTTAGGATAAGAGAATTTGTTTGGCTTACAAACTTTTCCTCCCTGATATTCTCCCTCTTGGGCAGCTAGTTGGTACAGTAGATAGAGCACTGGCCCTGAAGAAGTTGGGAGGACCTGAGTTCAAATCTCACGTTACTAGCTGTGTGACCCTGGGCAAGTCACTTAACCCCAATTGTCTTAAACATCCAGTTGTCTTGATGTATATCTTGCCACTGAACCCAGATGGTTCTGGAGGAGACAGTAAGGTTGGTGATCTTGCACAGCACTCCCTCACTTAAATCCACTTCAGTGCAAGTCATGACATCACCCTGATGTCATAGTCTTCTTTGAGAATGAAGGACAAACAACAACAATAACAATTCTCCCTCTTAAGCCCCACCTCAACATCTAAACTTGTTTACCTATTGAGTTTGATGTATTTCTAGTCCTACATGTGTGTGTTCAACCCTCCTTAGTCCTTTTCAAATAAGAGGATCATCTGATGCCCAATTCCCCTTTCCTTCTTTGTATAGTCTTTTTCTCTTCCACGTTGATTACAAGAAGTAGCAAGTTCTACCTCCTCCTGCCTCCTTTCTACACTAGTGTGTTCCTTTTAACCTTACTTTTCCTTCTTCACATCCTCAGAACAGGACCTATGCTTTTCTTCTTTCACTCATTTCATTCCTCTTTAAGGACACTAAGGATCTGAAGGAACAATTGTTTCTTCTTCCTCTATTAGAGTGCTAGTATTGCACCATTCTACTGTTCCTTCTCATTCAAGTTCACCTTTCTAAGTTTCTCTGAACTTGTGTTTGTATTTCAGAGTTCCTGCTGAGCTCTCGTCTTTTCATCAAAAATGCTTGAATGTCCTTTATTCCATTACAAGCCCACTTTTCCCCCCCATGTAGTATTATACTCACAGCTTTGCAGGGCAAGTTAGATTATGAGTCTTTTTCTTTGGCCTTTTAGAATAAGGTATTCCAAGATTTCCTTTTTATTTATAGAAGAAGCTTCTAGGTCTTGTTCTTCCTCTTTCCTCTAGTATAGATTTATTTTTAAAAAGACCCTCCTTTTCCCATGTCTTCTTCCATAGCTTCAGATGATTTTGAATTTTAGATTCCTAATCCCATTACTCGACTATACCAGGGCTACTGTAGGTTGAGTCTTTGTAAAACAATAGCTGAGTCAACTGATTTTCCACTTAGCATACCATTGTTCCATAAACAATCTTTCTGTTTTAACTTTCAGTGGCAAAGACACTGTGGTGAAATGGTGGGACCTTGATACACAGCATTGCTTCAAAACAATGGTTGGCCACCGAACTGAGGTAACTGAAGTGTGAAGACAGGTCATTTGGCCGTAGGGGAAGGGTAGCTTGTATTAGATGGGGTCTGTAACCCTTGTGTCATTTGTCACGTGCTCTTTTTGTACTAAGTAAATCATCATAAAAGCAGGGTTCATATCCTTGGTATCTGTGTCCCCTCCCCAGGGCCTCCCCCTAAGGTGGGTTTGGTAAAGGTTGGTCAAAGAAATGGAGAAAAAAGCAGTTGGGTCTTGGGAGCTGTTACCTCATTGTCATCATCACGGCTCCTGGGGGAAATCTGGAAGCTGAGCAGAAGCATTGACTGAGCACTTCTGCTGTGTGTTGTGAGGGTGCAAAGAAAAAACATTTATTACGATTGGTTCTTATCTACAAGGAATAATTTTAGGAATGAAACCCGAGAGAATTGTTTTCCACCCACTTACTCAGAATTAGGTAGTTGTAGCATTCCTACCCCTAGGTTGTTTTCCTTTCCTTTCTCAAGGAGTTCAGCCCCTGGCTCACTTGTCTTATCTTCTTCCCCAACTCCTGCTCTTATTCAGGCAGATTTTGACCCCTCAACTCCCTAACTTCCCATTTCCTTGGGCTCCTTACATCCCATGGCCTGTGTTTTTACTTTGCCTCAGCCACATGGGCTGATTACACACTAGATCTTGCTATTCCCTTTCCAGTATTCTACTTCCCCAATTAGAAACAGACATTAACCTCTCTGACCCCATCTGGCCCTGACAAAGCTGTCTCTACAAAGATCACAGGCTACTGGAATGGAATATCTTAGAAGGCATGAAATCCACCTGCCACGTTTTGTGGACTAAGCCGTTTAAGCCCCCAGAGCTGTGGCCTGGCCCGGGCCACACACGGCTCCTGAACGGCAGAGCCAGGAGCAGAGGGCTCCCAATGATTCTCTTCAAAGTTACTTTCATTCTCCTCTAGAGAGGAGGAAATTTACCTTCAGCTGTGTTCGGAAAGGACTCCTATCCAGAGCACAAAAACCCCCAAGAAAATTCACTGTGAAATAACCATACCAGTATATTGAGATATTGGAACAAATAGAACTTCTAAAAGTTACACTTTTTGTGTCTCCTGTTTCTTTCAGGTTTGGGGACTGGCTCTAGTGTCTGAAGAAAAACGTCTCATCACCGGAGCTGCAGACAGTGAGCTGAGGGCTTGGGACATCTCTTACATCGAGGAGGTGATTATCTGACTACCTCTTCCTGTCTTCCTTACCATGGGAATGATGTGCTTCAAGGTGTTGTGCAGACTGAAGTTTCACTCCAAAGGCCAAAGTCTTGCCTTCTTATCATCTGCCCAGGGACAGAAAATTAAATTAGCATCTGAATAGGGCCCCAGCTACCCTTGCTTACAGACTCTTGTCTGGTGGCTGACAGACTCTCCCCTTCCCCCTCCTCAAATTCCTGTGACTTGGCCCAAACTCCCTTCTGACTTCTTTCCTCTTCTTTGTCCCCATCCGCCTCAGGTGGGGCCATTTGGAGGACCTGATGTGCCTCTTGCTTCTTACTGCTGCTTCGATGCTTCCTCTGCTGTTCTCACCAATCTTGCCTCCTTTGGAGGTCTCGATTTGTTCCTCTGACATCTGTCATCCTTTCCACATCCTTGTTGCTGTTACCTCCTGGCCCCCAAGTCACTCTCCTTTCATTCTTTCTTGCTTAAGGAGCTCTCCATGAGGCTCAAAGTCTTCTTTTCTTTCCCATCCCACCCCTTATACCCAGGGACTTCAGGATCAATGTCGATGTCCCCACAAACCCAGCTTCTAGGACTTCTCAGCCATGCACTGGGATGGTCACACCCTTGATCTTACCATCACCAAAACAGATCCAACTTCCACAGTCCAGACTGAGTTTCTTTTCTTACACTTAGACCCTCCTGTCCTATTACTCCCTTTGCCTTACACCTTTAAAACTTGTTTTGTTTCCCTTGTGTCTCTCTTGTTTTCCTAGTTCCATCACCCCTTCTCTAGTCTCACTTTACCCCCTGACCTATTTGGACCCCAAACTTAATCACTCTCATGTCTGTCCTTGGGTTTCCTTCGCCTTTGTTCTCCTGCTTAAATCCCCACTTTGGATTCTCCCCAACCCAGCTCCTTTTCCCCCCAATTAGCTGTCACTGTTACATGCTGCTGAATGATGCTGGAGGAAGCTATAATCCTTGCTGAGTGGGTCTTTCAAAGAACTGGTCAGGTGCCTCCATACCAGGGGCTTTCCTGATGCCCTTCACCTCCCCAAAGTTCCTCAAGGGCATGGGCTGCCTGATCTTTGCCTTTTTATCCCTATCACATGTTGGGCACTTAATAAAATGCTGTCAGGTTAAATTGAGGTGAATTTCTTGTAGGTTTCTCACTTGCATTCTTCTTTGGAAAGACTTGTCCTGTGGCATACTGAGTACTCAGTCTGTTGCAGTGCTAGAATTACTGTGTAGTTCAGTGAAAGAAGGTCTACAATCTCTGGTGCAGGGGGAGGTGGAGGGAAAGACTGGGCTCTTTCAGTGCATGGACCTGGGGCAGCATGGAGGCTCTAGGCAGAGTTGAGCCTGATGGTGATGCCGGTATTCTTTGATGGCAGGGTAGTTGGTGACATTCAGACAAGGTGGTTCTGCCATTGGAGCAGTCCATACCACGGAGAACGCGATCTGCTGGTTTTCTCTGACCAGTTTTTAGGCTGGGAATATTCTGTTCCATCAGGTGCTCTTCTACAATGTCTTTTTTTTCTTTCTCTGTGCATACAATAAATAGATGAAAGACCTTGACGAACCCAATTCAAAGAAGAGCAGAGGATCTTCACTTGGGATGCTGGGGACTCATGAAACAGAGACTGGGGACCCTGAAGCGGATGAAGACCCTGAGGATGTAATGGTCCATTCTTAAAATTTCTCCTTCCCAAGGCTCATGGGTTAAAGGTGTGGGGACGTCCACATGCCACACTTTAGGGAACGCCAGTCACCCTTCCTCTGAATCCCACTGTTCACTTGTTTGTTTTTCCTCCCAAAGATGTGGCAGAGCCCGCCTTTTACCACCGTGTCTTCTCTTGCTTCCTTTTTAGCGTATTCTTTCATGTAGCAAAGTGGGTTCCATAATGCGGGAAGGAAGAGACCGAGTTGTGAATCTTGCTGTTGACCGGACAGGCAGGATTCTTGCTTGTCATGTAAGTGATAAACATAACAAGGAAGAGAAAATTCCTTCTTTTTTTTCTAAGGATCCTGTTAATTCATTTCAGAGCATTGTCCAGACATTTACATTTGAAGGTCCCGACTTTGTTCTTGGTATATACCCCCATTTTAGAGATGAGTTAACTGAGGTTCTAAGCAATTACCGGGCTTGATATAGAATCATAGCTTTAGAGTTAGAAGAGACCTTAGGAAACAGATCAGTCCTCATCTAGTTTTATTGACCCTGATGTAACCTTCCCTTCTTATACAGACAGTTCTTGCTTCATGTAAATTCAGGTTATGCAAATTTGACTTAGTACAGTACCACGCACTGGCTTGGTGTACCTGGCATCCTACCAAAACATCCCAAAAAACTAACCCCACCCCCTGCCTGCCTCAAAGCGAAAGCAGAAGAAATGAATGTGAGGAGAGACCACCACTGGTGGATTAGGGCTTGGCTTTGAGACCTGGTACTGAGAGAGGAGACTTTTGCCCTACTCTTCCCACCTGCCCATGTGTCCTGACCACACTTGGGTAAATTTATCTCCAGCCCCTCTGTATCACCTGTCCTCTCCAGTCTGTCCATGTCTGCTCCCCACATGTTCTTCCTCTCAGTTCTGGACAGGCCCCTACATGGCTGGACCTGGCCCCCATGTGTTCTTCCTGCTCCTACTTCTCTGTCCCTGGTCCCCATGTGTCCTTGAACTATATGGTAGCCCTCTCCCTCCCTTCCTCTCTCCTTCCCTCCCTTCTCTACATCTGTGGGCAAATTCATATTATGTGAAAAATTGCTTTATGTGGAGGTCTGCAAAACGGTCCACTTAACATAAAGTGAGAACTGTTTGTCCATGTGATCTAGTAGCACCATTGTAAATATCCACTCTACAGCTTCAAATCTGGGTAGTTTAAAATGGCCCTAAGTGGAAATATCATTTAATCCAGTCTCCTCATTGAAAAGATAAGGAAACTGGGGCCTCACAGATTGAATGTTTCCCCCAGTGTTATACTAGAGTAAGTAGCAGAGCCAGGATTTGAACCCAGCTCCTTTCATTCTCAATTTAGTACTCATTGCCATTGTACTCCAGCCTCTGTCAGGGAAGAAGAGTTGGACTGAGACTTGACTGTAGATAAAATAGACTAAAATATTTTTCCTTGTTGTTGGATTAATATCAATCTGTTTGCCTCTTACAGGGAACCGATTCTATTTTAGAAGTGTTTTGTATTCTTTCCAAAGAGGAAATTCAGAAGAAAATGGATAAGAAAATTAAGAAAGCCAGAAAAAAGGCTAATAAGTAAGTGCTATCAGCTTGTTTCAACTACAAATGTATGGCACAATCCATATTTTACATAGGGAAATTGAAATTTCATTTAGAGGAATGAGATTCCCCCACGCCCCATTTTTAAAGGCAGTAATTAGTGGCAAAACGTAGGTTGTCATCAGATATCTCCTATGAACAAAGGGATGTTGCCTTTATCTGGGGTCCAGCTTACAAATTGCTTAGTTTTTTATTTGTTGTTGTTGTTGTTTTATTTTGTTTTTTGAGGGGCAATGAGGGTTAAGTGACTTGCCCAAGATCATACAGCTAGTAAGTGTCAAGTTTCTGAGGCTGGATTTGAACTCAGGTCCTCCTGAATCCAGGGCATTTGCTTTATTGTGCCACCTAGCTGCCCCCAAGTTGCTTAGTTCTGACTGGGCAATAAATTTTCGATAAGGGACAGGAGCCTGAGTAGAAGAAGGCTGTTCAGTTGTCTAAGGCTGGTAAGATAACCACATGCTTTAGGTTCCTGAGGCCAATGCAGCTTCACAGACCAATTTCTGAAAGCATTAAGCAAATAATTTTTCATTGGCTTTCTGTAACAGGTCATTCTTTTTTTTTTAATGAAAAAAATATATATGTTTTAGTTCCAAATTCTCTTCATCCCCCACCCACAGCAAAAACAAATAATACCCATTATACTTAATAATCTCATTGTTTCTTAATGGACTTTTGCAGGTCCCACTGGACCCTTCCTTATATTATCAGTACAGTAATATATAAGTTGCTCTAGCTATCCATTACATTGAGTTACTTTTCTTAGAAAAACTTGTTAGAGAAGATACTTCATTTCGAGAACTCATTTTAATCTGATCTGTCTGCTTTATTTGTTTATTTATTTATTTAATTGTTGCTTTGTACACAGGGCGTACACAGGGCACATACACAAGAACTATTCCTCCCTACCCATTTTTGGTGTGTTTTACTTGTCTGCCTATGGCATGGGCAGATGTTTCGTTAACTTTCTCTTGAGTTCCACTGTCAAAAGAAATTCTTAAGAATTTTAATAAAAACACTTGTTCTTGGTTTCTTGGTATCTTGGACCACATTGGGATTCTTTTAATGGAAAGATGCTCTGAGAAATAGTTTTTTTTTTTTTTAAGAAGTGTGAATTTTAGGGTATTTTTTTTCCTAGATTAAGTTCTGGCGAAGGGGAACAAGAGGATCTTGAGGTCAGTATGTCTCTGCAAGATGAGATCCAGCGGGTAGCTAACATCAAAGCTTCAGCCAAGATCAAGTGAGTGAATGTGATATTAGTTCTCATACAAATTTCTGCAGTTACATTTTCATTTCATCCAAAAGATTGAGTGTGTCCTCGATTATCATAGCCCAGCTCCTCTGCTGCAGGTTTGTTCTCATCCTTGCAGTCAGTAATTTTATATTATTCTATATCTCCTGCACACCTTACAGAGAATTTTGGTTTTATATTTAATACATTTATTATGTATTTTGTGTTAGAATTATCTGCGTATGTAGGCATGATAGTCTTCAGAGTTATTTACAATTGAATGTCCCATTGATGTGTTCTCCATCCAGATTGGCCAGAGTATTCTGAACAATAAGAAAAGGACATTTGTGTCTAGAGATGGGACTGGCTTAAGGCTGGAGTCTATGTTTATTTTATCCCACACAGGTCCTTTGACTTGATTCATTCTCCCCATGGAGGCTTGAAAGCTATCTTCCTGCTGCAAAACAACCTCGTGGAGGTATATACATTGAACCCCTCTACTCCTGCCCCACAGCCCATCAGGACAGCCAGGATCACCATTGGGGGCCACCGCAGTGATGTCCGGACCCTGTCATTTAGTTCTGACAATATCGCCGTCCTTTCAGCGGCTGCTGATTCTGTCAAGATATGGAACCGGTTTGTGAATCCACTTTTCCTAGTAGCCGCTCCCCATAGGCCAGAGTACTCTCCTTGTCTTTGTCCTGTGATTTAATTTTAAAAGCTTATTGGTTCCCCAAGCACCAAGCTCATTTCCTTAGAAATTCAGCTGGTGTGACATTTCTTTCTTTCTTTCTTTTTTTATTCTAACTAGACACTGAGTTTATAAAGGGAGGTTGAACTTTGCTTTGGTACTTCATATTAAATAATCTTTAAATAAAATTTTTTTATAATACTATAAAAAGAAATTTGGACCGGAGTAATATACATTTAAATCTTATTATTAATATAGTTTATGTTAATTGTACTGATTATAATCATTAAGTTATTTCAATTAAAACAATACCAAAATTACATTATTTCAATAATGGTATACCTAATAATTATTAATGATCATTAATTATATGGCTACATGTCATTGGTAATGACACCTACATAATGGACTTTATAATTTGCAAAGCATTTTACACAAAGAACATCATTTTGGTCTTAAAACAAAGCTTCGGGGAAGGTACCACTAGTAATCACTGTTTTTCAGATGAGGAAACTAAGGCTGCGAGAAGTTCAGTGAGGGCAGGATCAGAAATCAGAAATGGGATTTGCTTCATCGGGTTGTCAGACATCATTGCTGTCATCTTGGCATGTTGACCTTTCGTTGGTCCCATGTTGTGTGAAGAAATGTCCAGATGAATGTGGAGAATCTGTTAGGACACTCAGGGATGTTTGAGAATGTGCATCTTTTGTTTTTAGATTAAGAAGTTGTCATCTTGAACATTGCCATTCTTGTCAATTAGTTGACTTTGCTTTGTCTGTTCCTTCCCACCCCCCACCCCCCGCCTTACTGATTTTTGAGTCCTGGGTTCCTAAGGCTTTCCACATCTTTTAACACTGAGCCCTATAAGACCAACTTAACTGTTGAAATGTCTAATGATGAGCTTTGGATCTGAGGTTTCTTGAAGCGGTACAGCCTCTGAATATTTTACATCTGAAAGGGAGAAAAGGTTCTTTCTTTCTTTGCTTACTTAGGAAGTTAGAGAAGATGCCTTCTGAGGTCCTTTCCAGCTCTAATCTCTAATCCTATGATCTTTCCTTTCTTATAGGTCTACCCTGCAGTGTATTCGGACAATGACTTGCGAATACGCTCTCTGTTCGCTATTTGTTCCTGGAGATCGGCAGGTGATCATAGGAACAAAGGTAAACAAAGATTTTGAACAAAGGATTTATAGGGTTCTTTCAGATCATTTTGTAAATGTCATTCTTTAATCAGGGGCAACTAGGTTTTTAATCAGCAGCAAATAACAAGAAAGGTACAGGTTCATCATCTTCTGACTGTTGGATCATGCAGTTTGAAATGCTCATCATAATTTAAAGATAATATTTAATTGTAAAGTAACTTTTCAAAATAAAAGAAATTCTATTTAGGTAGCACTTTATCATTTAAGAGGCATCTTGGTTTAGTGGAAAGAATTGCGGTTAGATGACAAATAGTTCTACCAACCTTATACATGTGTAGCAAGAATCAGATTAAACTATATAAAGTACTTTAAAATTTTAAAGCAAAATCTAAATATGAATAATATTATTTCTATGTAAGTTCTCTTCTTTGAGCCTCATAGTCATTATGAGGCTGAAAAGGAATCGTTTTATCCCTGTTTTATAGATGAAGAAACTGACACTTTAACTGAGGTTAAATGATTTGCTCAAAGTGTTACTGTCAGTAAATGATAGAGCCGTAATTAGAATTGCTCTCTCATGACTCACTATCAAATGCTCTTTCCTTTTTTTTGCCTCAGCATCCAATCAGTCAGCCAGTCAATCAAGCACATATGTGCCAGGCATGGTGCTAGGTGCTGGGGATAGGAAGACAAAATGGAACAAGCCCCACCATCATGGGGCAGCCACACGTACACTGAGAAGTGAATGCACAAGCAAACCGGAGAGGATCCAGGAAGAGGGGGTAGCCATGTGAACAGTTGAGAAAGATGAGGGTGGAAAACAAACAGATCATTCACTGGTCATTTTGGAGAGCTCTCTGCTGCTTATTGTAATGGGTTGAGAAATGAGTCAAGAGAGTTGAGTTTTCTAGGAATTTCATTGTGAAAGAGAAGAGATAAAGGGTGGTTGTGATAGCTTGAGGGGATACCAAGGTCCAGTGGCAAGATAAAAAATGTTGATAAAAGTATTAACTCGGACTCATTGTTAGCAAATTACCAGCAAAATAACTTCACTTTGGGGAAGTGATTTCTGCAGCTCAGCCTGATTTCAATGCTCCTTGCCCTCCATTTATCAGCTTGTACAATTGCTAATCAGTCTTAAGTTCCTTTTGATTAGCCAGCTCCTCTGTTCTTCCTGTTCCCATTTTAAAGTTTGGAAAACTGGGTATAGATAAAAGTGTCACTGTCACTCAGCATGCCAGTACACAGTCTGCAGACTGGAACTGGGGATATGTTCCTTAACCCACTCAACCTAACCCACTTGTCTGGTCAATAATGCCACTGTGTCCCGGGCTATTCATTGTTTATCTTTTCAGACAGGGAAGCTACAGCTTTACGACTTGGCCTCAGGAAATTTGCTGGAGACACTTGAAGCACATGATGGAGCTCTATGGTCAATTTCACTCTCTCCAGATCAGGTAACTGAACAAAATGCCCAGTGTTCCCTTCTCCCTCAGAACTTCACAGCTCCGTTCTTAGGGTCATGCTTTGCAGCAGCCTTGAATGCCTTTCTTGGGATTTCTTTGCCAAGAGGTGCCATTTTGGAGACGTGGTCTGGTCTAGATCTTGAGACCCCTTTTGTGACATTATTTCCAGATAAGAATGTCTCTTAGGAAATAAATTCTCTTTTATCTTCTTCCTTATATAACCTTTATATATAGCCGATCATTCCTCCCCTTCTTCCCTATTGTATCTGAGTTCCTGTCTCTAGAAGTATCTAGGAGACTTCAGAGCAAAACCCCTACATAATTATATGACTGTTCTTTTAAGCAAATATACCAGAACCCAGATCATCTAACCATTGTCATTCTTTTCAAAATAATTAGGCAGTATAGATTTCTTCCATTGATTCTTTGACTGGTTAGAACATTTTGGGGGCTCCTGTGAAATTGTGGTCACTAATGGTAGCATGTGCTTTTGAATATTATCATTAATGGAAGTTCTGATTGGGTTTAGGTTATATGTGACAATATATAAGTCTCAGTAATTATAACTTCCCACAACCTGCTGTTGATATTTGGTTAAAGAGAAATGACGTGAATGGGGGTGGGGGGCAACCACTGGCAGCTATTTAAACTAAGGGAAGGAGCTGAAGAGGAACCTCTCTGTACCAGCTTAAAGACCCTACTTGAAGAGGCTTTTTTTCCTCAGAGCGCAGTGGGCCCAAGACCTTTCACTAAGGCTGCAACTAGGAGTTTTCTCAAGTGACACCTATAGTTTGTATCCATAGGATAATCCCAGAGGGTTTTTTCCTGATTGCAGCCTCCATACCAGGTTGGTAAGATGGGAAGAGACCCTTTTTAGAATCCCATGTTGGAGCCAACCTTTGAGTTTTCCTTCCAGGTCCAGAGATGCTTAGGCTTCCAGAATTAATTTTTACTTCTTTTGTCTTTCAAGCGTGGCTTTGTAACTGGTGGTGCCGACAAAACTGTCAAGTTCTGGGATTTTGAGTTGGTGAAAGATGAAAACTGTGCCCAAAAGAGGTGAGTGTGATAATTTTTGAGTAATGGCATGGGATCCAGAGGAGAAGATATCGTTTTGGGTTTTGTTTGTTTTTCTTTTTTAAATAAATAATCCTAGACTTTCAGAGGCATATGGTATCACAGAAGTAATTGAGACCTTCTTTTCTTGGATGGTGCTAGGCTTTCTGTGAAGCAGACCCGTATCTTACAGCTTGATGAAGAAGTGCTCTGTGTGCGCTATTCCCCGAATCAAAAGGTGCTGGCTGTGTCTTTGCTGGACTGTACAGTGAAAATCTTCTACGTTGACACTTTGAAGGTACGAACTGGTGATCAAGTGTCTGTTTCCTCCCCTTTGTATGCTTTTTTTAAAAACTGGTAAATGAGTCATTTGTTAAGTGAATAATTTTATATGGGGATGAGATAGAGATGTGGGTTTCTGTTTAAATAATCATAATTTGAATCATTAAGAGAATCACTCTCTAATTTTATTTACTTTACAAACTTGGTTTGTAATATACCAGGCTTGCTTAAAAGCAAAGTGTACTTGTATCCTCAGGTTCTTAAGATTCTAAGGAAGCCTCCCAGCTATGCTAGAGAATGAGTCTCTTTTAAGTCAAGTAAACAAGCATTTATTAATCAATTTCTATGTACCAAGCATTGGGGATACAAAGAAAGGCAAAAAATGGTCCCTGTTTTCAAGGTACTCACAGTCTAATGGAGGAAACACCCTGCAAATAATTATGTACAACCAAGATAAGATAATTTGGAGATCATCAACAGAGCAAAGGCCCTAGTATTAAGGGGGATCAGGAAAGGCTTCTAGTAGATGGGAGGATTTTAGCAGGGAATTGCAGGAAACCAGGAGGCAGTGAAGAGGAGGAAGAAATTTCCAGGCAGGGGACAGCCAGGGAGACCCCACAATAAGCACTTAGTCATCTTCTGTTTGCAAAGTCTTTGTATTTAGGGACCTCAGGATTGTAGCTACGGCAGCTGATTTTTCAGTGTCGCCTAGAGCTGTGGCCTACCATAAGGTGGTCTACGTTCAAGAGATCTAAGTGATTTCAAATTTTATTAGGCATCTCAGTTATGTATCCAATTGAACAAATATTGAGGAAGCTATTGTGCAAAGCACTCTGCTAGGCATGCAGTGGATTTAAAACCATGGTCGTCTTAGGGTTGATATTTGATCATTTGGACATTGGAAAAAAGTAAACACTGCACTCAATGTTACATTTAGACCTTAGGATGGAAAATTGTATCTATATTTTGAAAATGTAAGCTAAATTATTGTTTTTCTTCTTTTGTTTTTTATACTTAGTTTTTTCTCTCTTTATATGGACACAAACTACCTGTTCTGTGCATGGACATCTCTTATGTAAGTAAAGCTTTAAAAGGTTCCAGAAGCTAGCTATTGTCCTCAAATCAGAGGATGAACATTCTGAGATAATGGTTGGCTGAGGGGGCTCCTTGATTTTTTCATTAAAGATAACTTCAAGCCATCTCACCCCTACCTTTGAACATCAGGGGCTCTCTGTAAAAGGGAGTTCTGGATCATGTAATCCACAGGGTTGTTTGGGGGAATGGGCTTTGTAAACCTCATAGTGCTGTGGAAATTAGTATTAACAATTCCTTTCTTGGACTTTTATCATAGGATGGGGCACTAATAGCAACTGGTTCTGCAGACAGGAATGTGAAAATCTGGGGCTTAGATTTTGGGGACTGCCATAGATCTCTCTTTGCCCACGATGACAGGTAAGCAGAGGTCCTCTCACACAAAAGCAACCATAAAGCCGCTTTTTGAGTCACCCCTCATGCTGTCCATATCTGGTCTAAGTCTATTTAGCCTCATGTACACAGTGACATACTTGGCAAAGAGAAGTCCAGGGGGCAGCTAGGTGGCGCAGTGGATAAAGCACCAGCCCTGGATTCAGAAGGACCTGAGTTCAAATCCGGCCTCAGACACTTGACACTTACTAGCTGTGTGGCCCTGAGCAAGTCAGTTAACCCTCATTGCACCCCCCCCCCAAACACACACACACACACACACACACACACACACATTAAAAAACAAAAAAGAAACCAAAGAGAAGTCCGACGTGGCCAACAAAGACTATATCTGCTTTCCTGGGGACAGCCACTCAGCTCTTCATTCCTGCACGGCTTTTTACTGCAAGGGTACTTTCACTACCTTGGAGACTTACATCTGGGTATTTATCTCACTTTCAGTGTCATGTATCTGCAATTTGTACCCAAGTCTCATCTCTTCTTCACTGCTGGGAAAGACCACAAGATTAAACAGTGGGATGCAGATAGGTTTGAACACGTGCAGACCTTGGAGGTAATCTGCTGACCCATGGTCCTGAGCCTTGATCCCTCACTGTATTTTGTGTGAATAGTAATGAATGACTGCGTCATTCCTCACTTGCCTCCTTGTCTCCAGGGCCACCACCAGGAGGTATGGTGCTTGGCTGTTAGTCCTAATGGTGATTATGTTGTATCTTCATCCCATGACAAATCACTCCGACTATGGGAAAGAACAAAGGAACCACTCATCCTAGAGGAAGAACAAGAGATGGTAAGATGTCAGCTTGGGTTTCAGACATCTTAGCATTAAAGAGGCATGTCCAGAAATTAATCCAGCTGAAGGATTGTGGGTGGCCTCCTGTGGGGGAGAAAAGCTCATGCAGTTTTACAGAGCTAGTGCTGAGTGGCCAATTCAGGGGCCATCTGTCCACTTTCATAAAAAGCTTGTGTGTTCTCAACTTGTTCATCTTTTATGTCTTGGCAGCAAAGGGAAGCAGAATATGAGGAGAGTGTGGCCAAAGAAGCCCAGCCAGTAGTAAGTAAAGCTCTCCACCTACTTGAATAGGCTTTATAACTTGTTTTAAAGTAACAAATTCCCAAACTTGATTTGGGCATCCCTTGGCAGTAGTAAAAAATGGTATTCTGCAAATGATTGACAGTTAAGTATGATTGTTTGTCTTGGAATTCAAGAAATGGCTTTACAAATCCCAATGCTATCCCTTAACCGCCTGTGTGACCATGGACACGTAACCTAACCTCCCCGTCCCTCACTTCTCTAAACTACAAAATGAAAATGATACTTGTTTTGCCTGTTACAGGGTTCTTGTGAAGAGCAAACTTTGCAAACTGTAAAACACTCCAACTTGTTACAATAAGTTTAAACCTTGAGTTTGAAGAATTGTCATACCACCTCTAAAATTTTAGGAGATTGTTGGCAATTGTTTTTACTTCTGATATGGGGAATAAATCTGAAAGAAACTGAACAAATTGTCTCTCTTTTAGATATTATTGAGGGAGAACTTTTTTTTTACTTTTAAATTGTCTTAACATGTAATTGGGGGAAAATAAAATGTCATTTTTTAAAAGAGGCATTAGATATTGAGAAGAAAGTTCTTCTAGAAGGATTTAAGTAATCAAATTTTTTTGTAGTTTTTGTGAGAACAACTTAAAGTATCTTTTTTCTTTATACAGGTTCCTGGCGAGGCTCAAGGTGATGCTTACTTTCCTGGAAAGAAAACTGTTGAAACTGTCAAAGCGGTAAGTTGGTATAGAAATAGAGAATCCTTATTTTCTTGGTACGGTCTCGACTTTCTTACAAATCTGCTTTCCTGCTTATCAGTCAAAAGGCCCTTTTGTGGCAGAGGAATGATGATCTGATGATGATGGTGCTCTCATAGCCAACAGCAGAGAGCAGCCTGGGAAGAAGAGCTCAAGGCTGGCTCCCCAGGATGAACATCCCCACCAGCTGCCCTCCTTTAGATGTTGGATAGTGCAGCTTGAGTTAGGGACGTCAGTGATCTCTTCTCATTGAGCAAAACCAAAGAGTCCTGAGATGTTCTGAAATCCTTGTATAAAGGTTCAGTTTATTACTTAGTGCCTGGGTTGCAGGATTTTTCCAGTTGCATCTGGTTCAACTCAACCCAGCAAGGGTCTTGATTGGATCCTTCCAACCAGGCCTTCTGGTTTTAGTGGAGTTTGTTGTTTTAACTTCTCCCCTGGATGTCCTGGGCAGGCTGAGAGAATCATGGAGGCCATCGTGTTATACCGAGAAGAGACCGCAAAGAGGAAAGAACATGAAGCCATTTGTAAAGCCGCAGGGAAAGAGGTGAGAGAGACATTGATCTCCCTTCAGGAAGTGGGTTTATATAGAGTCGTCTCCTGAGTAGAGGCAGTGGGTCAGTGACATAGATGATATGTGTCAAAGGAGAAGAAGTAAATGTGGTGGGGGGGGGGGGGAGTGCTTACAATCTTAAACATTAAGAACAAGGCCTGAGGAGACTTGAGGGAGGGAGGGAGGTGAAGGAAAGTCTGGTTTCATGGAGAAAGGAAGGATGGGAAATTTTGGTAGGAGTCGAGTAGAGTCAAGTCTTCCTTTGATAAGCCCAACTACAGTAGGTTATATATCTGGTGGAAGTCAGACCTTGTTCGGGCAGCCCTTTGACCTGCTCTTTGAGCAAGAATTATTTCTGTGCTTTCTTGGTTGCAGTTAGCATGCTGCACGGATGTTAATCTGACAAAGGGCTCTGACGAATAACATTTAACCTTGTTTTCTCCACAGGTTCCTCTGCCAGTTAACCCCATCTTATTGGCCTATGGAAACATCTCAGTGAGTAGAACCTAAGAGCTTCCACCATTCCTCTTTGGACACCCTGAGGAGTACATTTTGTCCTTTCAGGACCAGGAAGGAAAAGGGCTTGGTGTTTGTGGGGAAAACATTTTGACTTTAAAAATCTTAGCTAGATTTTTGTGTTCTTCTAAATATTTATTAGACATTATAAGTGGGCTTCTGGGTGCTCACAGTCATTGTCAAGACTCTCTTGTATGTTAATTCATTCATCTATTTACACTGAGGAAGATCCCTGAGTCATGCCGATTTCTTCCCCCCAAATGAGGTGGGAAGCTTTTGTAGTAGAACATGACATCTGTAAAAAGCTAATTAGCCAAAGGAGGACTACTGATATTCTTTTCATTCATTTACAGCCTTCTGCATACGTACTAGAAGTGTTTAAAGGAGTCAAGTCAAGGTGGGTGCCAGGAAATTATGTTCTTAACAGGTCTTAAAATTGTTATTTATGTAAATAAGCAGTGTTTATCAAGTGCCTGTCATACGGAGAACACCATACATTAGCACTAGGGAGGATCCTAAAAGAAAGAAAGCAACTTGATGTGCCCGGTGGATGCTGTCTTCATCAGGACTTGGTTAATGCCCTGCAAAGCCAATCGTCTCTGGACATTATAGTCACTTAATTGATGACTATGTGAGAAACATGTCAACATAGTCACTGAGTACTAATTTGCAATTGAAACATTAGTTAATGGTGACATCTTTCTGAGTATCTCATTTGATGTGCCACAACAGCCTTGTGAGAGGTCAGCAGGGCAAGTTTTATAGATGGAAAAACCGAGATTCAGATGCTAGGTTAAATGACTTGTGTACAAGATGGTGACAAATCTAACACAAGAGTCCAGGTCTAGTGTTTTGGGGCATCTAGATTTTTATGGGTGTGTCTGAAAGTGTGTGGGTATGCATGTCTGAATGGATGAAGAGAATATGAAGTGCTAACAAGGTTATTGACAGTCTTGGAATCACAGGCTCTTAGAGCTGCTGCAGGGTCAGTCTGGTCCTACCCATGACTGATGCCACCCTGCTCAGTGCTGCCTTAAAGATTCTGTTTTTGTTCTTAGGTTAGCATCGCTTGTGGATTTTGTAGCTGATTGTAAGCCAAGGAATTCATTACAAGCTCAAGAGAGCTTATGCATAAGTTAGAGATTGTTTGTCTATATTTCTAGCATCGCAGATGGGCTAATAGAGGACAGCTGTTTTCTACTAAACTGTCCTTGGAGCCACAGTTAGAAACAGATTGCTGCCCCGTGGGCTGTTGTTCTGATCACTACAGCCCTCTTTATGCTCTTTTCTTTTCCCCTTTGCTGTTGAAGTGAGTTGGAGGAAGCCCTCCTGGTGCTGCCTTTCTCATATGTGCCAGACATTCTGAAGCTTTTTGATGACTTTTTCCAGCTGGGCTCTGATATTGAACTCCTCTGCCGGTGCCTCTTCTTCCTCCTCCGGTAAGATTCCCTCCCAAGGAGCACTAGGTCTCCACATTGTAGGTTGTTCAAGTAGTGTCACACAGCCAACAGATGACCTGAGTCCTTCACATTTCCAGTCACTCCAAAAATGCAGTGTAAACTTGTGCATACAGGTTATTTTCCTGTGCTTGGTATTGGCTTCTTTATTTTAAAAATAAGAGTAGTCACCCATTTCTCTGAGTTTTTACAAGGAGTGACAGGACATAAATTACTGTGGAAATACCTAATCATGAGTTGTCGTATTATATTTTTATAGCCTAACTTGGTCCTTTGGGATTTTCTGTGATTCTAGCTCATGTTTTTACTTCATTGTCTTTTTTACTCTTGCTGTGGTCTTCATTGGAAACCTTGGCATACCTTTTCTGAACTGGCAGTACTCAGGAAAATTATTTTACTCTACTTTAGTCCCATATCACCTGGGCATCTTCAGATGGATTGGTGTCTTACTTAGCAGTTGCAAAATGGAACCCATTTTCTTGACCCCCTAAAACATCCGTTCTCTCAACTTCTACCGTTTTTTAATTCCATGCTTGTTGATTGATTGATTTTAATTATTAAGCTTCACAACCTCTGAGTCATCCTTGACTCTTCCCTTTCCCTTCACCCCAAATCCAGTTAGTTGCCAAATCTCATTGATTGCACCTCAACAGCATTTCTCACATCTGTCCACCTTTGTCACACAGCCATCAGCCTAGGTCAGGACCTCATCACCTCTAACCTGAACTATTGCAATGACTTCCTTATAGACTTCCCAAGATTCTATTTTCAATAGCTATAACCATGTTCCTAAATCACCGGTCTGACCCCAGTATTCTCTTGTTGAGTCTGGGCTGCTGGCTTGCCCCTTGCACAAATCACAAGCTCTCTAGCTTAGCATTAAATGTTTGTCATAATATGGGCACAGCCTACTTTTCCAGACATTTCACATTAATAATCTTCAGGCACTCGATGTTCCAGTCAAACTGTCTTAGTGTTTTTCAGGCTCATCATTCCTTCTCGCCTTTGTAGTAGCTGTCCTTGAAGCCTGGAATGCCCTCCCTATTTACCTCTGCCTCCTAAAATTCTTGGGTGTCACCTCTTTCAGGAAACCTTTCTGTATATGTGTTATGTCCCTCAGCAAAAAGGAATTTCCTTTGAGGGCAGAGGCTGTTTTCATTTTGTCTGGGTGGTGTCTCTAGCACTTAACACAGTAACTTGCATATAGTACACAATGCATTGAAATGAATTGGATCGAATAATTATCGTATTTGCAAATGACAGGATCCTGAAAAGAATAGCTCATTTCTTAAATGACACATAAAGAGTTAAAAAGATACAAAGATAAAAATATTGAAACTCTCTGCTTCCCTTGCCTTTTCTGTGGAAGGACACCAAAGTATATTGAGAATAAATACAAGAGAATTTGGAGGGGTGGGGACTAGCATTTGGAAGGATCAGCAAAGTCAGGCATAGAAGGTTTTGCTTTGGGATGTGTATTTAAGGAAGTGATTAATGTATTCTCTGAAGTAGAGGTTAGGAGAGAATACAGTTTAAACATGGTGGGGCCACCGTAGAGGCATAAAGACTAAAGACGGGATGATGTGTTGAGGGCGAGAAGGCAGACCAGTTAGACTGGATCATAGTGGATGGAAAAGAGTAACATATAATGAGACTAGAGAGTTTGGGGCCAGGTTGCAAAACCTTTGAAAGCCAAACAGTTACCAAAGGGGTTTTCCTTATATACATATTTGACCATGTCACTCCACTACTACAAATTCCAGTGGTTCCCTGTTGTCTTTGGGATCAAATACAAACTCTTCCAGGCTGAAGTCTATGTTATGCTTAGTTGGTTGGGCAGGTGGGGGACTGGTAGACTTATGTGTTCAGGAAGTGGCTGGATGACTACTCAGGAGTATGGTCAAGGGAATTCATACTTCATGCAGGGGTTGAATTAAATTCAGCAAAGTCCCTATTATATGTGGGCATAGCTCCTGTGCTGCCTTCTTTCTCAGAAACAGTTTTTCTCATTCATGCTCCAGTGGATTTTTAAGATTTCTAAGTGATGAAGAACTTCCTGTTTTGGAAGGATAAGGCAAGCCTGACTTTCCGGAGCCTCACCTCCTTTTTTTTTTTTTTTTTTTTGGTTTGGTTTGGTTTGTTTGTTTTGGCGGGGCATTGAGGATTAAGTGACTTGCCCAAGGTCACACAGGTAGTAAGTGTCAAGCGTCTGAGGCCAGATTTTGAACTCAGGTCCTCCTGAATCCAGGGCCAGTGCTTTATCCACTGCACCACCTAGCTGCCCCGAGCCTCACTCTTTTTGTTTGTAATTTGTAGGATTCACTTTGGGCAAATCAGTAGTAACCAAATGCTTGTACCAGTGATAGAGAAATTGAAGAAAACCACCATTTCAAAAGTCAGTGAAGTCCGGGTAAGTGCTTTTATTTTGTTACAACGAAGAGGTACAGGCCCCAGGATATCTGCAATGTCCTCTGAGGGACTAGCATCCCTCAGTGTTGGATACAAGTTGCCCCGTGGACCTCTGAAGACCCACACAAGCCTGCAGAAAGTACTTGGGAGGAAGGGGTGGGGAGGACTGGTCAGTTTTTCTCCTAGACCACACTGAGCTTCTTTAATGTTCTTTGTGTTTTGGTCCAGGATGTAATTGGATTCAATATGGCAGGCCTTGAATTTCTAAAGAGGGAATGTGAGGCAAAGAGTGAAGTTGAATTTTTCTCTGATGCCACAAGCAATTTGGAAGAGAAGAAACGGAAGAGGAAAAAGAGGGAGAAGCTGATTATGACATTGACTTAGAGCCCAAACACCTCAACAGTTTTCACATTCCCATTAACTGGGCCTCTCAAAATAGAAGGAACAGCTTCTTGACCTGAATATATGGATACTGACATCATGGGAAAAACACAGGACTCTAGTCTCCACTATGCTCCTGACTTGTGACCTTGGGCCGCTCGGCTTCAGTTTTCTCATCTGGAAAAGGATGGGCTTGGACTGCATGGTCCCATATGGTCCCTTCTAGCTTTAAACAGCTGAGAGTCAAGTACCAGATGATAAAGGACTCACTGAATCGCTAAAGTACATTGGGAGGATCTGGCTCACAAGAGGAGTTAACTAAGGCACCTTGTGCAGGGCCTCATACTTTCCTTGTTAGCAAGGGCTAGACATATTCTTGGATAATTGGCTTTCTTTTTCTCCATTCTTATTCATTTGCAGAGGGGTTCTTGAACCCTTAAACTCAAGGGTTGAAGTTACTGACTTAGGAATTTTATTCAGTTCCTCTATTGCTGGACATGTGTGAATATTCTGCTATTTATTTTTTTTCCTTTTTCTCACAGGGAGTTTCTCCTGAGGTATAGAATTACCTCTTTCCTAATGCATTATCATTCTAAAAAAACTTATTATCTAAAGCAGGAATTCCTTGTGCTTTTTACCCTACAGACTTTAAAATATTTGTGCTTGTATGTAAAAAGATATGGTTAAGTAATTGCATTTCTTTCAACAAAAGAATTATTTTTAAGTAAAATAAGTTCATGATGAGATGACGTTTGAACTCTTGGATTTATAATATAGAGATTTAGGAAATTGTTACCTATACAGAGCAAGTCTGTTCACTCCCTTCCCAAGCCCTGAATGAGTCTAGCTTAGCCATTCAAATCCCTGACAATGAATCTGCCAATAGATCCCCCAAATAGGAGAAAGTAGCTTGGGGAGGCAACGTGTACGTGGATAAACAGAAAAGGTTCTGGCCATATTTAATGAACTCCACAAAGGAGAATTGCAGAAAGTATCAAACAGCTTGCTGCCACTGTGACCTTTACTTGGTTTTTCTTTGTGAAACCTAGAGGATGCTCTTGAATCTTTTTTTGAGTGGAGAACAATGTGACACAGGGAAAAGAAACCTGCTCTTAACTACAATATGGGGAGGTCCTTAAGCACATGAGTTAGATGTTAAAAAATGTCAAAACCTCTGGTGCTTTAAAAATACCTTTTGTCTGAGATCCTCCCATCCAGAAAAATCTGGTCCTGTCAGTTATGGAATCGGATACTTTTTTCATGATCATTTCTAGTAGTAGTTTTAACAGGATACCAAGACAAAAGTAAGTTACCCTGGGCTCTAAGACTACTTCCTGTTACTTTCGTTTGCCCTTTGAACCAATTTATTCCTAGCTAGCAGCTATCAGAAAATTCGTAAAGACAAAGGGTATATGTGTGCACAGCATGTGACTAGTGGTTTAACCAAGAATGAGACTTTTTGGTCAAAATACTTGCATGTCTTTAAGCCTGACAACCTTTACTAAATGGGAAGAAATGCACAATGCTTAGTAAAAAGGCATTTTATTAAGTATTTTTTTCTAGCAGACAGTAAGACAGCTTTTTCCAAGGCCATATCTGGATAGCCTAAAATGCTATATTAAAAACTATATATGTGCTTTGTGAGGTACTTGATCCTGAAACTTAAAAAGAGAAGGTTAAGTGGGCCTACTACTGCCTCTGTAACGACAATTCTGAGATGCCCAGGCTGGATGGAGGTCGGTTCTCTTCTCTGTCTGCAGCAGGTAGACTGATAATCACATCTGTAATTAAATTCATTGAAATATACGTCATTTTCTCTTCATCCTGCTTGTGCCAACAGCACTGGTTTTTAATCCCCAAGGAAATATAGCAAACTATTTCATGTTTAGACCAAAGCTTCTTAAACTTTTTCTCCTTGTGTCCGCTTTTTGCCCATAAAGTTTTACGCAGGGGGCTGCACAGTGGATAAAGTGCCAGCCCTGGATTCAGGGGTACCTGAGTTCAAATCCAGCCTGAGACACTTGACACTTACTAGCTGTGTGACCCTGGATAAGTCACTTTAACCCTCATTGCCTCACCAAAAACAAAAAACAATTATGCAACCACAGGTACATAAAATAAGTATATATAACCTTTTACTTTTGCCAAATTTTTCACGAACCCCACATTCAGTTACAAGACCCCACATAGGGTCATGAGCCACAGTTTAAAAAGCTTTGGTCTAGACTAAATCCCCCCAAAACAAACTGTTATAAAATATAATACTATGCACCTGACATAAATGGGTAAAGTCCATTGTATCAAATTGCCAACCTTTTTGTCATGAGATCTTTCCACCACCATTGGCATTGAGATGGGGGGAGGGTGGAAGTTACGGAGAAATATTCTGACTTGATTTTGAAGACAAGGATATTTGATTTTAAAGACTATATTAAAGTATTTCAGTCTGCAAAAACTAAAATCCCCAAAAAGACTGATGCCAAGCTTCCCAATAATGAATTAGCAAGTGAAATGAAGTACTTTAAACCTAATAAAGGCAAGTGGAAGGTGACCAGTGGTGTGCCCAGCATGATTCCCACCTCTTTGTTAGTTGGTTCTCTGGCTACAGTGTATACAATTAGATATTGTTTTGTAATGAAACTGCTACTCCCTTTGACATCCACTATAATCGCAGTTTAGCAGACTTGGCTGTTACAGATATTGAAAAGTTCCTTAATAACAGGAAGATTTAAAAGTTGCTCCCCAGTTTGTTTCACAAGAAATTCCAAATGTTCTTCTGAAACTCCCTGGGATAGACATATGTTCATTTTTCACTAGTGAAGAGCCACAAAAATTTACAAAAAGCTTAGAGCATTTGACACAATCTCATATCCCAATGAGATAAGTAGAGGTATATTCTTTTCCTTTTGTAAATGGGAATATTTATAAATGGGACTATATGTGGAAATCACACAGGAATGGTTAATTGGCGTATCCATAGTCAGATCCTTGATTAACAGCGGTATGGCAAGTAGAATACTATTTATGACAACTCTGCTAAATGCATTCCTGAAATATGGTCCATCCCTGGTGTTACTGGTTAGTACTTGAAAATTGCTCATTAACTTGGGAAATGATGCTGAACAGATAGATCTATATTATGAGGCTGAATTAGGAGCTTAGATGTTGCTGTTAATACAAGAATGAGTGGTTTTGATACACTGTACTTCACCCATTTATGTCAGAAACATGGTTTTATATTGTATTCGTACACGCTTTCTTGGATCTGAGGTCTCTGAATGTTTTAGGATTGTAATAGTGACATCCCATAGCCATAAGTGAACAGAACCTAACAGTAAACTACTACATGCTTTTGTCATTTGTCATGCAATTGTCATTGCTGGGGTTTTTTTAATGTAAAAGCAACTCATTTACCCTCAAAAGTACAGAACAAGATTACGAAGGTTGCAAGGATAGCAACAGACTTGAGTTTGTCGTTGTCAAAGTTAATCTTTATACTGTATTTTTGCTCCCGATACACAATAGGCAGTCAATACTAGTTGATTGATAAGTCTAAGACTAAAGCATGGAATAGTTGGTTATATATATTTAGTCCTGGGCCCACAGGCACATTTCCTAGATATTACTCACATAAGATAGCTTATGAGTTTTGGCGACTGTAGAAACACGACGAACTGATGGATTTTCTTTCCCCATGGGAAAATCATCTGGCCTTGAGTCATAGGTCATAGATGTTAAAACTAGTAAGATACTCGTTAAGGGTGCATCATTTTTTTTTTAATTAATAAAGTATTTTATTTTTTTTCCCGTTACATATCAAGATAGTTCTCAACTTTTGTTTATACAAGCTTTCCCATTTCAGATTTTTCTCCCTCCCTCCCCTCTCCCCTAGACAGCAGGTAATCTGATATAGGTTATATATACACACACACACACACACACACACACACAATAACATTAAACATTTCTGCATTAGTCATGTTATAAGAGAAAAATCAGAGCAATGACGAAAAACCTCAAAATAGAAAAACATCAGCACCAAAAGCAAAAGAAATAGTATGGTTCATTCAGCATTTATACTCCACAGTTTTTTTTTTTTTTTCTGGATTTGGAGATCCTCTTCTATCATGAGTTCCCTGGAACTCTTCTGTACCATTGCATTGGTGAGAAGAATATAGTCCATCACAGTAGATCAACACTCAATGTTGATGATACTGTGTACAATGTTCTTCTGGTTCTGCTCATCTCACTTATCGGCCCACGCAAGACCCTCCAGGTTTCTCTGAACTCTTCCTGCTCATCGTTTCTTACAGCACAATAGTATTCCATTGTATTCATATAGCACAACTTGTCCAGCCATTCCCTAATGGATGGGCATCCCCTCAACTTCCAATTCCTTGCCACTACGTAAAGAGCAGCTATAAATATTTTTGTACACGTGGGTCCCTTTCCCCTTTCCATGATTTCTTTGGGCAAAAGACCCAAAAGTGGTATTGCTGGGTCAAAGGGTATGGGTGCATCATTTTTGTGGTACGATTTGCACATACTCATTCAAATAACATTTGAACCCAGGTCCTCTGATTCTAAATCTGGAAATCTTTATATTATACCATATTACCTGGGAACTGTCTGTGGTTGGCAATGGAGTGGGAAAAGTGAGAGGAAAGTTCTCAAATCTTTGCTTTCTACTGTTCAAGCCCTGGTCCCAACTAAACGTAGTCAGTCTAGAATTTGTATATGGGGAAAATTGTATAGATTCAGAGCAAAGGGAATAAGAAACTTCATTGGCTCAAATGATCAGATCAGCTGTGGCCTGAGCTCTTGTCTGACTATATGGAATGAGGCTATGGATGATTCCCAGTTGTCTGACAAACTGGTCCTTTGTCAAGAAAGCCCACATTTGCTTTTGCACACAGAGGCGGCCATTTTTGTCTCAGTAGAAGGTCTGTCTCCCATTAGTTCTCAACAGATGACCTTGTCTTATAAAGATCTGGTTTATCCTTCAACCTCCTTGCAGAACTCCTCTCTTCCATTCTTCCATCAATTATGTCATTCCCTCGCATCCCCTAGTCTCCTTTTCCAGTGACTCTTTCCCTTTTATTCCTACTGTTCGCTTATTTGTAAACATTAAACCAAAACCAAAACCGTCCCATCTTTTCTTGACCCTATTAGTTCCATCAAGCAACCATGTTCTGTCCCCTTTCCCTTTACCACTATCCTTTATGAAAGAGTAATCACTTCAACTTAAAAACTACCTTCTTAGACCATTGCAGAAATTGCTCTCTTGCAGGTTACTTACTCCATAACTGCCAAATTCAATGATCTTTTTTGAATTATCATCCTTGATTTCTGGTGCTATCTCTTTGAAGCTTTCTTCCCTGGCCTTCCATCACACTACTGGGTCTATGCTTCCTTAAGAGCTCTCTCGTGCCCCCTAAAAATAGATGTTTTTTAAAGTTGGTATCAGTCCATTTCTCTCACCATGCCTTTTCCCTGTAATAATTTCATGTACTCCCAGTGCTTAAAATGATCATTTATATGCAAATGACTCCAACATTCATATCTTGGGGTCCAACCTCTTTCCTACAACTGCACAACTGGGACACTCCTATAGCATTCTTCACTTGTATAGTTTAACTCACTAGGGGCAGCTCAGTGATGCAGTGGATAAAGCAGTAGCCCTGGAGTCAGGAGGACCCAAGTTCAAATCACCTCAGACACTTACTAGCTGTGCGACCCCAAGCAAGTTATTTAACCCCAATTGCCTTAAACTACCTGGGGCCATCTCTAGTCACCTTGAGATATATCTTGCCACTGGACCCAGATGGCTTTGGAGGAGAGAGTGAGGTTGGTGACTTTGTAAAGCCCTGCCTCACTTCAATCCAATTCACTGCAAGTTAGGACATCGCCCTGATGTCACGGTCCTCTTCGAGAACAAAGAACAAACAGTGACAGCATTGGTCCCCCTCCTTTCCATTTCCACTGCCACTATCCAAGTTCAGACCTTTATTATCTTATCCCTGGAAAACTGCAAAAGCCTCTACTAAATCAGTCCCCTTGGTAACTATCTCCTGTCTTCAGCCAGTCATGAACACAACCACCAGATTCATCTATAAAAAGCAAAGTTTTAATGAGGCCAATCCCTACTCAAAACCCTCTAATGATTCCCTTTAACTGTAAGTAATATCCAGATAGCATGATCTGGCTTCACCTCGCCTTTCCAGGCTCATCTCTTGCCTGTATATGTGTGCGTCTAACATTTATAAATATACTGATACTTCACTAATCAAAATGATGCCAATTATGCAGTATAACAACCATTACAGGATACTAAGATCATTAATTTAGTGCAGCTAGGTGATGCCATAGTGCATAGAGCTATGGCCTTAGAGTCAGGAAGACTCATCTTCCTGAGTTCAAATCTGGCCTCAGACACTTACTAGCCGTGAGACCCTGGACAAGTTACTTAACCCTGTTTGCCTCAGTTTCCTTGTCTGTAAAATGACATGGAGAAGGAAATGGCTAAACCACTCCAGTATCTCTGCCAAGAACACCCCAAGTGGGGTCACAAAGCGTTGTACACAACTAAAAATTGTCCGAACAACAGTATCATCCATCTAGAGCTGAAAGGTTTTAGAGATCATCTAATCGAGCTCTCTCATATAGATAAAGAAGCTAAGGCTCAGGGAATTTAAGTGCCTTGTCCAAGGTGACGCAGGTATGAGAAAGCACAGACAGGATTTGAACTCAGGTCCTGTGCCTCCAAGTTCAATGCTGTTTCCATTCTACCATGCTGCTAAACAATGTCTGAATCAAGATGGTTTGATCCTATTCAACATCTAGCAAAGCGGCTCCTAGTATGTGAACTTTATAATTACCACAAAACAATTGGTTTCCTTTGTATCCTGTGCATTTAACAACGTTCTTTTGAGAAGGGGTCCATGACACAAAACCAGTTTAAAACCCCTGATCCAGAGCAACCTGTACCTGGACAGGAATCTCCTCCATAACATTCCCAAGAAGTGGTCATACTGCCTTTGCTTGAAGACCTCTAAGGACAGGGAACCCACTACCTTTGGTGGAAGCCAATTCACTTTTAGATTTCTCTAAATGTTAGGAAGAATTTTTTTTTTGGGGGGGGGAGAAGAGATGAGCTTAATTTGCCTCTTTGCCACTTCCACCCATTGATCCTAGTTCTAACATATTAACAAGTTGCTACCCTTGTAATATATCTTGTATATATGTCCCTTTCTTTCCTCCAACCACCTCAGTGCAGGCCCTTATCATTTCACAAGGACTCTTTGAATAGCCGTCTGGTTGGTTTCTGTGCCTCACTTTAGTCTGCCCTTCACTCAACTGTGACATCACCTCCTTACTCAATAAACTCCCATGGCTCCCTATGACCGCCAGGACCAAATATAAAAATCTCTTTGGCTCTTAAAGCCCTCAAAAGTTGGCCTTTTCCTGCCTTTCCAGTCTTCTTATACTTTATTCCTCTCCACAAACTGTTTGGGACTTTAAAAAATTTAAAACTAAGGTTGGCAGAGATAAAGGTAAACGTTTGTCTCTGCCAACCTTAGTTTTAAATTTTTTAAAGTCCCAAACATACATCTTTTACATTTATCATATTTTGCTTAATTAAGGCTGGCCCAGAATTCTGATCTATTGAGATCTTTTTGGATCCTGATTATCATATATAGCTTTATATCCTCTGTAAATGTGATAAACATACTATTGATCCCTCCATTCAAGTAATTCATAGAAATTAATAACATTAAGTCCTTGTATTTTTCCATTCTTTATTGCTAACCTTGTAATGCTTGAGAGACATCTACCCCTAGGCAAAAATAAGGTAATCAAATAATGGTATATCTTAACTAAGAAACCAATGGACAAAAACTTACTGATGTATTGGAACTAGCTAGAGTGATAATATGTACAAATGTGCATATGACATTTTATATATATATATAGGTACATATACATATGTGCATGTATACATTTGTGTGTGTATGTATATATATGTATATATGTGTGCGTGTATGTATGTATGTGTGTGTGTGTATATATATATATATATATATATATATATATATATATATATATATATATATATATATATATAAAATAAACATTTTCTGGGAGCTGAAGCCTTCCTCTATAGATCTAGATAGGTCCAGAAAAGAAAAAGGACTTGTGTCTTTGTTAGCCCACTCAGATAAGAACTAGAGCCTGGTGAAAATGTTATTGTAACACACACTCCAGATACTGAAGGATTGTTCCATTATTTCATGTTTGCTCAGGTGTGGCCTTATCTGAAATGTTTTGCAGGGTTATCAAAAAAGAATGGAAAAATATAGGAACTTTGGCCTTATAGTTTTTAATTGATATATGCATGGATATATGCACACACATGTATTCATATATACACATGTATAGGTATATAAGTACATAAAGTATACTTATGTATATATTCTACATGTATATTATACAATAATACATACAGTATATATACCTAAAAACCTGTAATATAGAAATGCACATATGCATCCATATTCACAGGTACATACATAGACATGCATATGTATGTATATATGTACACACAAACTTTAGGGATTAATTTTTTTTTCTCTCCATAGTCTGCTGGTTCCAAATATAGGGATCTATCTGACCTGGTATACGTTACTAAATCTTAGAATAGAAAGAGGTTTCACAGGTCATATAGTCTCTTGGTCCCCACTCAGTTCCCATATACTACATACCAACCAGAGGTTATTCAGATTTTTTTTTGAAGACTCTGCCCAGTAGACAAACCATTCCATTGTTGGATTTACCTCATTCTTAGGAATTTGTTTTTTCTTGATGTGAAATCATGACCAGAACACAGAATTTGAAGTCAGAGGACCTGGTTCAAGTAGGCCTACCGTCTGACACTACCTTTGTGACTGTGAGCACAAAGCACATATTTGGGCCTCAGTTTCCTCATTTGTGAAATGAGGAGGCTCTATTGGATGTCCCGCCAAGCCCCCTTTCAGCTTTAAAGCTGACCTCGGTTCTGAGCTTTGGATTAAGGTAGTGGGTGTTAGTGGTAAACTTGTGCTTGATGGGACATCTCTACTCTTTTTTTTTTCTTCATAGGATTTTAGGGGACCCCCGAGGTGAGTTAATCCCTTTTCTGACTGTAGCAATGATCAATCTTAATTGTAACTTCTCCTTGGCCTTTTGCTGCCAGACTGAACTTCAAAGGATATTTGCCTCCACAGGTAGAAGTAAAATCTCATGTTCAGTCACAATCTCAATGTTGTAGGAAATGGTTCCTAATCCCTTGCTAGCATTCTCTCCAACAGCCATGGCAAAGATCTCCACCTGCAGGTCCACCTGTAATCCTGATGCTACCTAAAAGACATCACGGAGTTAACATCAAGGATGAAAAGGACTAAACAGATATGATTACATTTGCTCTACAATGCAATTGTGAGACAAACTGCTAGGACCTGGAATGCTTGGGATATTCTCCAATAGGGGAGGTACCATCATCTCCACCAATGGGATAGCATCTGTTCATCATATGATAATATAAGTAGAGTGTTTTTCTTTAAAAAAAAACTTAAATCAAGTATCTTGCACATTACCTAATAACAGGAATAATTTCAGCAATGATAATAATAGGATACATTCCAAAATAACAGGGCAATAAGAAACAGATGAGTTCAGTTAACAAATTCTCACAGGCCCCCAGAAGGTGAAATTCCTCAATGCTTTACAATTATCAGCCCTATAGAGAAAGTGATTATTTTTATTTCTCCTTACAGAAAATGCTAACACTTCTAAATAAGCATCACCATTTTTTCAACATATATATATATATGCATATATATATATATATATAAAATATGTGTATACACACACACACACACACACACACACACATACACACACATTAGAGAGAGTGTATTGTGTTGCAGGGTAAATAGAGAACCAGTCCCAGAGTCAGGGAGACCTAGGTTTAAGACCTGGATTTGACCCAAATTGGTTTTGTGACTCTGGAAAATTCACTTAAACTCACAGTGCCCCAAGAAACTCTAGAATACTATCAGCTGCAGATTGAGATATTTGCACTAGGAAAGGGAGTGTTGTCATTAATTCTCTACATCAATAAAATCCCTGATCCAGACTCCTCCCCCCCAAAAATACTGCCCCTCCCTCTATGCCCCCACCCTCCCAATTGACTTAATGGAACTGCACTGTTATTTGTACAATGTAAAGTTACCTTGAAAGGAGCAAGATGCTTAGCATGCTAGAAGAGGGTTCCTAACCCTCTGGGAAAGATGTATAAGATATGGACCAGAATCACCCCAGAGTAGAATAGAACCATGGGATCAGATTTAGAGTGAGAGTCTCATTTTAAAGGTGAAGAACTGAGGCCCCAGGTCATCGATCCAAGGCAAAGTGAGAAGGGAACTTGCCCATGGGGGTACAGAGGTGGCCCCCAGCTAGGGAGGACCTGGATGGTATACCAAAAAAGGATGAAATGCAGAAGCCAGCAGCAACAGTGATATCACTTAGACCCCAAGCTCAGAGCAGGGTCTCATTCAGCATCAAGTCCAACCTGCAAAGGAATAAGGAAGGCAAGAAACCCAGACTAAAGGTGAACCTATGATTCTGCCACTTTGAAGCAACACAGTTTTCTGGCTGGCTAATAGTGTGGGGTCTAGCAGAACTCTGCTTTCACAGCCCCAGACCCAAGTCAGGGACTTGCCGAGTTCAGATGGGGGGCCAAGGGGGGGGGGGCGGGAATAATTAGATTTTGCCCTGAACCATACCGATTCGGGAGCACTGTAAACTTGCAAGTTCTAAGCCTTTCTCTGAGATCCTGAATAGCAGGACCAATCTTCCCTCCAGAAATGTGGCACTGCCCAGCCCTACATCAAGTCCAAAGACAAGAAGTGAACTGGAAGAATAGGAGAAAAAGAAAAAAAGGACCTCAACTTGAACACAAACTCAATTAGAATTTCTGAAAGAGGGAAATGAAGCATATAAAGGTAAACGTGAATGAACAATGATAGAGGATTAAACAAAGATAAAATGCTCATATTCAAACATGGGGAGATGATACATGTGTTTCCTCTGAATCACATCATCATCAAAGTTCATAGAGGAAGTCCAATTAGAGAAGGCCTGGGAATGGTTCTGTTATGTCTTGATGTTAAGAATGGAAAGAGGGGCAGCTAGGTGGCGCAGTGGATAAAGCACTGGCATTAGATTCAGGAGGATCTGAGTTCAAATTTGACCTCAGACACTTGACACTTACTAGCTGTGTGACCCTGGGCAAGTCACTTAACCCTCATTGCCCCACAAAAAAAAAAAAAAGAAAGAAAGAAATGGTTATGGGTGGGTCAGAGTCCATTACAACAAAGATTAAAAAAGGGGAAACACAGATGCCGATGCTTGGAGCGGCCACATCCTCCTTTCCATTCCCCTTTTTGGAAGCAACTCCAAAAAATATGCGCAAACTAGACCAGCCATGAGAGAAACATGGGAAGCAGAAAGGCCAATCTCAAGCATTCAAGTTCCTTTCTGAAATTCAGCATCACCTTGGAGGGGTGAAGACTGAGGCTCACTCATTGGGAAGGGAGTAGACAAATGGGATGGATTTATTATCCTCAGCTAGCCATCAGTGGGAGTAAGCTTAAATAAGGCAAGTAGGAAATGGACTCGGGCACCGGGAATAAACCACGTGTGGAGGGGGTTGCTGTTTGAAGCTGGTAGGATGAAACAGCCATCACCCCCCGGGCCAGCATTGCAGAGCAAGCCCTCCCCAGTCTAGCGACTCGGGCTCTGGCGACTTCTTTGGAGAAAGTAGAGAACTGAGGAGAGGAACAGTGGTGAACAGGACCGGCCACAGAATGAGGGAACCTAGAGTCATGGAACAAACTTTCTGACCTTCCATAGGAGTCCCTTCTAGGGCAAGACTGGGAACCTTCAGAGGTCTCTGGGGGTGGAGGGTGGCTTGGCTGGAGGGGGAGGGGCACTGCTTATCTCTCAAGCAATGTACATTTGATTTGTTGTTGCTGTTGGTGGGCTGTGTGTGTATGTGTGTGCATGCGAGCACACACACACACATGCACACATGAAAACATGAACATTGTTTTATAAAGAAAACTGTTACATGTTTTGAGATTTGGTAGCCCAGAGGGCAGCTAGGCGGCACAGTGGATAAAGCACTGGCCCTGAGTTAAAATCCGGCCTCAGACACTTGAGACTACCTGTGTGACTCTGGGCCAGTCACTTAACCCTCATTGCCGAGAGAGAGAGAGAGAGAGAGAGAGAGAGAGAGAGAGAGAGAGAGAGAGAGAGAGAGAGAGAGAGAGAGAGAGAGAGAGAGAGAGAGAGAGAGAGGATGAATTTGGGAGACCAAGAGTGGAAGGAGCAGAGAGCATTAGAACTAGGAAGTCAAGCTTCCTAGATGGGAGCTGTTTCACAATGAAGACGAAACCCAGGAAGCTCCAAGCTTCTTCTGGGCTTCTATTCTTTAAAACCTTGAAGGGGACATCAAAGCCAAGCCATGAGGAATGGGAAAGAATCACTTGCACTGTGGTGCTGCAAATGGAGGGAAAAGACTAGGAAAGAGAGTGTAGAAAGAATAAATCAGTATGGATTCCATGGAAAGCAATCCAAAAACAAAGGACCTTTTTAAAAGTTCATATAGTTCTATAAACACCAGAACCAAAAACAAAGAAAGGAAGGAAGGAAGGAAAGAAAGGAAGGAAAAGAAAAAGAAAATCATTGAGACCTTTTCAATGTCTTTGCAAATACATGTAGATTAAAGAGTATTCAGCTACTCTATTTTTAGGAAACTGATCTCTGCCTCTCAGTTTAGCTGAATAATCAGGAAGTTGCTGAGAAATGAAGAAACTGGTGAAATTCTGCAGAATGGGACCTGGGCCACTGCCACCATACAAGCTTACTTAAGCTTCGAGCAAATTCATTACATGTTGGTATTTAATCAGTTATAACAGTGGCTTAATTTACACTGCCTGGAAGTCTAGAGGGTGTGTTTTTGCCATAGACCAAACGAAAGTTCATCCTGTTAGCTACAAAACTGAAGTGAACTTCAAAGACTCCTTTGAGAACAATTAACACCTTGACCTGTTTATTGAGCAGTCACTGAACACCACTTGATTTGATGTAGACTTTCAAATTGTCAAGAGATTCGACAACTTCCATTAATAAGCTCTTTAAAAGAGACTAGCAACATCCCTTGATAATCTACAATGACTCCTATCTTAGCTATCTGAGGGAAAGAGAAGTTAAGTTACATGCCTGTAGACAAGCATGTAAGAGGCAGGATTTGAACCCATGTCATCTTGACTCAAAGTCCAACACTCAAGCCACTATTTGAGGCAGCCTGTCTTAAAAATCAATCAGTTCTCTATAATCAATCAACAGCCACTTATCATCCCTGCCTCATGACTTCCCTGGCTTCCTTCAAATGTCACCTAATACCATTCCCAATTTATCTTGTCTATATCATTTTTGTACATAATTGTTTGCACAGGATCTCCCCTCCACCCCATTAGACTGTAAGCTCCTTGAGAGCAGGGGTTGTTTTTTGCCTTTCTTTGTATCCACAGCACTTAGCACGGTGCCTGGCAAATAACAGGTGCTCAATAAATGCCAGTTTGACTGACTGCTGGAAACATGTAACTGTGGGCTGTCACACAGAGAAGCATTGGCAATGACTTACTGGCCCTGGTGTGTAAGTCACTTTCAGTCCAGTGCTGGGTGGGGGCTGCTTCACCTGAAATCTGATACAAAAATATCCAGTTACAAATGTACAATAACAACAGTTCACATTTATATCATGCTTTATAGTAGCAGAGCACTCTCTCCTAAACTGTCCTACTTGTTCCACTGAACAATAATCCTGTGAGGCACATAAGACAGGCATTATTATCTCTTTGTTACAGATGGAAAAAGGAAGGCTCGGGGATTTAGCTCAGGCTAAGGTTGTCTCGCTAGAAAGTGACAATGTCAGGCCTTTGGATTCCAAGTCCACTTCATCCTGCTTGAATTCACTATGGCAGTCACAGTGAATGAACTACACATGGATAGAGTGTGATAGGGATGTATGAGGCTTGATCTCTGTAAGGTGGGCTTCTGTTCACACCCATCGCCCCCCCCCCCATTTTTAGTAGCCTCATGTTAACTGGACTACTTGCTGTTCTCCTCACATCCTACTCATTCTTTCCCTTTTCTGTGTCTTCATGTCATCTGTCCCTCATGCCTAGAATGCCCTCTCTCCTCATCTCCTACGATGCCCTCCCCTTCCCTCTGTACTCAATAGGCCCTTAATATATTAAAATTCCTTCACAATTTGAGTGTAACCTACCTTTACATGTATATTTCATGTTTTTCTCTTACAAACTGTTCTATCCAAACTGACCTACTTGCCACTTAAAATTCTTCAGGGTTGAGGCAGCTAGGTGGCAGTGGATAGAGTACGGGTCCTGGATTTAGGAGTACTTGAGTTCAAATCTGGCCTCAGATAATTGACACTTACTAGCTGTGTGACCCTGGGCAAGTCACTTAACCCCAATTGCCTCACAAAAACAAACAAACAAACACCCAAAAAACCTCTTCGGGGTTGAATACCACCTGTGCTTTGCACAGGTTGTCTTCCTTGCTTCCAATGCCTTTTGTTCTCATCACTAATTCTTAGAATTCCTGGGTTTCCTCAAGGCTCACCTCAGGTGCCGTTTCCAACTAAGGTGATGACACATGGAAAGAAGGCATGGATGTGAGAGATATTGTGCAGAAAGAAATAAACAAGAGTGGTTCCATATATAGGGTAAGGGGATGAAGAGTTTATGAACCTGGGAAAATGGAAGTATGGTAGTTCCTTTAACAAAATCAAAGAAATTAGATGGAAGGTTGGGTGTAGAGGGAAAGATAACAGGCTCAGTTTGGGATATGTTGGATTTAAGATGCCTGTGGGATATTTAGAAGGAGTTTTCCAGAAAGCTTTGGAGATGTGGGACTGGAAGTTAGTAGAGAGAGGAGGTATGGCTATGTAGATTATGGAGTGATCTGCATAGGGATGATAGATGAGCCCAAAGGAGATGATGAGATCACCAAGAGAGAAAATTTTGTCTTTGATACCACCCCACCCCCAAACATCTACCACAGTGCTTTCTACATCTTTAGTGCTTGTGATTTCAACCAGTGTAAGGAGCTCCCAGTGAGGACAATTCCTCCAACAAAGCAGATCCACAGCCTTGGGGCACTCAGGATCACATAGTGAGCAGATGTCAGAAATAACACCTGAACCCAAGTCTCCCTGACTCCAAGGCCAGCCCTCTATTCACTATGCCATGGTGCTTCTCCTTCACTGAACAATTGTTTAACAATTGTCTCTGAAAACAAACAAACAATTGTCTCTTTGATTGAACTGGCTGAGAGGGAGCATAACACGGGTATAAAGAGCAATGGTTTTAGAAACAGAAAATCTAGGTCAAAATTCCACTTCCACCATCTGTGGGATTTTTTAGAAATCCCTTCACTTCCCTGGGCCTCAGTTTCCCCACCTGTAAAAGGAGCAGTCCTAGACACTTTTGAGGTCCCTTTCAGGGCTAAATCTAGCCCTGAAAGGGCTAGATTTATGATTTTGTGATCATATGAAGTGAATGTGCAGTAGGTGTTTCAGGCCATCAGAATAACAAATAGTTAGAAGTATTTAGGGGCTGATTGCCCAACCTTCCTTCAGACAGTATGGTTTTTTTTTTTTTTTTTGGTGAGGCAATTGGGGTTAAGTGACTTGCCCAGGGTCATACAACTAGTAAGTGTTAAGTGTCTGAGGCCGGATTTGAACTCAGGTCCTCGGGATTCCAGGCCGGTGCTCTATCCACTGTGCCACCTAGCTGCTCCCCAGACAGTTCTTAATGTAAGTTCATAAAGCCAATCAGTGTTAGAAGTGACTGTAACATAAATCTCAATTCCACTTATTAGCTGTTTTCTGGGGCCAGGGCAAAGTTCCTTTTTGGACCTGAGTGCATGTTGCAGCATGGTGTATGGCATGAATGTTGGTTTGCTGGCTGCCAGATCATTAGACTGAAGAATGAGGGCTCTTTTGGAAATCAATGGTGCATGGGATCCTGGAATGCACTGGCTGGCTAGGAAGTTTACACATTGGAAGGGATGGGAAGCATCCAGAACTTGGGGAAACTTTTGAAACCCTCATGTTAATAAAGAGTGTGAGCCAAACTCTTTCCCCTCCTGTGGTTTGTGGGTTCTGCATGATGGTTAAATACCCTGAGGAGTCTGTTGGAATGCCCCAAAAAAGCGTACCTCCACCCTGACTTCTTCAACAGACTAATTCCAGGGTTGGCGCTGAAATGGCCAATTCAATGAATTGCTGAGTGAAGTCTATGAAACTGAAGCTCTGGGCTAAGAAAGAAAGAATCTAAAGGGATGGATTGTATTTATTTGACACTAGCCTCCCTACCTTTTCTCATTCACTTTGCCCAATGAATGGAAGAGATAGCATTGATGATATATGGTCACTTTGGTTGGGGTTGGCCCATTCCAGAAGGCTAAAATTTTACTCCAATGAACCATGACAGCACCGGTCTTGGTGGTGTAAACTTGTACTCCCTACTGTTGGAGAGGATGAAGCTGATGGATTGCTAGAGTAAGCTGATTAGGTGTCTTTACTAAGTCTGACATACATAATGAGCCACCAGCCTGCCCAAGGAAAGATTAAGTAACCCAGATCAGAAAATGAAAGGAAGTTAAAGCTTCCATATTAATCAGAATTGGGATTGGACTTAATGCTATATTTTCAGCCTGGGTGAGATGGAAGATAAATGGAAGAAAAGAAGGAAGGAAGGAAGGAAGGAAGGAAGGAAGGAAGGAAGGAAGGAAGGAAGGAAGGAAGGAAGGGAGAGAAAGGAAGGGGAATGAAGGGAGGGAAAGAGGAAAGAAGGAAGGAAGAAGAAAAGGAGAGAGGGAGGAAGGAAAAGAAGGGGAAGGGAGGGAAAGAAGGGTGGAGGGATGTGGAAAGGGAAGAAGGGAGGAAGAGAGGGGGAGAGGAACAAAAGAGGGGAGAAAGGAAGGGAGGGAGGGAAGAAGAGATGAAGGAGAAGAGGGAGGGAGGAAGGAAAAAGTAAATGGAAGGAGGGAAGGAAGGAAGGACCCAGAGATGGAAGGTGGAAAGGGATCAGAGAGAAGGAAGGAGGATGGCAAAAAATAATTGGGTACACCAGAGGAATCCAGCCATTATCAAAAAGAGGCAGTGTGGTATGGTGGGGGGTGGGGAAAGCACTAGATTAAGAATTGGGAGGCCTGGGTTCTAGTCTCAATTCTGTCACCAGCCCACTGGGCAGCCCTGGACAAGCCACTTAACTTTGTTTTTGTTTTTCTGTTTTTTGGCGGGGCAATTGGGGTTAAGTGACTTGGCCAGGGTCACACAGCTAGTAAGTGTTAAGTGTCTGAGATTTGAACTCAGGTACTCCTGACTCCAGAGCCGGTGCTCTACCCACTGCGCCACCTAGCTGCCCGCCACTTAACTTTTGTGCACCTCAGTTCATCATCTGTAAAATGCAGGTACCAAACTAAATGATTCTTCAGATTCCCTACTGGGGTTAAAAAGCCCATGATTCTAATTTCCCTTCCTGCCCTAAAATTTAAAGAGTTTATTTTAAACTGGAAATGAAACACATGGTGTTTTTCTTTCCACTACCAGATTTATTTTCCCCATGTCTATGACTCTCAAAGACTTTCAAGGCCAGCTTTGTGAGAAAGTATAGGGATATAGAAAGGAAATGGGAACATAGCCCCTGGGAGCTGAGCACACTCTGAGGATCCTTCAAATAGCAGCTCTTGTTTTCATGGAGAATAACAAATAATCCTAATGGACAAGAGCCTTGGCAGGCACCCTTGTCCCCCACGTAGGAGTCCCAGAATACTAGGGGGCTCTTAAGGGCATCAGGTTTTCACCAGTGCTCTAAGTTACCAGGACACCTTTCCAGCTTCATTTCAAACAACCCCCCTTCATGACCTCTGTGTTCCAAGCCAAGTTGAACTTGACACTCTATTTCCCATCCCTGAAGCTTGAGAGAAATTGACTTGCCCAGCATCACAGTGAGTAAGTGTAGGAAGCAGTGATCATGACCCCGTTTTCCTGATTCCAAGTTTAGTGTTTTCTCTATCCCCACTGGATCACCTCAGAACAAAGGTGAATTACCATGGGCAATGAACTTTTGAACACTTTGAACCTCTTTTTCCTTGCACTCTTGGAAATCACTTCCAAATTAGACTACTTGACAAAACAGAAGCAAGGAAAAGTCTACCTGACCCAAAGTGAAGAGACATTTTGAGCAAGTACCTAAGTGATTTATATGAAAAGATTAAATGTCCTGTCCTTCATTACCCAACATGCTATAGTGAAGAGCACTAGACTAGGAGGTGCAAGGAGACCTGGGTTTGACGATAATTACTCTAACAAGAACTGACATTGTAATCATACAGCTTATCTATGATACTGATGAGTATTGTTACTACTGAGTAAGCAGCAGCCTTACCTGCAGAAATCCACACCCACATTCTTTAGCTTCACTGTGGCCACATAGGTATGGCCCTCCTTTAAGACTCCAAAGTTCACCTCTGATGGAAGAAGATGGAAGCCAAAAGGGGGAGGCTTTGTACTGTTCATGACAGCAGACGCAACTGAGCATGTGTTTACTCGCCCTCTGACACAGTCTTCTACCTGTATACAAAGGAGGAGAATTGTAAAATAGTTTGTAGGCATAGGTTCAAAAACTTAAAATGAAACAAAAGGAATACCGAGCTCCAGAGAGGAGGAAAGCTGGAGTTGACAATTGTAATACTACTATTCAATTTAACAAATTCAACAAACATTAACCATTCATTAGTGGCAGAGTCACTGGTTGGAACCCAAAGTCCCAATCTTTGAGAAACTTAAGATCGTAGCTCTGGAGCTGGAAAGGCTTTTTAGTAGTCATTGAATCCCTCAATTTATTCTTATTTATTTGTTTGTTTAGTTGCTTGTTTATGTATTTATTTGTTTATTTGTTTGTTTGTTTATTTACAGGGCAATGAGGGTTAAGTGACTTGCCCCGGGTCACACAGCTAGTAAGTGTCAAATGTCTGAGGTCCGATTTGAATTCAGGTCCTCCTGAATCCAGGGCAGGTGCTTTATCTACTGTGACACTTAGCTGCCCCCTGACTCCCTCATTTTACAGGTGAGCAAACAGTGTCCCAGAGAAGTTAAGGACATTTCCGGGTCTGATAACTGGTAAGCATCTGAGGCAGGTTTTGAACTCAGGTTTTCCTGCTTCCAAGTCCAGATGCTCCTGTCTACAGATGATATTGTGCTGGTTTCACCAAGGCCTGGGACACTGCACAGATTTTAGGAAGAGATCTGTCACCATTCAAAAATTTTGATCTGGCCATCCACAAAAGAAAGACCAAGTTAATGAAGAATGTCCATTATGACATATATTTAGATAGAAAATGTATAGAGCTTGTCCATAAGTGTCTATATATGAAACAGACAGTGCAGATGGACTGCTTATGCCCCATGTTGAACAGGAGGAAAGTAGGCTGTTTTCCCCCATGGTTTCCATGGAAGCTAAGCTGCTGCTGCTGCTGCTTCTGCTTCTTCTTGTTCTTGTTCTTGTTCTTTTTTTGAGACTGGATCACCTCATCTTCTCCTGACTGAATGTACAGCAGTCACCCATGAGCCCAATCCCATATCTGATGGCCTGAGAGCTTTGACCTGCTCCATCTCTGATCTGGGCCAGTTTTCTTCTCCTTAAGCAGCCCAATCCTCCACCCTTACTCTTGGGAGCTTACCATACCAATGCTGGCGCAGATACCCAATCGGCTTAGCTCAGAACTCCTGAACTCAAGTGATTCACCCGCCTCAGTCTCACAAGTAGCAGAAATTGCCAATGGGTATCACTATGCCCAGCTTCCCCATCTTTTTAATACCAACATACTAATAGTGTTGATATATGACAGCAAGACATTGAACACAACATGATAAAGAACTAAAAATGAGTATCATTCAGAGGGCAATGGAAAAATGCATTGGTACATGTGAGCAGACTATAATATTTAACCAAAGAGGAACTTTTTAAAAGAAGAAGAGTAAAAGACTTCATTAAGGAATAGTATGATAGGAAGAAAAGATGGGCTGTTCACATGGTAAGGATAGGGATGTCAGGTAGATGCTTAGAGTACTCCATCGGCACCATCAAAAGAAATCAGGGAAGGTCTCTAGCCCATCGAGTGAATTCATGGGCAGACATCAAAAATTTGAATGGGCTGTGATTTGAATCATTGGCAAGAGCTCCAAAACAATGAAATTGCAGATCTATTTGAGTATTTCTTTAAGGGGTGTTTTGTAATTATATTTATACAAGTGTTGCTTGAGTCTCAGTAGAATGCCTCCAGATATGTTATATACTTTGACACAATTTCAAATGGGATTTCCTTTCCCATTATTTCTTCCTGAACTTTGTTACTGTTATGTAGAAATTCTGTTGAATTCAGTTAAATGACTTATCTTTCAAATCCTAAGATGAGAAAAAGGAGCCAGCATAAAGATGGGGGAAAGAAAGACCAGAACAAATGGATGTTCTATGCTATCCTAGTCTGGTAGAATAAAAAGCATTTGGTTTCTTTTCTGTCTCTGCCAATGGTCAAAAAGGACCAGAGTCAGGAAACTTGTTCCAGTGTCATTTTGTGCATGGACAGCAATTTAGCAATAATGTGGCTATAGGAATGGAATGCTAAGAAAAGGCATAGAGTTATTTCTGGGAGAACCCAGAGTTGAATTTGTGTTTAAATCGGTATATATGCTCTTCAAAGAGTACCTGATTGATATCATTATTCCACATTTATCAGCAGGATCTGGGCATGAGTTGATTGAAATGATGCTTACAGGCCTTTTTTGGGGGGTTTACAATCTCTCTTTATACTTACTACTCACCCTCCTTCCTAAAAATAACTTTGTATTTATGTTGCATATGCTCTCTATATACTTATATGTGTATATTGTCACTCTCAATAGGATGTAAATTCCTTGAGGAAAAGTTCTGATTTAATTTTGCCTTTGCATCTCCAAAACCTAGCACACTACCTGTAACATGATTTGACAAACATTTGTTGATTGATAGATTGATGGGTCAAGTCTCACCTCTTGGGTGGGGCAGTAAATTTTTTTAAATTAAAAAAAAAGATAGTCTCTGCCCTTTAATGGAGAAAAACAACACACAAAAGGAGGCAGGAAAGCTGGGGGGGGGATGGGTTGGGTGGGAGAGGACTAGACACCGAAGAATACCTGGTGCAAGGTCATCTTGTTGCTTGGAAGTGAAGGTGTACCCCCAACACTTAGCACAGTGCCTGGAACATAGTAGGTGCTCAACAAATGTTTATGGGATTGGATTGGACCTCTTGGGTGGGGCAGTAGTATGCATAGAACCAAGAAGGAAGTCTATGTATAAACATCCCAACTACTGAAGTCACAAGCCTTAAGTATGAGCCCAAGCTATAACTCCTCAGAAACCTATATCCTGTACAGTTACTTTTGCTAAACTGGACAATGGAATTGATATCTTGCATCCTCAAGGATTCCAACCAATATGCTTATTTCAGTTTATCTTTAGAGCATAGTACATTGCAATTGGCTTCTTTTTTTTGGTGGGGTAATGAGGGTTAAGTGACTTCCCCAGGGTCACAGAGCTAGTAAATGTCAAGTGTCTGAGGCTGGATTTGAACTCAGCTCCTCCTGAATCCAGGGCAGGTGCTTTATCCACTGCACCACCTAGCTGCCCCAAAATTAGCTCTTAGCAAAAGCATTATGGTTTAGATTGGATCAAAACCTGCTCACAGCACTGCAGTGTAGATAGTTAGTGATTCTCCTTACCCCTGGGAGACGTCAGTGGACTTACCATAAGCAAGCTACTTAGGCCATGGAAACTAATGGAGAGTACTTTAGGTGTCTTCCATTTAGCCTACAGCTGTTACTAGAAGGCAATAATGGCAAAATTTAAAAAAACAACTCTATGTAATTTCCCCCCCTTCATCCAAGAAAATTACCTTCTTAAGGGGTAGAGACTTTTTTGGCTTAGAACTTTTCAAGTAGTTAGGTAGCTTTACTTTCTCCTTCCTTGGTTGTCCAGCAGCATTTTGCAGCAGTGACTGGGTTGGAATCTTCATGGGCATCCATGATGATTCAGAGTCTAGTAGAAAGAAGGTGTTTTAATTGAACTGAATTAGTTTTTTCAGACATTGTTTTTGTTTATTGCCTTTTGGTAGTACACAAACACACAAAAACCCACTCAAGAGAAATACAGACGCATGTGTAAGAGGAGTTTAGCTGACATTATCCGCCAATCAACAAATATTTATTGATTCCTTTCTAAGGTGTTTTTGCCGATTTTTTTTTTTTGCCGGATGCTGCAAAATATGTGAAGAAATGTAAGATAGTGTAGTTGGAAAGACACTAAATGAAAACTTAAAAAATTAAATAAATGAGGTAACTATGTTTTGGTGGCAGAGAGATTTCCCAGACAACAGGATGTATTCAAAATTTGGGGCTCATAGGGAAGAGGTGTTCTGTAATGGAGGGGGATGTTCTGAAAGGGTTCTGAGTCCCAAAGATTAAGGAATTCAGGAAGACATGTCATAGGGATGAGGAAGCTTAGAAATATAAACTTTTTGTTTTGTTTTGTTTTTTGATGGGGCAATGAGGGTTAAGTGACTTGCCCAAGGTCACACAGCTAGTTGAGTGTCAAGTGTCTGAGGCCAAATTTGAACTCAGGTCCTCCTGAATCCAAGTCCGGTGCTTTATCCACTGTGCCACCTAGCTGCCCCAAAATATAAACTTTTTAATCAAGCAGAGGCTATTTCTCATTAGCTAAGTTTTCTTCCTTAACATGTTTAGTTGCCCTTGAAGAATAAAAGAAGCATTAAACTATGATATTCGCCTTCCAAATTCCCAAAACACTTTACTTCACCCATCTGGAAAAAGTCTCTTTTTAGATCTGACCAATGAAAACATACCTTTGAAAAACTGAGTCTGGCCCGAATTTCCTCACAGACTCAACAGCCACAACATCCTCCCCAATTTTCCAGACCTCCCACGTGCCTTTAGAGGGACTGCAACATGTTGGTCTTAAAGAGCAGCTTTATAAACATGGGATCTTCAGCTTGTAAAGTGACTTTGTGCTAAACTGTTTTTGTGGTGGACCTCTCATCCACTCTCCACTTTGGCTCTGACTCAGCTCTCAGTAGTGTAGCTCTGGACTGCAATGGTCTCAGGCATCTATCTCTTCAGCTCTGGTTCTGGGATGTGGCCCATCTGCTAGATCCTGTAGCCTGATTTGCTTCCAGGACTGTTCAAGGGTTGACTCAGAGGTCTGATTTGTGCTTGGGCTTGCCCTGGAATAAATACAACTCCCATGCAAAGACGCTTGAATTAATTTAGCTTCCCATGGTTCCTCCTGGCTGGGAGTAGACAAGGGACTTGAGTGCCCTTTAGCAGAGGTGTACTTAAGCATAGGTTGTATGTGCCTGCCTATTGATTCACATGCCTATGATTTTATTCTGAAGTTCTGCCTACCCATGATCCTCAAAAGGAACTGAAGTAGCATCTGGAAAGAAATGTTTACCTCAATAGTTGTCTCCTTGAAGGGTTCTGGTAGTGAATTCTGTCAGCAGAATCAATAGGGTTTGGAAAGTTATTGATATACAGAACAGAAGAGGTTCTGTCCTCTACTAGTTTTTATTAAAACACGATTCATGGAGGAGAACCCACTATTTGATAAATTTCAAAAAAAAAAAAATCCACACCATTTAAAGAAACATGCTAAGTGAGGAGGTGCTCCTCTCTCTCTCTCTCTCTCTCTCTCTCTCTCTCTCTCTCTCTCTCTCTCTCCTGTGTTTAATCAAAGGATAAAAGTAATATTAAAGTATTATTTTAAATATTGAAATAAATATAATGATCAACTACCACTACTATTCCTTAAACTTTAACTCCGGTAGCTTAAATGGCAAAAAAGTAAATCAAACAATGTAGATAACCAGATTTGCTAATTCATGCAAACAAAACAAAACATGTTTTTCCTTCAATCATATAGGTAATTGAGCAAAAGCAGCCCTTTGACTTGAATTGATTGGATGCAGTTGTATAGATTTCACCTGGCTTTCCTATCTTTCATGGGATTAGCTTATTTTTATCATCTCTTCTGCCATTGCTGCCCCATTATAAGTGATTTGTAGGCTTTGGTTATTTCAAGTACTACCTAAAATTGAACACACCAAAGGAATTATGATACCAAGAAAGCATTTCAGAACACAGACTCAGATTATAATCTCAGTGAGCCATGGTTGTGTCTAACACTGTGATCTATGCAGGGGGTATTCCTTGATTGAAAATGAGTAAGTACACAATTATCAGAAATATAACATTTTTCTTCTGGGGTATTTAAGGCTGTATACAAGATGGTTTAAATTCAGGAATTTCATAAAATCATTTCTTATGACAGCTTTTATATGATTCACTGAAACCTTATTTATCATAAAGTAAAACCAAGACCCATAACAATTTCTGAATTTTGTTGACAACATGTTGCTGGTGACAAAATTTAGGTTTATCAGGGAAAGAAGAGCTTGTGGTTTCATTGGTATAGAAATCTTCTAGGTGAAGAAACTAATGATTTGGGTCAGCACCTTCTCTGCAATTTTTACATGTATTTAATGGGTTGCCTAGAGCAGTGGCATCCAACTTAAAATGGAAGCCTGTGGGCCATATATTGACTTAGAAAACCTCAAATTTGTATTAATTATGTTGTATTGAAGGCAGCTAGGTAGTACAGTGGATAGAACACTGGACCTGGATTCAGGAAGATCAGAGTTCAAATATGGTCTCAGATACTTATTAGCTGTGTGACCCTGAGCAAGTCACTTAACCCTGTTTGCCTCAGTTTCCTCATCTGCCAAATGAGCTGGGGAAGGAAATGGCAAACCACTCCAGTATTTTTGTCAAGAAAACCTCAAATGGGGTTACAGAGTCAGACATGAGTGAAATGACTCAACAAAATATTTTATTGTATTTTTATTTACTGTGTTAAATATTTCCCAATTATTTATTTTTTTTTGTGGGGCTATGGGGGGTAAGTGACTTGCCCAGAGTCACACAGCTAGTAAGTGTCACGTGTCTGAGGCCAGATTTGAACTCAGGTACTCCCGAATCCAGGGCCGGTGCTCTATCCCCTGCGCCACCTAGCCGCCCCTCCCAATTACTTTTTAATCTGGTTTGGGCCTCAATCCATCTGGGTTTCACAGCTGCTCAAGTTTGACACCATTGGCCTAAAAGCACTAAGAGGTTAAGTGACTTGAACCCAAGTCTTTCTGTCTCTGAGGCTAGTTCTTTATCTACTATACCTATCCTATATGTGAGATACAGTAACAACCTGTTAAAGTAGTGCACTCTTCTCAGTGAGAGAAAAGCATGCCCACATAAGGAATAGCAAGGCAATATTATCTAGTGAACTACATCAACTCAAGAATTTGAGAAAAGTAAGTTTTTCAGGGCTGGAGAGAAAACTGATAAAAACCAGTTTGAGCTGACTCTCGCCAGTGCTCCAGTAAAAGTAGGTAAAAGTTCAACCCTAGTCACTACTGTGCTTGCTTAATAGACTTATTAATATTAACTTCTCCTCCCATGCCTAAAATCTCCACCCCATTTTCAATCATGGGTTGCATGAAGGTGTATGTGGATGGGAGGGGTAACATATCAAGGAGAATTTACTTAGAACTCTTCTGGGAAGATTGTGAACATGAGCCTAGTAACCTATAGTGACTCAGAGGGGCAGCTAGGTGGCACAGTGGATAGAGCACTGGCCTTGGATTCAGGAGGACCTGAGTTCAAATCTGGCCTCAGACAGTTAACACTTATTAGCTGTGTGACCCTGAGCAAGTCACTTAACCCCAACTGCCTCACCATAAAAAACAAAAAACAAACCTATAGTGACTCAGGGGAGGGACTTACTGAGTCAGGGCTTAGGATAAATATGGGCTGCACACTCTCAGCAGTGGCGTTCATTGATTGTTTTTACTGTGGGTGCCCATTCTCATGAGAATGAAATAAAAAGCTTTTGTCATACCAAAATTGCCTCTGAAAGAAGTTATTTTGAGAATGTAGTCTGCACCTGTTTCTCACACTATCCTCAAGACTCAATAACATTATCAAAATGGAGAAACATTACTTTATCGTAAAAAACTCACACCATCTATCTATCTTGCTTTTTTCCACCTCACTATAAATCTTAGTGTCTCTAAGCACATTTTCGCTCAAAATCCATATATGAAAAGAAAGCCCTACAACACCTAAAAAGGATGGAATAAAGAAAGGGCTGTGGGTTGGTACCATATTTAATTTTCATCCAGCTCTGGGAGAAGGATCAAATAACAGTTGGAATGGTTTCTGCAAATCATAACTCCTCCATCCCTATGCCTGTCCTTGGGGTCAGGGTAGAAGAGAAGGAAAAGAGGGAAGGAAGTATAGGAGGAAGAGAAGGAGAAGGAAGAGAAACACAGGGAAAGGGATGAAAGTAAAGAATAGGAAAGCTGTGGTAAGAATGCTCCAAAGTGGTTTGTATCTAGTTGGATGTCAGTTAAACAGAATGAAAACTTTATTTTCTTCCTGGCTTCCTGTTGTCTTCTAGCACTAATTTCAACATTCCATTTTGACCACATCACCAACTGCCAGCTGGACAGCTCCATCTGGATGTCCCACCAACAACTCAAACTCAACATGCCCAACACTGAATTTGTTATCTTTTTGCCTAAACCTACTTTTCTTCCAAACTTCCCAATTTCTACAGTGGCCATTGACATCTTTCTAGTCATTCAGATTCACAGCCTCTGAGTCATCTTCAACTTTTCACTTTTTACTCCAACCCATCCCCAACATCCAACTATTGGCCAAGTCCTATTGATTTTATCACTACAACATCTCTTGTATCCATCACTCACTCTTTTCTGACTACAATCACACTTGGGCTATTGTAATAGTCAAGCTTTCATTACCTCATTCCTGGATTGTTAAAATATTTTCTCTCTGACCCTAGATTCTTCCTTCTAATCTACAGTGCATACCACTATCAGATTAATCTCCCTAACATACTGTTTTTATCATGTCCATAAAACCCATAATGGTTACTTTTATGCTACCAAGTTTAAACTCCTCTGTCATTCAAGACCTTCCATAAACTGATTCCACCATATTTATTCAACATTTTCTTCACTCATCCCCAAAATAAACCCTTTATTTAAGTCAAACTCATATCCTTATAGTCCCTTGATTGCTCCTAGCTCTATACCTTTGCTCATACTGCTTCTCTTGGAATATCCTTCCATCTTCCTTTGGGCTGTAGCAGTGAGGTTTAGTGGAAAGAACACAATTCCAGAATTCACAAGACCTGGGTTCTAGTCTTGTCTCTGCCAATGGCTGTGTGGCCTTGGAAAAATCACCCAATATTTTGGGGACTTGGTTTCCTTACGAGTAAAATTAAGGTTTAATCTTTTCAGTTTCAACTCCTCCATAAAGCCACCTCAAGTTGCTGTAGCCCATGTTGATCTTCCTCATAAATTCATATTACATTTATTATTTGAACCAAAAACTTCAACACACCATCATGCATTTCCCCCCATGAGTGCTGTTCTTTCATCCTCAACAAGATTTTAAATTCCTTAAAGGTCCAATGACCCTGTCTTAATCTTTTATGTTCCCGTTACTAAAATAGTGCTCGACTGTGAGGTTCTGAATCATTCAGGGCAGTGCAGAAGATATGGCACCTATTGTCATCATCCCCTCAGTTTAGAAGGACTTCACATCTGCTCACATTCCAACAATGAACAATTTATATTAGATGGTAGAACACTGAGTCATCTGCTTTCTGGGCCCCATGGTAGCTTTTGAGCTGGTATAAGTGGGGGAAAAAATCTATACTCAGGCAAAGAAAAAAAAATTTGATAGCTCAAGTCCAGTATAGGAAACAGCTAGACAACAGGGTGAGGGGAGAAAAAACAACATCAAGGTCTCCAAGTGCTAAAAATTTCAATATTACAATGATATGACATTGTACTGACATCTGCTGTATCTCTCCTATGCCTTGTAATATAATAGAGGTATTAAGGTCATTTGGTCACCTTAGGTGGTGCAACAGATAAAGCACTGGCCCTGGATTCAGAATGACCTGAGTTCAAATCTGGCCTCAGACACTTGACACTTACTAGCTCTGTGACCCTGGACAAGTCACTTAACCCTCATTTACACACACACACAAAATAATAAGGGCATTTTTTTCAGGGAGAAATTTGAGGTCCTTAGGAGGACTTTGCAATTTCTGTTCATTCTGGGCCCAATTTTGGGACAGTAATTTATTTGCATGGAGAGACTTTCTGAGATATACATGTATACATCTCATATGAATCATGGACCCCTTTGGCAATCTGATGAGGCTTATGGAACCCTTCTCAGAATAAAATTGAATAAAATAAAGTATGTAAGATTACAACGGAAACTATTTTGAAAAACAGTCATCAAAATATATTTTAAAAGTGTTAGTGAAGTTTTAGCTTAGAAAGCTACTAAAGTTTAAACCCACATTAAGACTTTTGGGATACTTTTTTTGTTTGTTTATTTTTTTTACTTATGGAGTCCAGGTTAAGGGTATTTCTTGATACACTGTGAGGCTAAGTAGATTGCCCAGGGGCACAAAGTCAGTAAGCATCAGACTTTCCAGGACTTTCTGATTCTGAGGCTGACTTTCTATCCTTATGCCACTTTATCCCTCAAATGTCACTTTATTGAGCCATGGGATAATAATGAGAAATAGGCCAGAAAAAGATTCTGTTTTCTGTTTGAGAGATAGGAGGGGAAAAACCCACGGGTAGATGAAGCTACTTACTCAAAGAGGCCCTGTATATGTGCTTGAGCATGGAAGGGGTGCCATGTCTCCTAATTTCCAGGCTAATACTACTTGCATTGAATCACAGTTCAAAGAAGCATAAAATGTTAGAGGAAGAAAGGACAATAGAAAACATTAATCTAATCACCCCATTTTACAAATCAGTAAATCAAGGCTCTAAGAGTTAAAGTGACTTTTAAATATTACCCAGGCAGTAAGTAGGAGAGTTAGTATTTGAACTCAGTTCTCTCCACTATGCTATGCTCTCTCTCTCTCTCTCTCTCTCTCTCTCTCTCTCTTTTTTTTTAAATCAAGGGCCAAGCAGTGATTCTCCAATTATTTTCTTCCAAAAGAGTTTATGATCCAAGTTAGTGATAGGGACTAAGCCTGATTTCATTGGTACAGAGAACTCCCAGATAATGAAACTCCTTCACCAATGCAGGTTGGCATTTTATCTGTACCTTAGGGAATTACCTAATGCACTGAGAATTTAAATGAATTTTTGAGGAATATGCAGCAAGTATGTATATCTATAGAAGAACTTGAATCTAAGTCTCTCTGGACTAAAGTCTGGCTCTTTATCAATTACACTACACACTCTCTCTTCTTCAGTGGATTTTTATACCTCTTTTTCCATTTGACCAATTCTTCTTTTTAAGGTATTATTTTCTTGAGGTTTTTTGTGCCTCTTTTACCAAACTGTTGACTTTTATTTTCATAATTTTCTTACATCACTCTCATTTATTTCTCCAATTTTTCTTTTACTATCTTATTTGATTTTTAAAATCCTTTTTGAACTCTTCCAGAAAATCTTATTGGGCTTGTCTCCAATTCACATTTCTTCTTCGAGGCTTTAATTATATCTGTTTTGGCATTGAAATCTTCTGAGTTTGTGTCTTGATCTTCCTTGTCACCATGATAACTTTTTATGGTCAAGTTCTTTTTTTGTTGTTTGCCCATTTTTTCCAGACTACTTCTCAACTTTTAACTTTTTGTTAAAGTTAGGCTCTGCTCCCAGGGTGGAGGGAGGACTGTCTCAAGCTTCAGTTTTTTTGTGCTGTTGTTTTTTAGTGCTATTTTTGGCTATCTGTAAGTTTTCAGTGCTTCCAAGGTGGTTTGATCTAAAGAGAGGTCTGGTTACTACTCTCCTTGCCTGTGCATTGGTCTTTACCTACAAAAGTCTCTTGCTCCCCTGTACCCACAAGCAAGAGCACTCCTCTTGGCCTTGTAATTGTGCCTAGTTCCCCTGCCCTTCTATAGCTTAAGCAATGGTGCTCCTTTCTGCCTTGGAACTGTGATCAGGGCCCCTGCTCTCCTGCTGCCATGAATGGTAGTGTCCCTCTTTACCCTGGAACTTTTGAGCCAGAACAACAGGGTTGTCTGACCCCTCTGCCATCTGTAGGCTGAGAGATCCTGAAGCTGCTGCCATTGCTGCTGCAGTAAACTCTAAGTCCCATTGCTGGTGCTAGCATTGAATGTGCTCCAAACCAGTCACCACCCTGGTGTCTCAGACCTCTCCTGCAGACCTCCTTAGTTGTCTGGGGCTGGAAAAATGTCTCATGTTGAAAGTTTGTTGGCTGTCACACTCCAGAATTCTTTTTAGGGATTATTTTAAAGTTGTTTGGAAGGGAATTTTGGGAAAATTCAGTGAGTTCTTGCCTTTACTCCACCATCTTGGCTCCCTCCATACTATCTCTCAAACTAGCCCTCAACAAAAATCAAATCTGCAGACCAGTAATTCTACATTATGTAAACATGGATATGATTAAATTTCTCTCTCCTTTGTTTCTGCCTATTTTAACAAATGGTCAAGAACCCAAATAACCTTTGATTTATCTGTTCCCAAGTCAGGAAACTGAGACACTCCAGCAGCCTTAAAGGCCACCTCCAACTTCACAGTTCCACTTTCAATGACTTCTGTGGAAGCTCTAGAAGGTAGTGGCTTTCAGTTGGAGAAACAAGGAATTAAAACAAATTGTTGTCCTACCTATGTCAGATTTCGTGAGGTAATCACTGTGGAACAAACTGATGGACTCTTTGGTTTCCAGTGAACTCTCTGATACCAGAAGACTGAGCAATTCAGAAGAATCTTGAGTTGGTTCTTTAGATGATTGACACTCTAAGAAACAGATTATTACAAGTGACTCATACACTTATGAAAGAATAAACTTAATAAATTACAGATAATAATGATTCACCATTGTGCATTACAACTACTTTAGGAAAATTTCTAAAACATAGAGTTAAATATTTTGTAAACAGGAAGGGGTGGTTCTAAAACACATTATAAAGTAGAAGTTTTCTCCACTCCCCCAGGAAACCAATTCTCTGTTTTCCTCTGCTGTTCTTGTTATCTGAAACCTAATCTCAGAAAAGGACTCTAAACTCATTCACACTAAAGTCCAAAAAACTGAGGAGGTTCAATGTATTACTTCTTTTAGGGATATTTGCATTTTTATTAGGCACAAATCTATTAGTCAGAAGGATGAATTTGAAATGTTTTTTTGGTTTTATTGATGAAAAGCTTGTTTTGGGGATATAACAAAAAAGGTCTTCCTATACCTTCTGAATCACATCAAGTAAGTGTCTACCTATTCAGTCTACCTCTACCCTAGCTAGAGCCACAATTTTTATAGTACTTTTAAAGCTCTGAAAAGTGCTTTACAAATATCTCGTCTGATCCTCATAGCAAGTCAATATTATTATCTCCATTTTACAGATGAAGAAATTAGGGCAAACAGAGGTTAAGTGACTGCCGAGCTAATTAAGTGTCTGGAGCTGGATTTGAATTCAGTTCTTCCAGACTAGAGATCCCACTCTTTCTCCACTGCACCACCTATGTGCTTTCTGTGGAGCTGGTTTTGCTCATAGGAAGAATAGTACATACTGTATATAGGGTTGGAGTATTGTTTAGGTTAGGTAACTTAACAGGAAAAAAACACAACAAAAACACTGTAATAATCACCTGGATCAACATCTGATGTGCTTTGAGAGGAGTTTCTGCTTACATCTTCCAATTTCTTTTGGAAGGGTGGAAGTTTTTTAGAAATAGTTTCCAGGTTATGATACTTAAAAGAAAAAACAAAAGATAGAGTTTAGCTGAAGTGAGCAGAACCAGAAGAACAGTTTCTATGATACCAACAATGCTGTTCAACTCTGATCAATGTAACAGCCAGCCATGATTCCAGAGGAAAGAACCATGCCACCGACCTCCTGACAGGGAGGCAGTGGACTCATGAAGGCAAATGGCCGTTTGGGAATTGGGTTTGCTTTACTAATCCCATTTGCCTCTAGGGTTGGACTTTTTCTTTTTTTCAGTTAGGGGCAGGGGAGAAGAGAAAAAGGCTTAATTTTAAAAAGGTAAAATAAAATGAAAGTTACATTAAAATAGATGTAGTACACAAAGCCACTTAGAAAGAAGATGGGAAGCAACATATGGAGCTAAATAATTGATGAAAATTACTTAGGGTAGTTTTCACTTTTATATTAAAAAAAAAACCACCAAAGAAGGCACACAGACTTATCGAGGTTTGTCACAGAGCCTTCCAAAGATTGATGATCACCACACTCATTTATACTAATTACCCATAATTGCTTTCAAAGACAAAATAGTCCTTCTTTATCAGTTTTCACCTGGTGGTGGTAGATGGCTGGGTTATTTATAGTTCTCATGGGAGGCTTGGACCAGAAGCAGAAACATCATCTGGATGGGGCCTATTTTCATGGGCATTAAAGAACTCAAAATATCTCAGCTATGAGGAAGTGGATCTAACAGAGTGAATTATTTATTTTTAGACCTAGGAGGGGTTTTGTTCAATTTCATTTTATAGGTGAAAAATTTGAGACCCAGAGAGATATTTACTTAACCCAAATTATGTCAGAAAGTTAGTGGTAGAATCAGTACTAAGACTAGGTTTTGTCTAATTCCTAGGTCAGTGTTCTTTCCACTATGTCACACTATGGGAAAATACTCATTTAATAGAGGAGTTTACTTAGGGAATGGTTGAAAGGATAAATGCATCAGGGTCAGGGTCGGGGGGGGGGGGGTGTGGTGGTGGTGGAGGTAGAGGCATATGGTATTTTAGCAATAGACTTCTTCATAGAGATTTGTAGGATAAGGTGCTAACCAAGCAATGGGGCAAACACTGGATTTGGAGTCAGAAGATGTAACTTTACTACTTAATGTATTCCTGTGAGGAAATCATTTACTTGTCTTTGGGCCTCTGTGTCCTCAACTGTAAAATAATTGGATTGGACTGTATGACCTTTAAGGTCCTTTCCAGCTCTTAATCAATGATCCTTTGAATCAAAGTTTGTCCATCAGCTTGCCAGAGTATAGAAAGAGGTTTGATTTGGGGGACCAAGTCTTTTGGAGAAGGCCAATGCTTTGAGAAGACACTGCTTTAGTCAATGTCAGCTTGAACCTTACTTAGAACATTTATACAACAACTAATGTAGAAATTCTTACACTATTGTATTAGACTGAAGTTAATTACCTGTGTCATAAATATCTTGCCAAATTCAGACTGGAAATATGGTGGTATTATGTGCTCCCTCATCCCTTCTAGACAATGTTGGGTTTCTTCAATTTCCTGCCTGTTAAAAAAAAAAAAGAAGTCACAGAGGAGAATATAATCTTATCACATCCCCCACCCCCCCCACCCCCACATACCCATTGTCTCAGAACAGACACGGGATTAACAGTCTAAATGACAAAGAGCAAGAATGAAATGTGTGTTTGAAGTCCATTGATCTTTGGGCATGTGTGTGTATGGTTAACCAAGCTTGCCCTAGACATGTTTAAGATCAATCATAATTTCCCCATTCAGAAAGCAGTCTCCTATATAGATTCAAAATAGCTTGGATTTATGTAGTCGGTCAGTAAGCATTTATCAAGTACCTACTACCTTAGCATTAAAAAATACCTTTTTTTTTTTGGCAGGGCAATGAGGGTTAAGTGACTTGCCCAGGGTCACACAGCTAGTGAATGTCAAGTGTCTAAGGCTGGATTTGAACTCAGGTCTTCCTGAATCCAGGGCCGGTGCTTTATCCACTGAGCCACCTAGCTGCCCCAGTGTTAAAAAATTAAACTGTGACTAACATGCATTAAGTAACTGCTATATTCAGAACACTGTGTTATACATTGTAGCAGCTATAAAGATCATATATGGCATGAGCCCTGTCTTCATGGAGCTCATAGCCCATTTAGGAGATATGAGATAATCATATGTGATTATTCAATGTTCTATTTACATGTGATATAGATCACATGTGATATGATTTATATGTGGTATATACAGAATATATGTGATATGTATATATATGTGTGTGTGTGCGTGTGATAAAAAAGATGTATAAGAAATGTATTTGGAGAATGATCTAAGGACTTTGTCAGGTTCAGGTTGGAGAAGAATTTTTACTGATTAGGGATATTTAGGAAGGTTTAGGGAAAAGACAGTATTTGAGTTGGGCGTTTTAAAAGATGGTGAAGATTTTAATGAGTCAAGATGGTAGGTTGACCCTGGGTAGTTGGTCCATGGTGATTGGGAATCAGAGACATTCAACAAAAGGAAACAGCACCAGCAAAGGCAAAGAGGCAGGCAGTGCCAGACATATCTGGTTTGGTGAGAGCGCTGAGCACATGAAGAAAAACAATATGGGATGAGGCTGGAAAGATAGGATGGATGGTATCAGGTTGTGGAAGCTCTTGAACATCAGGCTCAGGAGTTTGAAATTTTTCTGATAGGCAAGAGTGAACCAGAAATGACTCTAAGCAAGAAAATGTTCATAAGCAAGATATATGAACTGGCAGGACCACAAAGGATAGATTGGTAGGAAGAGAGAGTAATGGAAGGAAGAGGAAACAGAAAGCTCCTGCAATAATCCTGGTGGATTATGGACTATTATAAGAAAGACAGTGGGAATAGGGAGAAGGGCTGGATTTCAGAGAAATCACAGAAGAATTGATGGGACTTGGTAGCTCTTTAGATGTGAGCAGAGGGGCTACAAAGAGGGAAGAGGCAAGGATAAAGACAAGGCTTCAGATTTAAGAGATAGAGTGAATGATGATTTGAAAAAGGACATTCAGAAGGGGAATCTGAGTATTTAGGAAATATAATTAAATCAATTTGGACTCCACAAAGTCCTACTTTGAAACCTCATTGAAGTAAGGAAGTGACCATGAGTTCTTAGGAAGCTAAGATAGTAGAGTACAATCTTTATCCGTTTTCACCACACTTTACTTATTGTTTGTTGACTATAAATAAAAAAAACAAAACCCTTTTGATTCAACAGAGCAAAAAGCTACCTTAAAAGCTCTCTTTCAATAATGTCTCCCATATGTGCATCAGAATTTTTCCTTGAAAAATATAAGAACAAAAACAGTCTTGTTCTTTGACTCTTTATATCTGGTGTCCAATGTGTAAACCAGTGTTGTATACTTGTCAAAGGTGTTGACATGGAGGAGATACAATCAAGATTGTTTTGCTTGACAATAGATTCCCTACAAATGGGGAGGTATGTGGATAAACATGTCTTGTGCATGAAATAGTGATGGTTAAAAGTAGAATTAGGGCAAGTTTGTCCTGAAGTTTGGTTAACTTTTAAGCATCTCAGAAAATCAACAAATGTATGAAGAAACGATGTTATTTTACTAGTGGAGGAGAGGGGAAGATTATTAACAAGGTCACGCCTTGTCTCATGAGAACCAAATGGTTCTTGTTGTAACAAAACAAGAATATCAAGTGTTTTTTAGGACCACTGGTAGGAATTTTGTAATAATGGGACCTTAAAAACAGATACGGAGTATCCAAGTGTCATTGACCAACTGAATAGTCAATCAGCTTCAGCAGGTCTTAATTAAGCTAATGTTTTGAGCATGACATTAGCATAAAAATTTCAGATAATTGATCCATATTTAGTATTCACTCGGTACCATCCAGGGTACTGTGGGAGAGATATAGTTCCTCTTATTAAGTAGTTTTCAGTCTAGTTTTGAAATGACTTTTGTGTTTGTCAAGCACATTTTTGGGTGGAGGAGAGGACACAAAACTAATATTAAGCTAATGAAAAATGGATGCTAAGGTGTTGATATAAACAATGAGCTTTAATCTCCATGAAAACAGCAACTGTATCTTATCTAAACATCACAGATTGCCTAGTACCTTAAATAGCAGCTTGGAAGCAATAAGTGCTTAATAAATGTTTGCTGTGTTGTTAATTGCCAGGCTACTAATTAATTGCCACTACTAATTCAACAACATAAAACTAGACAGCACACTCAGAATGCAGTTCATTGCCCTTCAGGAAAGTAGGCATTGATAGGCATATAGAATGTTACACTCTACAGTTGAATGGCCCCAAGTCTCAAGGAGAGGCAGTTTTATAAAGACCCAGGGCATGTTGGGAGGTTTCTATATGCCCAAAGTATGGCAGGGAGATTGACTTAATACTTCTTTCATCTGATCATCATACCTGTTCTGATCCAGTTTTTCCTTCCAGCGTTCTGAAGGTTTGGGACGGCTACATGAGTGGGGAGAAAGAGGTGAAGAAAATGATGTCAAGACAGTGCCAGTATTTTAATGAAACTGTCCAAAGCATATAGGAGAAAACTAGCCAGCATTTTATGGAAACGTTAATCAAATAAAGGAGACTGGACTTTGCATACTCTGATCCAGGTCAGAACTTGGAACTTGTAGCATGGAATACCAAACTATAAAATTAACCATCTTCTCCATTTTTAATACAAATAATAAAATATTCATAAATGAGAAATGATAAATTATTACAAACATAGTAATAATTATTATTATTGATGTAGCACCTTAAGATTGGTAAAGAATTTTAGAAGCATCATCTCATTTGAGGCCTGCAATGGCACTGTGATATGGATACTACAGGTACTATTATAATAGAAAGGATTGATTTACTACTATAATAATCATAATAATTGAGTTGACTGAGGCTCAGAGATATTAAGTGACTTGCCCATATCACTCAATAGGTTTCAGAAGTAGGATTGGCATTCAGGTTTTCCTGACTCCAAAGTAGCATTCTAGCCATAGTACCACCCCTCAGAGCTTTGACTCATGACTCAGGATAATGAAAGTGTACATCTGAATCCCCTTACCTCCACTTATCCCAGTTTATTCTGGTTGACAGTTCTGGACTAGCCAATGCACGCCTGTACAATTCTGCCAGGTGTACTGCAACATTAAGGAAAGGTAGTTAAATTTCTACTTCCCCTTGGTATAGAACACAACAATATTAACACCAATTGGCTCCCTGAAGTTCATTGATTTCCCACTATCATGATTGAAAAGAGGAATAGTGTTTAACTAATCCAGTTATTTTAGGAGTTTGTCTGACTATGCATATGGGTTGTAACGAAAATATTGAGAAAAGCTGTTTAATAATAGAGGATATCATGGCTTCTCCTTAATAAAAAAAATACCTGACCTATCAAAAAAGACCTCAGTAATAAGGAAAATCATTCAAATGTTTATATAATGGGGCAGCTAGGTGGTGCAGTGGATAAAGCACCAGCCTTGGATTCAGGCAGTCCTGAGTTCAAATCTGGCCTCAGACACTTGACACTTACTAGCTGTGTGACCCTGGGCAAGTCACTTAACCCCAACTGCCTCACCAAACAACAACAACAACAAACAAACAAAACAAATGCTTATATAATTATAGAGTTGACCTCCAGCTCAATGTCAGTGGTCATCTAATCCTTAACCTCAGTGGTCATCTAATCCAACCCCTTTTTACAGAGAAGGAAATGGAGGCCAAGAGAAATAAAGTGATTAGGAAATGTAGATAGGAATCATTAGACGTGGGCTTTGAATACAGGAGCGCTTAGTCCAGACCTAGTGCTTTTTCTATTGTGCTTCTTAGGAAAGTCTTGTTCTTGATATTAGAATTGTTGATGATAAATCTGTACTATTGTTCTTCACCTGAATTTTTCTGAAAGTCATAGTCAGGGGCAGGAAATAGTAGGACCACAAAGAATCCCGGAGACTCGTTTCCTGTAACAGGTGTGCACCTGGGTACGATCTATTCTTAGACACCTTCTGATGAAATGTCTTGATTGCTACCCTGAAGATGGGCATTTCTTGATCTTTCTCTTCCTTCTCACCCATACCCCATAACCAGGAACATGCAGCAATGGCCCAGAGAGTTATGGGTGGGGTTTTTAAGAATATGGCCAGGGAATATAATGATTCAAGACAATTCCAAAGGATTCATGATGAAAAACGCTACCCATATCCAGAGAAAGAACTTATGCAGTCTGAATGTAGATCAAAGCATACTGTTTTTCACTTTCATTATTTTTTTCATGTTTTTTTTCCCTTTTGGACTGTTTCTTCTTTCACAACATGACTAATATGGAAATATGTTTTATATGATTGCACATATATAATCTATTTAAAATGCTTACTGTCTTAGGGAAGGTGGGAGGTGAGGGAGGGTGAGAATTCAGAACTCAAAAGTTTTTTTTAAATGAATGCTAAAAATTGTCTTTACATGTAATTAGAAAAATAAAATACCATTAAGGAAAAAAAGTATATGGCTTGCTCTTTCCTCATATAAGATTCACTTTCTTATTTCTAAGACACCATAGGTGGTCCCCATGGTCAGTTGGACCAACTAAAAACAATGTTTTACCCTTTGATTTAGTTCTTTTAAATTTGAACTTCTGTTAGTCACACATCTACAACTTACTTGTACAGACATTTTTAAAAAATCTAATTTAGGACAGCTAGGTGGTGCAGTAGATAGAGTGCCAGGCCTGGAGTCAGGAAGACCTGTATTCAAATCTGGCCTCAGACACCTTGTTTGCCTCAGTTTCTTTATCTGCAAGATATTTGGAGCAGGGAATGACAAACCACTCTAATATCTTTGCCAAGAAAACCTCAAATGGGATCACAAAGGGGTCGGACACGACAAAAACGACTGAACAACAACAAATGAAAGACTCTTCATTTATCTTTATTAAGTGTCACGTTTTTAGAGCCTATCACTTTATCTAAGTGTGGAACACAGTATAAGCAAATGAACCATTGTAATGGATGAGTAAGGAAGAAAATTAGCAAGAAATGCCTATCTTCAGGGTAGTGATCTTGATATTTCATCTGAAATAGACTGAGGACAGGAATGAGAGATATTACAAAGGTGTTATATTACATATATAAAGTGTATGAGAGATATTACCAAAAAATAATTAGCAGGACTTGGTGACTGATTAGTTATGGGGCTGAGGAAAAGTTCTTCATCAGGAAGAAATCTTTTAAAAATAAAATTCCCAATATATTAAGTTCAGAGCGGAGAAGTCATTGTACATGAAATCCCTTAATATTATTTTTCAGTGTAGTTTCCCCAGTGAGGTCAATCCCTAAGTTTAAACAAAATATAATATGACATTTACCTTCAGTAAAGTGATCTTCTTTGGTTTTTTCCATTTTAGGGAAAGACTGCAATGAAGACAAAATTATTTAAGTAAGATGAATGTTTAAAAACCAAAATACAATCCAAATATTATTATTTTTTTAAAAAGCAGTTTATTCTGTCAAAATTGAAAAATTGTATGGAAAAAATTCTTAAATGAATCAACAGCATTCTATAATTCATTCAGTGCCTTTTTCACTCAGGTATTGCTTTCTCTTCAATGATTTAAAAAAGGACTGTTATTTTTAAGGTATATATATATATATATAATATATTTATATGTGTACACAGATGTACATTACATGTTTCCTTCATATCACAATGCAGTTATATACACATATGCATACATGCACGTGTATGTACATACACACGGATATACCTATATACGTACACATACATACATGCACACACACAATATAAGCATATACATACACATATGCATATACACACAGGTACATATATGTTGTCTATACATATACATCAAACGCTGACTTCCTAACATATACGTATATATTGCCTTCGTAAGAATGAACAAAACCACAGGATTTCAGACTTGGATGGGATGTAGGAAATTAGTTTAAACCATATGTGAAGATGAAATCCCTTCCACTCTAACACCAATAAGTGATTATTGAAGTGTTGCCTGAATATATCTACTGCATGGAATTTACTGCCCCCTTACAACTATACATCTTTGCACAGCTTTAATGATTAGGAAATGCTTCATTACATTGAGTTAAAATCAGCCTCTCTACAATGGCTACACATTGCTCCTCATTCTATCCTCCGTGGCTATGTGAGAGAGAGAGAGAGAGAGAGAGAGAGAGAGGGAGGGAGGGAGGGAGGGAGGGAGGGAGGAAGGAAGGAAGGAAGGAAGGAAGGAAGGAAGGAAGGAAGGAAGGAAGGAAGGAAGGAAGGAAGGAAGGAAGGAAGAAAGAAAGAAAGAAAGAAAGAAAGAAAGAAAGAAAGAAAGAAAGAAAGAAGAAAGAAAGAAAGAAAGAAAGAAAGAAAGAAGGAAAATTAATGCCTCTTCCACATGACAGCAGCACCTAGGGGCAACTAGATGGTACAGTGGATAGAGGGCTAGCCCTGGAGTCAGGAAGACTCATTATCCTGAATTCAAATCTGGCCTTAGGCACTTACTCTCTGTGGGACCCTGGGCAAGTCACTTAACCTGTTTGCCTCAATTTCCCCATCTGTAAAATGAGCTGGCAAATGAAATGGCAAACCACTCCAGTATCTCTGCCAAGAAAACCCCAAATGGGGTCATGAAGAGTTGAATAAGACTGAAACAACACAACCACCACAATGAGCACGTAACAACCATATTTGAAAACAGCTAGCATGTCTCCCATCCCCCTATGCCTTCTTTCCTCTAGACTACACAGCTATATTTCTTTCAACTTGTCCTCATATGGGATAGTCTTAAATCCCTTCGTCCTCTTGTTTGTCCTCTACTCCAGTTTATCGGCCTGCCTGCCTGTGGTGCTCAGAGCTCACCATGGGCTTTCAGATACGATATGACCAAGGCAGAGACCAGTGTGATTCTCTCCTTTTTTGTTCTGAATGCCAAAATAAAATTACACTAGCTTTTTTTTGGCAGCCAGATAACATTGTTGACTCAATGAGCTAGAGACTCCTGAACTGTTTACTTCCAGCTATTTCTTCCCATCCTGTAATTGGTCTTCTTACTGTTCCTCACACACAACACTCCATCTTCTGGTGTCTTTTCATTGGACTTTCCCTGAAGCTTGGAATCTGGAGGTTGGGAGGCTCACATGAGATAACGGATATAAAGCACTTTACAAACCTTAAGGTGCCATAAACATTCCAGTTATTAACTATTATTATTATTGTTTTTGTTATTACTGTTACTATTAGCCTCTAGGCAGTAGGCCTCCTGGCTGTTGATGACTTAATTCCCTGAGCCTCCTACTACATTCCTTCTGAGCTCAAGCAATGTCTAGGGGATCAGTACAGGATGCTGGTAAATGTTTAACAATGAGATTCCCTAAAAATGTAAATTTAATTAATATTGATGTAATGAATATAATTTATCATCATTATTTATTTATTAATATTATTTAATATAATGTTGTATTATAACTAATATATATTTTTTGTTTTTTGTTTTTTGCAGGGCAATGGGGGTTAAGTGACTTGCCCAGGGTCACATAGCTAGTAAGTGTCAAGTATCTGAGTTCAGATTTGAACTCAGGTACTCCTGAATCCAGGGCCGGTGCTTTATGCGCTGCCCCACCTAGCTGTCCCTAATATATTTTCTAAATGTATCTATATTAATCTATATTGTTAAATTTTCTTAAGTCTTGACAATCAACAAAATGATAAATAGAGTCCTGATTTGTAGCAATTGCCTGTTTTTGAGGGGGTAAATACTCACGCTGAAAATTTAACAGTCAGCTCTTATAAGACCACTAGAGAATTTTCCAGCACACCCCAGCCTTGGGTGTTCTCTCTCCTCAGATGCACCTACTTGCTTGCCCGACTTCCTTCAAGATTCAGCTCAAAGCTTACCTTCTTTGGGAGACTTTCCCCAGTCCTGCTTATATAGTTAGTGCCTTCCCTCTGAGGTCACGTCCCAACTATTCTGTACATATCTTGTTATGTGTGTAGTTCTTTCCCTGTTATCTCCCTCATTAGAATGGGGGCTCCTTGAGGTAGGGACTATGACTTTTGCCTTTCTTTGTATCTCCAGAGCTTCCCAAGGTGCTTGGCATATAGAAAGTGATTAATAAATGCTTGTTGACTGGTTAATTTTTTTTAACATTTGGTCCATTGTTTTATCCTGTGAAGATATAACCTGTTAGCTTACTGTCATTTGCATATTTGAGAAACCTATTTATCTGAGCTTTGTTTCAAGCTGCTGATAAAAATGTTAGGGACAAGGGTCTCTTTTCTCACCATTTAAAAAATTTTTTATTTTATTTTATTTTAATTTTCACTAAATAGCTGTTTTTCTGAAGATAGTGAAAGGCATGGAATACAAAGACTCTCCAGAGAATTTACAGCTGAAGAGGAGACCCTAAAAAAACCTGGAAGTTCCAATGGGATGTTTGCAGATATTGGAAGAAATGAGAAATTTTGTGGAAGAGGGGAGAGAATGTGTTTATATATACACAGATACATACACACACATACACACATACATATATGTTTTTTGCAGGGCAATGAGGGTTAAGTGACTTGCCCAGGGTCACACGGCTAGTAAGTGTCAAGTTTCTGAGGCTGGATTTGAACTCAGGTCCTCCTGAATTCAGGGCCAGTGCTTTACCCCTTCCACCACCTTGATGCCCCCACTGTGTCATTAATATTACCAGTGAGGCTTTCCTTTGGCACATAGGACATCAAACAATGATTCCACTTAAAAAGAACCCATTTGTACTCACCATCACCAGCTTGAGCAGGTCTGCAGCATTGCCTCGCTCCTCCTCTGTCCTTGAGTCCTTAACAGTCATTTCCTGTAATTCATCCTCCTTCTTTAGGATGTGATTTATGTAATCCTAGGCCAACAGGAACAACAAAGTTCACGAAAAGGGTAATGATTTTTCTCAGCAATTAAACAAAGCAGACTTAGGTACCAATATTTGGAGCTTTTAGGGATTTCAGGCCTGCTGTCTGTGGGACATACTATTAACCTGATATCTATGGACCCTTTAGGGGAGAGATTTCAGGGGGCCTGTGAATTTGGATGGGAAAATATATGTATATCTTCATTTCCCCATAACAGAACATTCTCTCCAACAGAAATCTAGCATTTCTTTTAATTATTTAAAATATTTTTCTCAGGAGGCATCCTTAGATTTCACCAGATTGTTAAAGGGGTCCATGAAACAAAAAAGGCAAAGACCCTCTAGACTATAGTTTTTTTCACCTTTAGTAATCAATTTTCATTTATTACGGGAAAGAATATAATATACCATTTATACTATATATAACACACACAGATTTATAGCTATAGCTATATCTAGAGTTTGCTCTCTCTCTCTGTGTCTTTTTCTCTCTGTGTGTCTCTCTGTCTTTGTCTCTGTCTGTCTGTCTGTGTCTCTCGCTCTCTCTCATATATCCATAGCTGTTTGCATGCTGTCCCTTCTGCTATAATGTGAGCTCCTTCAGAACAGGAATTGTTGTGTAACTCTAGGCACTACTTTGCAGCTGGAAGGAATGCTCACCAGTTGTGAGAGCCTAGCTAAGTCACTTAACCTACTTGGCCTCAGCTTCCTCATGTGCAAAAAGGTCTGGAGAAGAAAATGGCAAACCACTCCAGTATCTCTGCCAAGAAAATCCCAACTGGATCAGAGAGTTAGCCATGAATGAAGCAAATGAACAACAAGAAGAAGCTAAGAACTTTTCATTTATCTTTATTAAATGTCATGAAGAGAGGGCAGCTAGGTGGTGCAGTGTATAAAGCATCGGTCCTGGATTCAGGAGGACCTGAGTTCAAATCCGGCCTCAGACATTAGACACTTACTAGTTGTTTTACTCTGGGCAAGTCACTTAACCCTCATTGCCCCACAAAAAACAAACAAAAATGTCATGAAGAGTTAGATATGATTGAAACAACTGAACAACAACAAGAGAACCAATACAATCCCTTTTCTGCATTGACAGGCTTCAGATACTTGAAGTTAGCTATCCTATCCTCTCTGTACCTTTCTTCCTCCAGAGTAAACATCCCAGTCCTCATATATGGTACGATCTCAAGGCCTTTCACCATCCTGGCCATCCCCTTCTGGGTCTTGTTGAAAGCAAGGTCTTTTTACTATCATTTTTACACTTGATCACTATGACATACTGCCTGTTAGTCATGCAGGGAGCTTTTCACTCTAAGGAAGGGTCTCTAAGTAAGTAATGGTAGAAGTGAGGGCTAGAAGTACAGGGTTCAATCACCAGTCTATTCTCCCCAGTAGAACAACTTTTATCTGTTCAAAATCCCTGAGTGCACTGGTATTAATCACACAAACAACAACATAGGCAGCCACAATGTTCTTCATAGCACATGGACACATATGGAAAAGATCATCCATATGGATGGCAAGAGGAATCTTGATTGGTAAGAAAACAATATTAATAAAGACTGGTTAGCCGCTAGGAAGGTCAGTCATCTTTCACTTCTTTCTCCTCCTCTCTAGCTGAGAGAGGAAGAGGAACATGAGTTCTGATCACCATCATCTTGTAATAGCCATCCACCAGAGTTCTGGAGGACATAGGGTGGAGAATCGGGCATCATCCAGAGATAAGATACACATGCTTGATTCAGCTGGCCACCATTCCTCCTCCAAGAGGGAAGAACTGCTTTTAAAAGAATTTGAGGTCTATGACATTAATTTTATTTTTCAAAAGGAGGAAGAAACAATGAGGAAAACTGCTACATAGACCTGATTAATAATTAATTATTCATTTTAAATTCATAATTAATTAATTTTCATTTATAATGAATAGGTCTGCTGATTGCTGATGGATAAACCTTGGGAGAAGTAATCACACCACCTTCAGGTTTGTGAAAGAACATAAGAAATCTGGGCACAGTCAGAGATACCTTCAAAATTATAAAAGGATTCAAAAGGATAGAGTCCTATGAATAAGAACTGTACAGGGAAATCAGGGTGAGAGAGATGGGAAGCTCTCAAAAAGAAAGTTCTGAAGACAGAAACACAAATTATTCAACTGAGAAAGAAGAGAGAACTGTCTAAAGTGACCCATATGTCTACCCAAGGCATTCATCAAACAGCTTAAACTTCAAAAAAGATAATGCACAGAAGATGAAAGGAAGGGAAAGCAAAAAAGAGCAAACCTGCAAGAGTGGCATGATCCTGTAAGAAGAATGTCAGGAGCATTAAAGCTAAGAAGGCAAGAAGGCTGGTGATGAATGGGAGGGACATCAAAGAGATTAAATACAAAAAAGAGAGGAGATTCTAGGGGCAAGGAGAAGTTTAAAGAAGGGGTAGGACCAATGAAAGGACAGTGGACAAAAGAGAGAAGTATCATCGAAAGTTTTGTTTTATCTTTCAAGGAAAATTATTTTTCAGACAGGGAAGGATAGAACAAAAGTGGTGCAGAGGGAATTGAAACTAATGATAAATGACCAGATGGTAAGACTGGCCTATTAAATCATACAAACAAGGACACAGGCAGCCACAGAGGTTTTCATTGATAATAAAGCACATTGACATACATGGAAAAGGACATCTTATGTGGATGGCAGGAGGAATAGCCTCTGTTTTTCTTTTTCTTAATGATAGCTTCCTTTTTTTTTCTTCTTTTTTTTGAGAACAGGGTTCAATCATCAGTCTATTCTCCCTCTGATCAGTAGAGTAACTCTGATCTGTTCAATTTCCTTGATGTAGGCCAGTTCACCCCTCCTGAGACAACCTGGTGGCCCCTCTTTCCAAAATGCTGACCATACCAACACTGAAATTAGTGTGGATAGCCAACTGGCTTAGCCCATTGCAGCTCTAGTGATTCTCCAGCCTTTCCCTTCCCAGTAGAAGAAATTATAATATGCTTACACCACCACATCTGGTATAGCCTCCTAAGTCCATTCTCTCTTCCAGTGTTTTCCTCTCTTTATTTTGTTCATTCAGGATGGTTGTGTCAAAATGATATTCCTGAAGCATGGTTCTGGGTAGGCCACTTCCTTGCTCAGGAAGCCCCTTTTTGATTCTAGATTGAAATACAAACTTCTCTGATATTTAAAGCCTGTCACAATCTGCCTGCCTCTGCATTTGTTTCACATTATTCTCTATCCTACATTCTACATTCCAACCATATTGTTCTACTTGTTGTTCCCCATATACAACATTCCATTTTCCCACCTATGCACCTTTGCACAGGCTGTCTCCCACGTCTGGAGCTCTCCCTCCTAACTTTTACTTCTTAGAATCCATTGCTTCCTTCAAAGCTTATTTTGGTGTCACCTCCTGCATAAGACCTTTCTTTACCCCTCAAATTACTTTGTATGTATTTTGTATTTGCTTATCAGTATAGATGTTACATCCCACCAGTAGAATATAATCTCTTAAAGGGTAGGAACAACTTTGTTTTTGTCTTTGTATCACCAATACAGCCTGGCCCTTTGTATGTAGTAGGCACTAAGTGAATACTTTTTGAATGAATGAGTGAAAAGAGAATTCCTGCTTCCCTTATTGAGTTACTGAATAAACTCTATCCTAGGTACTAGAAGAACTCTTAGAATTACCGATCCACTCTTAGTGACATGTGAAAAATAATGGAGAATAAGAGAAGTATCAATGTTACTGTGCTTTTCAAAAAAATAAAAGGAAAAAGTTGAATTTTCTAGCTATAGGCCAGTGTGCTTGATTTCAAAGCCTGGCAAAATTCTAGAAGACATTATTAAAGCTATTGTTATGTGAGTATTTAGAAAGAAAGCAACAAATAGGACAAAAGTGAAAAATGTTCAAAGATGTGGGAAGACAAGCATGCTTATACACTTGGTAGAGCTGTAAGTTTGTCCAATCATTCTGGAAAACAATTTGGAATTATGTGAGAAATGTTGCTAATCTTCTTATATTCTTTGACCCAGAGATTACATTACTAGGCACATACCTCAAAGTGATTAACAACAGAAATGTTCTGTATATCGTTGTTCATTCATTTCAGTCATGTCCAATTCTTTGTGACCCCATTTGGGGTTTTCTTGGCAAAGATACTGGAATAGTTTACCATTTCCTTCTCCAGCTTATTTTACAGATGCGGAAAATTGAGGCAAATGAGGTTAAGTGACTTGTTAAAGGTCACAAAGCTGGGAAGTGTCTGAGGTCAGATTTGAACTCATGAAAATGAGTCTTCCTGACTCCAGACCCAGCACTCTATCTACTGTACCATTTACCTGCCCTGTTCTGTATATACTAGTATATAGTCATAGCAGCACATTAGCAAAGAATTGGAAATAAAGTAGGGAGTCATTGAACAAATTATGGTATATGAATATAATTGGGTATTATTTTATTATTTAAACAATGACAAATGTGAGAAGTCCAGAGAAAAATGGCAAAATACAAAACTGAGACAGGGTGAAGCACCCAGAATTAGGACGATATACACAATGGCTACAACAATGTAAATGAAAAGAACAGACATGAAACGGTGCTGATAATGCCCAATCCCAACCCTGGCAAAGAGATGAAGCACTCTCCTCCTTTTGGGAGATGAGGACCTCGTAGTTCCAATTACCTTAAGGGAAAACTGCAGCTTCAGTTTCAGCTCATTCTTAATGACCTCATGCTGAATGAACTGCCGGACCTGGAGCACTTTGGGGCACTTTCGTATAGGTGCAGGTAGGTAAGCCAAGTGCATGGACCCTATGGATAGACCCTTCCAAATGTGAGTTCCAAATGGGGGGCCTGGAGTTTTCTTCTGTAAAAAAACAAAACCACCACCAATGATAAAATAAAACACCTTATTATGTAGATGTTTTATAGTTAAAATAATTTTTTGATCCCTGGCTGGTCTAGTATCTCCCCCAAGACATTTTGCTTGTTTTTTTGAGACTGGATTTCCCTATCTCATCTCAGCTGGAAGTGTGCCTATGCCAGTGTTGATCAGCATGGAATCTTTGACCTGCTCCGTTTCTAACCTTTCCTAGTTTGTGCCTCATTAGGTATTCTGAAGGCACTCCTCCCTCTCCCAGATACTTGCCTTATTGGTGCCGGAATAGGGTGTACATCTATCCCACCAACTTTAGTTCTGGTATAGCTGAGAACTCTTGTTCTCAATTGACCCATCAGCCTCAGCCTCCACAGAAGCAGTGATTATAAGCATAGGCCACTCACTCTGAGCAGCTTCCCTGATACATTTCACCAAGATTCCAGGTAGCTTGAAGTCTAGATGCTTGAGGAAAAGCAAAGCCAGTGGCATGTAAGTGGTTTCCTGGCAAAGCTGTGTCATGAAGAAGAGATTATAATTCAGTATTCTTCTAGGGCTAAAAAGTTTCCATTCCTCTCAGAAGAAATAGATTCTGTGGCAGCTTAGCACAATGCCTGGCATATAGTAAGTGCTTAACCAATGTTAATTAAATTGATTGAAGTGGCAGCCCTGAGACATAGGTTTGTATTATGAATAGCATATCTGCTCCCATAGCCATCTTCCTGTAGAGATACCTTGAGAAGCTATGCTTTTTTGAAAGATTTGTGACTGTTCTAGAGTTCCCTAGAACTCTCCTTGAGGTTTAACTAGGTCCTAAGAGTGTATTTAAATTGCTAAACCAGCTCCAAGATGCACTTAGTCCTTCAGCAAGCATGTAGAATAGTAAAGGCCATGTTAATGCTGACCCACATTTGTAGGGCATCCTAAATTTATATATGGTAGGCTGACTCATGACCTGCCATCCTAGCACCTATATGACCCAACAGTTTTCATTTGGGCATGTACCTGAGTTGGGCCATTCTAATACCTCTTTGTTTTAGGGGTGTTGGTAGAATTATATAGATAGATAGAGATAGAGATAGAGATAGAGATAGATAGATAGATAGATAGATAGATAGATAGATAGATAGATAGATAGATAGATAGATAAATGGATAGATAGATAGAACTCTAGATTGGAAGGCAGGAAATTGGTATTCATTCTGGTCTTCAGTCTGCCATTACTAACTAGCCAGATAACCTTAGGTAAGTCATTCAACTTTTTTGAACCTCAATGTGGTTAACTATAAATTAAGAGAGTTGGGTGACATAGCTCCAAAGATCCCTTCCAGCTCTAAATTTCTATGAGCTAACAAAATAGCACCCTCAAAAGCGTTTCAGAGGAAGAGAATCATTTCCCCCTTTATTCTCAAATACAGTTTATATAGAGAGTCTGTTGTAGATCTGTTGTTATCCACTGTAAACATTGTATACCTATGGGTGAAAGATTGAATAGAGGCTTCTCTGCAATATTATGACTAAATAGGGTACTGTATCCAGGGATGGCTATTATTTTTAGTTCCATCCTACCCACCAGATGCCTCTTCTTTTTTTTCCCCAACAAGACTGGGGATCCATGTTCTCAGCTCCAGCCTAAGTAGGGCAAATTACAAATGATTATAGATTTGCATCTGGAGGAATCTAAAAGGCCAAACCCTCCTCTCCCATCATGGTTTTTATCTTTTATTTATTTATTTTATTTTATTTTTTGCAGGTTAAGTGACTTGCCCAGGGTCACACAGCTAGTAAGTGTCAAGTGTCTGAGGTCAGATTTGAGCTCAGGTCCTCCTGAATCCAGGGCAGGTGCTTTATCCACTGTGCCACCTAGCTGCCCCATTTTTTATTTTTTTTAAGATAAGGAAATAGAGGCACACAGAGGTTAAGTGACTTCCTTAGGTTAAATTTCTATGTTGGGATTTGAAAGTAGTTCTTTTTAACTCCAGTCCCCTATCTGCTTGCCATGGAATAAAGGCATGCTGTGGAATAAAGGGCTTCCTTTTCTTTGATATTATTAATTCCCAAGGCTCATCCCATTGAGTTGGTGGGCTAGTAATGGAGAGGCCTACCACCTAAAAAAATTATAGGCACTCTTTGAAAAGATCATTTTGAAAGCATTCAGAATAGTATCATAAGAGGCACCTTCTTTAACTTAGGTCAGTTTTCTCAAAGAAATAACAAGCATGTTTAGCTGAAATAGTCTTCTAATATATCATGGAAACACTCCATTGTGATTAGTGCCAATGATTAAGCATTTAATTTAACCTTGTCGAAGATTTGTTGTTTCTCTTGATCCATGTTGGTTATAAGTGAGTTCAAATATATATATTTTTATAACAAAATGTTAAATAAGCTGGAAGGGGCCTTAGAGATAATTTAGTCCAACTTGTCATTTTACAGGTTAGGAAACTGAAAGCACCCAAAGATGAAGTGGTTGTTCTGAAGTCACAGACAGCTTTGGGGCACAGCAAAGATGGGAACCCAAGTGTCCTGGGTCTTGGTTCAGGGTCCTTTCCACTATGCTAATGATATCCCCTGTCTCCTAGTCAAACACATCCCTTTATTACAAACAATCTAATTAAAAAACAAAACTTAGAACATGTCAGTTACTTCAGGATGACTCTTAGAGAAGATTTAAACATAGAAATACTCTGGACATAAGAAAATCCCATCTGCAGACCCAGACCTATGTTCCCCTCCCTCTTAATTTTTTGCCTTTAAAGGGCCAGAGAAATAGTTGAAGCTTCTCACTCAAAATGTTTTCTTTTATCTTTGGGAAAACTTTATGAGGGAACTTTGCCTATTTGAAAATGAATAAAAGTCTACTTTCTTCTACTATACTCACAAACCTGGATAGGACATCCTCATATTATTGTAATGTGATTGCAAAGATATTTATCACATACTACATTTTTCTAAAATCGTCAATGAAAAGAAAAAGGGGAGGCATAAAAGAATTGAAATTGTGTGATAAAATGAAAGACTGAAGAATTCCTGAAGGAGGAACTAAATATTATTTTAAAAGTGGTGATTTAAGGAGGAGCTAGGTGGCGCAGTGGATAGAGCACCGGCCCTGGAGTCAGGAGTACTTGAGTTCAAATCCAGGCTCAGACACTTAACACTTACTGGCTGTGTGACCCTGGGCAAGTCACTTAACCCCAATTGCCTCCCTAAAAAAAACCCCACAAAAAACACAAAAGTGGTGATTTTAAAAAAGGGGAGTGGTGGCAGCTAGATGGTGCAGTGCATAGAGTACAGGCCTTGGGGTCAGGAGGATTTGAGTTCAAATCTGACCTCAGACATTTACTAGCTCTGTGACACTGGGCAAGTCACTTAACCCCAATTGCCTCCACCAAAAAAAATAATGGCAATTCTATTTGAGGGAATATTATTACCATATAGGATAGGATAATTTTTATAATGTAAGGTTATTCTATTTTAAGGAAAACTACTGACTGGAAATAGGACTACTCAGCATGGTTATATTTATGATATCTCAAAATACTAAAGGATACAACATTGGGCAAGGGTGATAAAGGTGCTGTTAATTGGTCAGGGTGGGTTCTCTAACATTTCATCATTTTAATTGGGCCATGAGAAGAAGGGTGGTGTGGTGGAGAGTTGGTAGGAAGTCCTGGGTCCAAATTATGCCTTTATCATATATTAATTGCACCCAAACTCAAGGCTTTAGGAGAACTGAGCTATTAGGGCATAGGGTGGGATGTAGGAGTGGAAAGAAGAAGCAGGGGCACCACCAATGCTTCACACAGCTGCTTTTCAGCACAACAACTTTGTACCTCAACTGCGGGGAAAGTATTCCAGGGTCTTGACTGGAGGTTGGTAGGAACAATAGTGTCTAATTCTTTCTTCATAATCCATGGAGACACTTCATAGAAAGGACGAAGAACGGTGATGCTCAGGGCACCTAAATCAAAGACAAGGTTTCAAAGGATCATCTTGGAATCAAAACTCCTCTGCAGAATTCAGTGGGGGCATCCTTAGAGCTTCCCCCATTTCTTTCCCTGAGAAATAAACCATCCTTGCCAAAACAAAGGAATGCAGTGTTTTTTTTGTTTGTTTTTTAGTGAGGCAATTGGGGTTAAGTGACTTGCCCAGGGTCACACAGCTAAAGTGTTAAGTGTCTGAGGTTGGACTTGAACTCAGGTACTCCTGACTCCAGGGCTGGTGCTCTATCTACTGCACCACCAAGCTGCCCCTGGAATGCAGTGTTAATGCAGAGTCCATGTGAGCCTTGAGAAGGAAGAGACAATTATCAGAGGACAGATAGAAAACCAGCTCCTTTAATTAGCAACTACAGTGAATTGTCCTACAGTTGGTGAGTTTATTTTTGTCAGTTGAGGGGTTGAGTGTGAGCTAAGCAGGTTGCTTAGGAACACTTCAAATCTAAATCTGGCTCTGCCATTAATTGATTATATGACCTCAGAGGAGTTGTTTATTATAAGTTTTCCAAAAATTCCTTTGTTTTAATGCTGCCTTCATTTCCAAGTAATGATAACTAGCATTTTATGGTGTTGTTGAGTTGTTTCAGTTGTGAAAAACTCTTCATGATCTGATTTAGGGTTATTATGGTAAAGATACTGCAGTGTTTTGGTATTTCCTTCTCCAGCTCATTTGACAAATGAAGAAACTGAGGCAAACTGGGTTAAGTGACTTGCCCAAGGTCAGTTAGCTAGTAAGTGTCTGAGGCCTTATTTGAAATCAGGAAGATGAGTCTTCCCGACTCCAGGTCCAGTGACCTAACCACTAAATCACCTAGTACCTTGAAGCTTTCACAGCATTTTATCATTTATTCCTCACAACAACTTTGTGAGTCATGTGCTATTAGTATCCCCATTTTATAGATGAGGAAATGAAGACTGAGGGAATGTAAGTACCTTGCCCAGCATCACGTGATTCTGAGGTAGGATTTGAATTCAAGCTTTATTTGTTCCAAGTTCAGAACTCTGTGCACTAAACCACCTAGTTACCCATAAATATATCTCTCTTCCTTCCTCTACCCAGAGGACAATACCTAAATTCCAAGTTCTTGAAATCTCAGTTTACTCACTCTGCAAAATAATAAACTTGTAATTCCAAATGAAGCCTAAAGAAAAAAAGTTATAGTTTGGGGCTTCACAAAAAAAAATTCATTTAAAACCTTCTCCATTTTCATTGTCATTCAGTCAACAAGTATTTATTGAGAAACTATTATTGACCTATCACTATTGTTTGGGATTGTTCTGGTTAACATGGGAGAGTTTGGAGGATAGATTTAGAACTAGAAGGAACCCCATAAACCACTAGTTCAACCCCCTCATTTTATAGATGGGGAAACTGAAGTCTATAGGGTTAAGTAACCTGTCCAAGGTCCCTAAGCTAATAAGCAGCAGAGCCAAGAATAAAACCGTTCCTATTCCCTGGTTGTTGTGGCTCTTCCTTCCTCAAATAACCTTGTATTTACTTTCTCAAGTGTGTGTTGTCTACTTCCAGCATAAAGAAGAAATAACGATAGCCTTTTGTAGTTGTTGTTTATCATGAGTACTATACTATACTATGCTACTATAATAGGTACCTAAATGTCTGCTGAATTGAATTGGGTGGTTGATGGTCAGGTCCTCTCACTCCCAACCCAATGTTTCATCTGCTATATAACACTGACAATATATATGGTGTAATATAAACTCTTTGAGGGCAAATGACTTATTTTAGTTTTTCTCTTCCTAGTGCCTATAGTATGGTCCTTGGCACATAGTAGGCATTTAATAAATGTTTTTAATTGATTGATTAACAGATATTATGCTTCCCGTTTTGTTTTGTTTTTTTTACAGATTATCCATTACTGCCTATAGCCAATAAACATTTAAATCTAATAAACATTTATTAAGCACCTACTATGTGCCAGGTCCTATAATAAGTGCTGTCCTGCACCTGAAAGAATAGGAAGACATGGCCAGCTCTGGGCTCTAGGTTTATGAAACATTGAGTGCATTGAGCAAAGTTAATTGTCCCAGAACTTCTCGGCTTCTGGATCCCATTTTTCCCCTTTCATCACTTTATTCCCCTGACTTCCTAACTTTCTATCTCCATCTCCTAGATCCTTTCTGTATAAGGTTATGTTCTACCAGCTCTGTATTTATTTCTGTAGTTACTTCTAAGACATCTCCTCCACTAGAATGTAAACTCCTGGAGGGCAGAGACTGGTTTTGCCTTTCTTTGCATCCCTAGTGAGTAGCACAATGTTTGGCACACAGTAATAAATCCTTCTTGACTGAGTGATTGACTGTTCTCTCCTCTCTCTTCTTTTTTCTTTTCTCTTTCCTCTCTCCTCTACTTTTCATCTCTCCTTTCTCTCCCCCCAGCCCTAATCTCCCACCTGAGTTCCATTCTTGTACCAACAGCCTACTGAATATCTCCATCTACTACTTTGAATTGACATATCGAATTCAGTGTTCAAAAGAGAACTCACTATCTCTTCTCCCACCTCTCTTCTAAACTTTCCTATTTTTTTGTTGAGACTTCACCACATTTCAACTTGCCCAGATTCTCAGCACCTGAATCCACCTTGCCTCTTCGCTCCCCCTCATGCATTGCTCAGTTACCAAGCCTTGTTAAGTTAACCACGCCCAGTCGTCTAGCATTTATTAACTACTCTGCACCAGTAACAGAACTAAATGCCTTCTTCCCTCCTCTCCCTTTCACTCACACAGTCACTACATATTGGTCAGGCTTGTGAATGAAGCAGATTATTTTTCAGTTTTGTTAAGGGTGCATTAGAGATGAGGAGAGATGAGTTAGGAAGCTATTAAAACTACCCTAGAAAAATACACAGACATCTGCACTCCAAAATATATTCCCCCAAAGATTCATGTACAGATAAAGAGATACAGATAGATGCTAGCTAAGCAACTATATGGCACAGTAGATAGAGGATTGGACCTAGAGTCAGGAAAACCTGAGTTCAAATTCTACCCTCAGAAGCTTACTAGCTATGTGCTAGTAAGTCTTAAGTAGCTAGCTCTGACTGACTCTGACTCAGGCTACTGAGCCTGAGCAAACCACTTAACTTCTATTTGCCTTAGTTACCTTGATTGTAAAATGAGAATAAGATTGTTGTAAGAATCAAATGAGACCATATATGCATATTACATGTAAAAGGAAATTCCTATCCTCTATTCTCTTTGGGAAGTCCATATCATAGAAGCTTGTGGAGAGTTCAGTAGGCTTCATTATCTCTCATTTGAAAGGAGGCCAAGGAGGTTACAGTAGGATGAGACCTGGGCTCAAGTCTGAGCAGCAAAGCTAATCAGGGAGACAGGAAATAAATGGTGGCCAAGAATTGTCCTTAATGTCCAGTTGTTGGACCTATTGATGTCCAATGTTCACCTGCTTACTATTCCAGGAAGGGATAATGGTCTCTACATTCTTCTTTGATTTCAATGTTGCCCATGATGTGAGAAGTAAGAATGCTCTTTCTGGTTGTCGTCCTCATCTACTCCATTTCCCACCCACTGAGTATTTATTTCAGGGCATTTGCTTATCTGTATCTATGAGCATGTCTGTCTTTGATTCAAGAGGTCTTTCCTACCTGGGTATTCTTGGACTGGCTCTTGTAGAACCGCAGTGGTTGATTCCCCATAAGCCAAAGATAGGTACTCTTCTATGTCACTGTTCCGAAGAAGTTCAGTTCCTGAGCCATCAGCATAGATAACAAAAAACCTATTTAAGGAAACAACATTCAGTTAGTTGAAGGGCACAGTGAAAATATCTCTTTCAATTTTAAAATTAAGATTTCTTGGCTGTCTTTTAAATTACTACCTGGGGACGTGTTCTCCATAAGTCTGAAGAGGATTTTTTTCTACTTTATCAGGCAGTAAACTGTCATAATCCTCACTTTCCTCCTCTATGGTTTCCTCCTCCAAGCTTGCTTCAGGGATGACAGTTGATATGGTGCCATCAACCATGACCTGAGAGTAAAGTGATTTATAGAAGTTGATGAAGGATTTGATTTGAAACGAACATGCTATCAAGATTTCTGTTTGCTCAACTTGAGAAAGTATGTGATCTTTTTACTCTGGGGAAGCCCTGGTTTTTATTTAGCTAAGGTATTCTTGATGGCAACCAACTTTCTTTTTTTTTTTTTTGTGGGGCAATGAGGGTTAAGTGACTTGCCCAGGGTCACACAGCTAGTAAGGCAACCAACTTTCCTTGTCAAGTTTTATTAATTTGTAATTTTAAGTCAATATAGTTTGAACAGCTGATTTGAATTGATTTGGGGAACAAAGAATAAACAGGCTGGATCAAACCTACTTAATCTTTATTCAAATGCAAAGTAGATGACCTTATATAAGGGGTGTGATTTCAAGGGTACTGAAAAGATTCCACTTCAGCCCATCTCCATCTCATCCTCCCATCATTTTTCTACAGCCTGCTCACCAATACCAAAAATTCTACTATTAGAGTTTTATTCCTTTTACCTAGAGGGTCAGGTCCTAACATATGAGAGGTACTAAGTAAGTGCTTATTGAATTGAACTATTTAAAATGCAAATGCCCCTGAGAATGGTAATTCTTTAAGCCAATAGTGTCGATAAAATAAATACCTGCTGGTCAAATATTTAATTAAAACAAACTATGTTGTATTGTATCTTTATTTATTTTGTTAAATGTTTCTCAATTACATTTTAATCTGGTTCTGGCTGTGCTCCAGAGTTGATGCCTCTGCTTTAAATTATCATCCACAACTTGTACTTCAATTTCATCTCTTGTCTTGGGGTTTGCAATGTTGTTGTTGTTGGAACTTTGTTCTTAAAGAGGAGTAAAGATATCACAAGGGCGATGTCTTGACTTGCTCATGAATTGGATTTGAGGCAGAGTTGCTCAAAGTCATCAGCCTCACTCTCAACAACAACAACAACAACAATAACAACTTCAACCTCAACTTCATCTTTTGTCTTGGGGTTTGAATTGTTGTCATTGTTCCTTTGTTCTGGAAGAGCACCAATGACATCACAAAGGTGAGGTCTTCACTTGCTCATGTGTTGAATTTAAGTGACTCAGAGCTAGGCAAAGTCATCAGCCTCACTCTCTCAACAACAACAACACAACACAACAACAATTTCAACTTTTGGATAGGGAGTGGGACAAAGGACACTGAGTAGCTCTGGAAAGGAGAACAATGAAGGGAGGCCAAAGTTTGGATACGGAGGGCAGAACTAGGAAGAGTTGGTGGAAAATGACAGAGATGCAGATTGTAGCTCTACATAAAGAAAAATTTCCTAATAATTAGAAATTGTCCAAAAGTAGATTGTGGAAAGGGGTGGGCTCTTCCCTGGGGTGGACTGATAAATGTTTAACAACCTGAACTCTGAGAAAAAGAAATGTATGCTATGTTTAATCTGTATGATTAACTTTTTCTCCATGACTTAAAATCTAGACAACTATCAAAATAATATATCAAGATGTGATTTGTAGCATTAGGTAATGTGTAAATGTTCACACCGAAAATTTAACAATGGCTCTTTCCAACTTATATGAGCTAGCTCTAGCAGCACCTAACCCCGCCTTCTTCTTCAATTGAAGTTTTCAAGCTGAAACTTGATAATGTTGGAGGTGGAATAGAGAAGGGATTTTTGTTCAGATGATACAGGTTCGATTAAATAACTTCTGGGATTCATGCTGACTATGAGATTCTATTCATGATTCTATGAGTTGAGGGCATCCTCCATTTTCCCCAGTTCTGCTTCTGACTCTCCTGACTTTCCCCCCTTTCTCCCATGTGAGCCCTTTCCTTTCCCTCCCCATATTTTCTGCTCCCTTTTATGTGTTATTTCTACCTATTAGAATGTAAGTTCCTTGAAAACAGGGACTTTCTTTTTGTTTGTACTTTTACCCCAAGTACTTAGCAAAATGTTTGACATATAGAAAATACTTAGCAAATAAATAGTTATTGACTGCTTGACATAGCTTTGCTTAAGGTCACACTTATTGTTGTGGTGGTGGTAGTTGTTCAGTCATATCTGACTTTTCATGACCTCCTTGGGGGTTTTCTTGGCAAAGATACTAGAGTGGTTTGCCATTTCCTTTTCCAGCTCAGTTTAGAGATGAGGAAACTGAGGCAAACAGAGTTAGGTGACTTGCCTAGGGTCACACAGCTAGTAAGTATCTGAGGCTGGATATGGACTAAGGCCTGGAGCTCTATCCATTGCATTACTTAGTTGCCCTAAGGTCAGAATTAAGACAGACTAAATCAGTAGCAGTCACAGGACACATAACAAATGTGATGTTGTTGTTAACCCGACAATATCTGGATTTAGCATTATAGAAATGTGAGAAAATAATTATTAATAGTGGATTTCTTGGGGGTACTCAGAACTCAGTCTTTTCTTCCCTCCACAACAGAAAAGTCCTATTCTCCTTAATCCTATTTGGGACAAACACTAGGGAACAACAACAACAAAAAAAAGGAGAAGACTCTTTTGTCTAGCTCAGTGTAATGATTGGAATGATGCCACCTGCTGGAGACTGCGCCATGAGGCGAACGTCTCTGAGGGCAAGACTGTGGGTCTTTTCTTTGGCGTCAGGAAGTGACGTTTTTCTGGTGGGAGGAAGAAGGGGGAGCCGGGTGCTCTGACTCGGGCTTTTTCCTGGGGACTGTGGCGGAGAGTGGAGCTAGAAATGCGCTCTCTCTTTAATAGATAGATGAATGTAGGCCTTTCTCTCTCTCTTTACCAAATTCTTATTCTCCTTAATAAATGCTTAGAAGCCTAACTCTTGCTAAAGCTTATAATTTATTGGTGACCACTCATTAGATATTTTAGACAGACTAGCTAGAATTTTAGCCCTTAACATCAGTGAAGGACCACACTTAGATAATAGACTTTGCTTTGAGCCATTTGAGTAAGGGTCTTCTCCCTGATGTCATCTGTAAAGTTGATTTTAATTTAGACCACCCTCGAATCATGTCAACCAATGAAATTGAATGATACTAACCAATTAACTTTGATCAATGTATAATGACCCACCTCTATCAAAAGAGGATAAAAATTTGAAGAAGCCACATGCTCTCTCTCTCTCTCTCTCTGGGCTGGTGCTTGACTCTCTCCCTTAAGACACTATAGGATTTGTAGGTCTTCTGAACTCTCCTTGAGACCATATACTGTCTCTCTGAGAGACAGCATGGGTCTTCTGGGGCTTTTCTCCTGTTCTCCATAACAGCCTTGCTGAAGCTCTCTCCCTATTTTCTCTACCATGTGGCCTGAGACCATGAGAAGCTAGAGGGACACATGGTCAATTCTTTACTGGTATATATAATATTAATTAATAATAAGTGCTTAGGGCTAAACTGGTGCAATAGCAATTAATTTAGAAAACACAGTTTTAGCTAAATTTTATAAAACCCAGAAAATAGATTCCTAGTCATAAAACTCATTTAATGCTTATTTCCCCACATATCCTACCTCTATTTACCCATCTAGGTAAATGGCATTCCTTCAATTCCTTCTAATTTGTTGACACTAAGGTCAAATCTTTGCTCTTTTCCCTTTTCTCCACTATTTCACTTGTCTGTCTGTCTTTAAAACTTTTTGCAATCCTAATTTGCCTCTGTGTGTATGATGTGTGTGTGTGTGTGTGTGTGTGTGTGTGTGTGTATGGCACTTGGGAGTAAAATGAAACAAGTCAGTCTTCCAAAGTACTTAGTTTATAAGATTTAGGACCAAAATTATAGACAATCCAACCCAACACTCTCATTTGAGAACATGGATTACTTACCTGAAAAACATTCCCTTCAGGATCTAGAACTTCACAGATTATGTCAGAAGTATGCTTCATAATGTACCTGCTGGCTCTCAGCTGCTCACGCTGGCTAAAAGGTTGGTAGAGGGTGTCACTGCTTGATTCATGGGAATAAACAGCCGAACAATCCTTATCAATGGAGAGGCAACCAGTGCTGGGGGGTAGCACCTAGCAGGAAGGCAGCAAGAGAAAAAAAAAAACAAACACTTCTACTTTTATTACTCTTCGAGCTTACTATGAGAACAGTTTATCTAACTCACTAGCCACAAGCTTGTTAAGAATAAAGCATGTGGAGCAGCTAGGTGTCACAGTGGATAAAGCACTGGCCCTGGATTCAGGAGGACCTGAGTTCAAATCCTACCTCAGACACTTGACGCTTACTAGTTGTGTGACCCTGCGTTAAGTCACTTAACCCCAACTGCCTCACTAAAAAAAGAAAAAGAAAAAAACACTTAACACCAACTGCCTCAACAACAACATCAACATCAACAAAAGAATAAAGCATGTAAGTATTATGCTATGCAACAAATATCAAATCTTTTCTCCTCAATTCTAGCCTCTTTTCTATTTTCCTATGTGGGGAGGAGAAAGACACAGGGACAAATATAAATCCAGGGGGCAAGTTCGTTGACTGTCTTTGTCACAACCTTGACCATATATTGTTATTCCACCTTTCCTTCTGTCACCCGATACCAAACACTATGCTTCATCCACCTTCATTCCTATGCCTATCCTACTGAAGATGGAGAAAATCATGTAAGCATTCTGATTGTATACATTATAAATTATGCCACACAACCTCAACTGGGCCTTTACTGTTGCTAGACAATTCTTTTAGACCCCCCTAATTAATTCACTATCCCACTAACCACAGTGGCTCTTGCAAACATTTTCATGGCTCCCATGAAACTACCCATGTCTCCTCCTCCAGCCACCCTCCCAGCTGAGAAACTCATGTTTTACTGAAAAAACCAAACCAAACCAAACCAAAAAAGAACCATGTGTTTTATTGAAAAAATTGAGGGCATTCACTGAGAGCTCCCCCTTCTTTTTTGTCCCATGTGACCTAGATGATCCCCTCAACTACTATTGGATGCTAGTGCCCCACAAATTATGTTTTTATAAATTTACTTATGTATTTATTTCCTCCAATAGAGTAAACTCCATGAGGACAGAGATTATTTCATCTTCTCTTTGTATCTCTAGCATCTACTTATCCTCGTAGCACATAGTAGTCACTTAGTAAATGCATATGGATAGATTGATAAAGAAAAAATTTCCAAACAATTAGAATTATCAAAAAATGGAATCAGCTACCTTGGACAGCGGCCTCTGAGGTGAATTTGGAGCTGTTATAATCCTACCTCGTATCCTCTATTGATGTGGTTTAATTAGTTGATGATCTATCTGAACATAGACAACTGATTCTTAACTTATTTCTATGTTGGCAGCTGGTCTTTTTCTGAATGTTGAAAATAATTAATTTAATTTTTAAAAAAAATGACATTGTTTAGTATTTACAAGGCCCAATTCCTTCCAACGCTTTTATTGGAGAAAATGTGCTTAATCTATAGGCAGGAGGCGTCTGAGCAAACCTTTGGTCTTTTACATTTCTTGATCATGAACTTAATTTATTATTATTATTATTTGGCCATTGTTATTCTGTACCCACCATCTCTCATTAAAGCCAGAGCATGAAGGCTAGTGTTGACTTGAGAGTCTTGAACAGTAATGTTGACTTGAGAGTCTTGTCTAGATCTTCATAGAATGACTTTGCCTCCTTCTTTCACAACAGATGTTGGCATACAAACTGCATTTTCCTTATGCTTGCTCACTGAAAACCTTATAAGGTAATACATTCAAGGATCCTATGAAATGATGTGTCTTGCTTTTGGAAGCAAGATGAAACCAATTCTTCTTTACTCTTGAAAGAGAACTTGTGAGCCATCTAACCATTTAACTGTGGCTTCTTCTGGTTTCACTTAAAGCAAGAATGTCAGTATGATTCACTGTCTCTTGTATCATATTCACTCACTGAATAGCTAAATATTCTACATTTTAAGCACCAGTAGTTAAATGAACACTTAGAGACAACTTAAAATTGACATGATGCTTAGCACACATTAGCACAAAACTAGACTTTGTCTTTGGTGATTCTCACTACAGAAATGGAATGAGTCTCCATGGGACAGAGTATGTCCTGTATTTTGCTTTGTTTCATAGGTTATTATTATTATTTTTTTTTGCACACAGTTAGAATAGTTTATTTCAGGGCTGAGGAGGGGAAAGAGAAGGGAAGGGAAACCATGAAAGAAGTCTTTGGACTTCTCATGGGGAGAAAGGTATGGCACAGAGTGTGGCTCTGAGATACCAATCTCTCATAGGTTATTATTACTACCAAATTCATCAGCAAGTGACCAACCTGCTGGTGATGGTCACTTTTTATACTAAGGCTGGTCCTCAAATAATGGAGCCATTCTCTGTTGCTTAGTAGAACCTTCTAGGTTGTCTAAACCTTATAGACCCCAGGGTCATGCCTCAGACTATATGGTTAGGTCTTAACAGGGATCCTATCTTTTCCTTCTCTTTCAGGAAGCTAATTTATCCTTGGAACAAATTATGATGAATCATAGATGCTTCACACAGTAAAAATTATTAATTTGGGGAGCTTGGGATGTTATAGAACTGAAAGAGGAAGACAGAAATGGGTGTTGCCCTTTCTAGAAATCAATATGAATCAGATTAATGCTTAATGATTATTTATTTATGTATGCTAGTTTTATTTTTCTCACTAAAAGGTCAATTTCTTGAGGATATTTTCAGCTGTGGAAATTTGGGCAAATCACAAATTCTCTGAGCTACAATTTCCTCAACCATAAAATGGGGATATTGTGAAGTTTGAAGCAGCACTGGTCACTGGAGGAATGCTGGATTTGGAGTAAGGGACTAGGCTGTAAATCCCAGCTCTGTCACTTACTACCTGGGCAACCCTGGGAAAATCATTTCCTATCTCTGGGCCTTAGTCTCTTCATTTGCAAAATTAAAAACTAGATGAACTCCAAGGTGCCTTCCAGTTATATGCATTTTGTATGTGCTGATTTAAGGCACATGTTTTCTCCACCATTAGAATCTAAGCTCCTTGCTCTTTTTGTGGTGGCAAGGAATTGGAAATTGAGGGGATGCCCATCGAGTGGGGAATAGCTGAACAAGTTGTGATATATGAATGTAATGGAATACTATTGTGCTGTAAGAAACTATGATCAGGCAGATTTGAGAAAAACCTGGAAAGACTTACAGGAACTGTAAGTGAGTGAGATGAGCAGAACCAGGAGGACATCATACACAGTATCAACAACATTGTGTGTTGATCAACTGTGATAGACTTGACTCTTCTCAACAATACAATGGTCCAAGATAGTTCCAAAGGGCTTATGATGGAAAATGTTCTCCAAATCCAGAAAAAAAGAACTGTGGAATCTAGATGCAGATTGAACCATACTATTTCTACTTTTTTTGTTTTTGTTTTTTGTTTTTTGCTCTGATTCTTCTTTCACAGCATGACTAATGCAGAAATATGTTTAATGTGATTGTACATATATAACCTATATCAGATTGCTTGCTGTCTTGGGGAGGGGGGAGGGAAGGGAGGGAGAAAAATTTGAAACTAGAAATCTTATAAAAACGAATGTTGAAAACTATCTCTACATGTAACTGGAAAATAATAAAATACTGTTATGATAAAAAAAGAACATAAGGTCCTTGCAGAACCAGGAGAATGCTGTGAACATTGACAGCAATATTGTTTGATAAAGAACTGTGACTGACAACTATTTTCAGCAATACAATGATCCAAGACAATCCCAAAGTTCACGTGATGAACCATACTATCCATGTCTAGAGAAAGAACCAATATTGATTGAACACAGACTGAAGTATGGTATTTTTCACTTTATTTTTTTCTTTTATTCGAGTATTCATATATAAAAAGACTAATAAAGTCATGTTTTACATAATTGCACATGTATAACCTATATCTGATTGCTTACCACCTTAGGGAGAAGGGAAGGGAGGGAGGCAAGGAAGGATAGAATTTGAAATTCAAAACTTTAAATAAAAATGTTTATTATTATTTTTTAAAAAGGTAAGTACCCTTTGTGGGGAAAAGCTGAAAAAAATTGTAAAAAGAATGTAAGTTCCTTCAGGGCAGTGCTGTTTCTTGTTTTTTGTTTTTTGTTTGCAGGGCAATGGGGGTTAAGTGACTTTCCCAGGGTCACACAGCTAGCAAGTGTCAAATGTTTAAGGTTGGATTTGAATTCAGGTCCTCCTGAATCCAGGGCCAGTGCTTTATCCACTGCATCACCTAGCTGCCCCTGGCAGTGCTGTTTTTTTTTATTATTATTATTTTATTTCTTTGTATCTCCAGTGCTTAGTGTAGTGTCTAGTAAAGAGTAAATTCTTAATCAATGCCTGTTGACTGATTTATAAAACACTACATAAACGTGATTCCTTATCTATCTTAAAAGATGGCTAAGGAGGATATCAGCAACAATAATCAATTTTTTACTGGTCTATTGCTATGCATGATAAAGAGAGTATTAAAGGAATATTTGGAAGGTAAAGGATCACTGGGAGGCTTTACTCATACGGTTGGAACTGTCTCTACTTTTCACCTTGGCTCACCTGGTATGTCCCTTGTGGCTTTGCAATGACCGATGTCCCATCTCCAAAAGTGGCACAACAGCTGCTGTCCTCACAGTTCGTAATAACCGAAGCATAGTGAGGGCTCTCTATTCTCATACACTTCACTTGCCTGGTGATGGACCATGAGGATTCATCTAAGAGCAAATATAGGTGGTCATGGTTGCAGGGGTGCTAGGGTAGGGGAATGGGCTTTAGACTGGTCTTTTAGCTAAGGCTCCCTTCATTCACAGGGCTCTTTTGAAAAGCACATAACAGAGGTAGAGAGGAAATCCTGCTTGTGATTCCCTCTTTCATAATGCATGACTTTCCAGTGCCCTGGGACTCAGGGATGGTCTTTTCTTTTCTGCCAAGACTGTTTCTCTTAGTATTAGAAGCAGTGCTTAATATGTTTAAGCAAATAAAAGAATCTGAGGTCAAACACATTTGTTTTCAAATTGAGCACAAATCCCAAGGTGAAAACAAAGCTAATATATTCAACACTGCTACCTACTGAAGGGAGGGACTTGAGAAAAGAAAGAAGGAAAAGAGAAGTGTGGTAATCTGGAAATGGTTAGGAGATCTGAGGTCAAAGATCAGAAATGACCACTTCTCTGAGCCTTGACTTCATCATCTGTACAATGGAAGCATTAGACTAGATGATCTTGATGGTTCCTTATAGCTTTAGCAGCCTATGAGTTTGTATTGGTCTACATGAAAATTTGGAGAAAAAGACTCAGAACAAGATTTGGTTTTCTGGATATAGGCCACAGGATATGTAACTCTTAGGCAGGCCTGGAAGAATGCATTTTCTTTGAGGCTTGCTAAGCTGGTCAAGAAAACTTTAGATTGAAAATGAAGGGAATGGGGAGAAAAGTGCCCAAATATGATGAATAAGCCAAATACCATATATAGCAGTAAGACAGAAGAAGAAGAATGGAGTTTCCCAGTAATTAACAAGTCACAATGGTTTGAGAAAAAGGAACAGATATAATCATGATCTTAGATGTCTATACACTATGAATGCTAAAAGTATGGAGAAATTATAAAAGCAAACTTGAGGGTTTAAGACATGGTGACAAAGATGGAAAGAGCCATGGAATGGGAGATGGAAGATAGGTTTGCCTGAATTACTCTAGGTAGCTCATTTAAACTCCTATCAGCACCTGCAAGATGAAGGAGATGGACCAGTTGGTAGTTCCTTCCAGCTTTAAACCCTATGAGCCTATGACATCATACTGAGATTGTGGCTCATGGGAGTAGGGGATTACTTAATTAATTGTATTTGTACCCCTAAAAACTTTTGTAGTGTCTGGTACACAGGAGGCACTTCATAAATATTTGTCCATTGATTGTTGAGTAGACTACTGGCAACTACAAGCTATATATACCTTATTCCAAAGGAACATGTTGGAGCAAAGGGGTGGCAGAGAAGCACTATACCTCAGATAGATTTGCACCTATGAGCAAATACATAAGGATCAAAGAAAGACAACTCAGAAGACATGCTGTGGTGGGAATTTACTCTAGACCACCTGGGCAAGTGGGCAACATGGAGTGGAGTATAATATAAGCAGGCATGTGACTTTTTGGGATTTATGATTATAGGTTAAATGCAATCATAATAGTGAATATAATTATGCTAATGTATTCATCTGTGAGGATCAGAACAAGTTAAAGTGATGATGCTCTGATGAAGCAAAAATGCAGGACACCCTGTGGAGCTTTCATTATTTATAGTGGTCAGTTGGTGTAAACTTACTTGTTTCTTGGTCAGTTGAAGGTACAATTGTGTCTTCATAAATCTGATAGAAGGTTGTGATTCGAGTGCCGTCAGCATGATCCACTATCCTTGTCCCATCAGTTTTTATCACAATAGTCACTTTGTCTTCTCGAGTTGTCATCACCTGGGTGGAGAAGGGATAGTGTTAATAAACCTCTTGGCCTTAGATTGTCTAATGGCAAAACTCAAGAAGGTTTATTATGATAATGACCATACTAAGATCTAGAGTCTTTTTTGTTTTTGTTTTTTCTTTTGTTTTTTGTTGAGGCAGTTGGGGTTAAGTGAATTGCCTAGGGTCACATAGCTAGTAAGTGTCAAGTGTCTGAGGCCTAGATTTGAACTCAGGTCCTCCTGAATCCAGGGCCAGTGCTCTATCCACTGTGCTCCCTAGCTGCCCCTAGAGTCTTTTAATGGCTGTAAATTATAAGAAAGTTAGTGGTTAATATTTATTCACAGTATTTTGGGGGGAAGTTTGTAAAGAACTCGTGTTGTCATAGCTGTTAATTTCTGAAGAAGGTAGAGCAAGAGAATTGGGGGAGGCTGTGTTGTAGTAGGGAAGAATAGCTCTCTAGGGAGTAGACTCTAGGGAGTCTGATTACTTGGGAAATTTTGTGTTTCTGTATTTGTGAACTCCAGTGTTGAATGTATGTGTCCTTGAGAGAAAAAATAGTCTTGGACACTGGGTGGTATTATAAGCTTCCTGAAGTCTTAGGTACTGAATAAACCAAAGGGCTAGTTAAGAATGATTTTCTTATAAGGTTACCAACAGCTACATCTTTGATAATGTCCCAAGAGCCTGTCCCTGGCCCTCTTCTCTTTCAGTAGCTCCCATAGATTCAATGGCAATCTCTTTACATAAGATCTTAGATGTGTTTGTCCATCTTTAAACTCTCTCCTGACCTTCAGTTTCACATCCCCCAACTGCTTGGTTTTTGATATGGTATTGGAAAGATATGAGTTCAAATCTGGCTTCAAGAGACTTACTAATGGAATAGTATTGGGCTATAAGAAATGGTGAGCAGGCAGATTTCAGAAAAACCTGGAAAGACTTAAGTGGACTGATGCTGAGTGAAGTGAGTAGAACCAGGAGAACATTGTACACAGTAACAACATTATGGGATGATCAACTGTGATAGACTTAACTCTTCTCAGCAATTCAATGATTCAAGACAATTTCAAAGGACTCTTGATGGAAAATACTCTCCACATCCAGAAAAAAATCTGCAGATTGAACCATATTGTTTCTACTGTTTTTTCTCTTTTCCTTCTTTGAAATTTTCCCCTTTTGTTCTGATTCTTCTTTCATAACATGACTAATGCAGAAATATGTTTAATGTGATCATACATATATACTATATCAGATTGCTTTCTGTCTTGGGGAGGGGGGAGGGAAGGGAGGGAGGGAGAAAGAAAAATTTGGACCTAGAAATCTTATAAAAACAAATGTTGAAAACTATCTTTACATGTAAATGGAAAATAATAAAATACTTTTATGATTTTAAAAAAGACTTAACTATCTGTGTAACCCCAGGCAAGTCATTTAACCTATGTCTGCCTCAATTTCTTTATCTATAAAATGGGGGTAATAATAGCATCTAACTCTCAGGGATGTTGTGAGAATCAAATGAGGTATTTGTAAGGTTCTGTGCAAAAGCTAGCTATTGATATGTTGATATCATCATCTTCATCACCACCACTACTACTACCACCACCACCACCACCACCACTACTACCACCACCACCATCATCAAACATTCCAAACTGGATGCCACATAAACATCATAAATGCAACATGTCTAAAATAGAGCTCATCATATTTCCCTTAAAACCTTCCCCACTTCTTAACTTCCCTATTTCTACTGATGCTATTACCATCCTCCCAGTCATCCAGTCTTGCAATGTATGTGTCATCCACTACTTCTCACTTTCACTCACTCCACATATCCAATCCAATCTCAAGCCCTGTCAATTCTCTGTTTGCAAGATCGGTCATGTTCCATTTTCTTTCTTTCTTTTTTTCTTTCTTTCTTTCTTTCTTTCTTTCTTTCTTTCTTTCTTTCTTTCTTTCTTTCTTTCTTTCTTTCTTTCTTTCTTTCTTTCTTTCTTTCTCTCTTTCTTTCTTTCTTTCTTTCTTTCTTTCTTTCTTTCTTTGAGGGGCAATGGGGGTTAAGTGACTTGCCCAGGGTCACACAGCTAGTAAGTGTCAAGTGTCTGAGGCTGGATTTGAACTCAGGTACTCCTGAATCCAGGGCTGGTGCTTTATCCCCTGCGTCACCTAGCTACCCCAATGTTTCATTTTCTTCTGATTCAGCCACCACCCTGGTGCAGTCCACTTGCTGGTTGGTTTGCCCCCCTTTCTCTATGCTCCAGTTAATCCTTCACTCAGTTGTCCAAAGTAACTTTCCTAAATTACAGGTCTGACCCCATCTGATCAACTCCAGTACTTTCCTATCACCTCTAAGAGCAAGTATAACACCCTCTGTCAGCCTTCTAAAGTCCTTTCTAACCTGGTCCCTTCCTACCTTTCTAGACTTCTTACACTTTTCTCCCTTCCAAGTACTCTATGGTCTAGTGACATTGGCCTTTTTGTTATTCTTTTTCACACAGTATTCCTGAATAGCTCCTGGATCAATGTGCTTTCACCGGTCTCCATTCCTGAAATGCTCTCTGTCTCCACCTCCTGGCCTCCCTGACTTCCTGCAAGATTCAGCTCAAATCCTATTTTCTTTTTGTATCTCCCTGGGTTAAGATTATCCCCAATTTACCCAGTATATACAGTATATACATACCCTGTATACATCTCATATGTATACATACACATACCCTGTATACATCTCATATATATATACTCACCCCCATATACATTTTGTATGTATGCATGTAAATACATACCTTGTATACAGATCTTTTATGTATGTATATACATATCCTGTATGCATCTCACATATATGTATATATACACCCTGTATACATCTCATATGTATGAATATGCACAGCCCATATAAATATTGTATGTATATATATATGCACACCCTGTATACCTCTTTTGTGTATGTATGTATGTATACATCTTGTCTGCATGTTACCTCTTCCACTAGAATGTGTACTTCTTGAGGGCAGGGTCGGGTTTTGCTTTCCTCTTTATCCACAGTGCTTAGTATGGTGCCTGGAGGGAGGTGGTGTTAATAAATTCTCACTGAATTGACTCTGTGATGTCTTTTTTGAGCCCTGCCTGTTCTCTTGGCCTTACTCATATTGGAGCCAGTGGAAATCTGAAATTGAATGCTCATGGAGCCCTAGCAAGTTTAGAGACTTCATTGAAGAATTTGAAGCAATCAAATAAAACACAGTACCGTTCCATCAACAGGATCTGTAGCCTGAAAGGACAAATATGGTGCAAGGTCTGGCAGTCTTTCCAATCCTTTGGTGCCAATTCGAGAGCCTGCAGGTGTGGTAGTAAACCAAGTGCCCACCTGGATTTCCCCAGTTCCTGATAACTGATAATGCGTTTGGTCATGGGAGTCACCCTTATGTAATAATAAAGATGTATTTTTGTGACCCTTTCCTGTAGAAACACAAACAGATATAACAATATGAATGTGGCATCTATCTTTTGATACATTTTAATTTGATAATAATAACAATAGCATTTGTATAGCCCATTAAAGGTTACAAAATACTTTACATACAAACATTATCTCATTTTATCCTTACTACAGCCCTGGGAGTAACAGTCGACCTGAAGGAAGCTCAGATTGCTTCTTTCAGGGATAGATTTCAGTGGGTGGATGAAATAAAGTGTCTTCTCAAACCTTTAAGCAATGCTGACTTGTGAATGACCCAAAATTTACCCCCTGGAGTTATCTCTGTGCAACTTCTCAACATCTCTGTTAGAGCAAGGAACAAATTCCATATGCATATATATATATATATATATATATATATATATATATATATATATATATATATATATATATATGGTAAGTAGGTGACTTTCTAAGACCAACACTGCAGTCAGTATTTACTGATATTGGACTTGGGCAGGTAAAAAAAAAAATCAGCCTCATAATTTACTGACAGCAAAGTTGTCAATCAATGGGAAATATATAACATCTCTATCCATGTAACTATAGCCTAATAGCTTTACTTCTATTAGCTTCAGTTTCTTTATCTGAAAATTGGGGATATTAAAACACTTCATAAAGTTGTTGTGAGGAAAACACTTTGTAAATTTTTAAATGGACTCTTACATACAGGGTGGGTCCAAAGTCATGAAGGGGTCTGATGTTTTAATAACTTTTTGAAAATTACTTTTCTTCATTTTTTGCCATTTATGAGATTTGATTTTTCATATGTAATATAAATTCATTTCCTATATATACTATATATGATGCTATCATATTGTAAATTAAAAACAAAAAATAAAGGAGTCATTGAATATTCCTGACTTTGGGCCCATCCTATATAGGGAGGAGAAAGAGTAATAATATAATAATAGCAATTATTAATTTATCACTATTATCAATATTATTTTAGGGTTTTTTTGGGGGGGGCAGGGCAATGAGGGTTAAGTAACTTGCCCAGGGTCACACAGCTAGTATGTGTTAAGTGTCTGAGACCGGATTTGAACTCAGATCCTCCTGAATCCAGGGCTGGTGCTTTATCTACTGTGCCACCTAGCTGCCCTATTTTAGTATCCTTACACTGCACCCTCTCAAACTTCTACTATGTACTACATTAACTCTCTTCATACTCAGATTTTCCCACAAATGCTTCTTTTGTCTTTTTGTATTTATAGTGCCTGGTACTTATTAAATACTTAACAAATGGTTGTTGATTGATCAATTATAGAAACACAGATTTTTAGGTTTTGGAAGGGACTTTAGCAACTATCTAGTCCAACTCATATAGAAAAGGAATCATTACCATTACATATACTACAAATAGTTGTCCAATCTCTACTTGAAGACCTCTAGAGAGAGAATTAACCATTTCTCAAGGAAGCCTGCCCCACTTTTGTACAACACTAATCATGAAGATGTTTTTCTTGATATGAAGTATAAATTGACCTATGCGCAACTCCATCCCATGGCTCATTCTTGGCCAAACAAAACAAACCTAGTATTTCTTCCACATGACAGGCCTTGGAATACTTGAGGACAGCTATCAAGTCCCCCATAATTCTTCTCTTCTCTGAGAATCCTTGTTGTCCTCCTCTGGATGCTCTTCCACTTATTAATGACCTTTTAAAAAACAGTGCTCAGAAATGAGTACAATACACAAGTTGAGATCTATTGAAGGCAGAGTACAGTTGGATTATCACCTATTTCTGAAAGCTTTGGTTTCTTAATTTAGCCCAAGGTCCAATGAACTATTTTTGGTTGCCATACCACCCTGCTGACTCATATTCAACTTGTAGATTACAAAAATCTTCAGGTTTTTTTTTTTCCAGAAAAACTCTAACCATGGTTAGCATAGTATTGTATTATATAGTATAGTATGGTATGGTATGGTATGGTGTATGGTAAGGCATGGTATGGTATGGTACAGTATGGTATGGTATAGTACAGATCATATATTTATTTAAATATACATATATCATATATGTTATATATGATATTTGTATATCAATATATTATATTATCATATATTAAATTATATTTGTGTAGTTGATTGTTTTTATAAAGAAGAAACACAACTTTATATTTATCCCTACTAAATTTCATCTTCTTAGATTCAGCCCAGTGATCCAGTGTGTGATCATGGTTTTCCTTCCTAGATATTTGTGAACCATCTCTTTAAGAATCCATTTTGAGAATTTCCCCATAAATTTGAATCAGATTCCCAGGCACAGACTTTGCTGCCTGAATTTTTCTCTTTTCTTAAAATCATCATTCATCCTTTTCAACCTTGTGCCATCTCTCTCCTGTCTTTCGTTATTCTTTCATAAATCACTGTTAGTCTTTTGCTTTCTCTTTACTTGTATAAAAACTCATTGTCAGTCATTTTTGTTCTGTCATTTCTAGGGTAAAGGTCATATTTGTTGAAAAAACAAATGAAATAAGAATTAATTAACTCTATCTTCTATCTCTTGTCAATTGTTATTGACCTATCCTATATGTTCCTTGATCCTCATTTTTTCTCCTAAACTAGCTTTTCCAAAAATCCATTTTGTTGTCTCTACCTTTTCTCACTGCTCATTCTGAATTAGCATTTCTTTTTCTCCCTCTTTTTTTTTTTTTTTTTGGTGAGGCAATGAGGGTTAAGTGAGTTGCCCAGGGTCATGCAGTAAATTAACATTTTATAGGACCAATGCTTAGCTTTCATTCCTTTTCTGTTAGCTGACCTTTTCCATCTTCTGCCTATGTCTTTCAAAAATCTAATTTGATTGTCTTTGCATACACCTTGGTATCTTCAAACAAGGCCCCCATTTTTCCTTCTCTTTGGAATTTTTTCTTTTGAAATTTCATTCTTGGGAGTCTTTTATCCCTCTTGGGGTGACTTCCCCTGAAGCCTTTTAGTCCATAGGATACTAACCAGCCTTTCTCTTAATCCCATGAAATCCTTTTTCTTTTCTTCCTTCCTTTCTTCCTTTCTTCCTTCCTTCCTTCCTTCCTTCCTTCCTTTCTTTCTTTCTTTCTTTCTTTCTTTCTTTCTTTCTTTCTTTCTTTCTTTCTTTCTTTCTTTCTTTCTTTCTTTCTTTCTTTCTTTGAGGCAATTGAAGTTAAGTGACTTGCCCAGGGTCTCACAGCTAGCAAGTATTAAGTGTCTGAGGCCGGATTTGAACTCAGGTCCTCCTGAATCCAGTGCCAGTGCTCTATCCACAGTGCCACCTAGCTGCCCCTGAAATCCTTTTTCTTTTCTTTTCTTTTCTTTTCTTTTCTTTTCTTTTCTTTTCTTTTCTTTTCTTTTCTTTTCTTTTCTTTTCTTTTCTTTTCTTTCTTCTTCTTCTTCTTTTTTTTTAGTGAGGCAATTGGGGTTAAGTGACTTGCCCAGGGTCACATAGCTAGTAAGTGTTAAGTGTCTGAGGCTGGATTTGAACTCAGGTCCTCCTGAATCCAGGGCCAGTGCTCTATCCACAGTGCCACCTAGCTGCCCCTGAAATCCTTTTTCTTAAAGCTCAGGTCAGACTATACTCAAATGTTCCCTTTTTGATCCCAAACTCTAGAATGGAGTAGTTACTTCACTCACAGTTCCACCAGTGACTAATTCCTCTCTAATAATTAGAATAAGGTTCTGAACACAATTTAACTTTGTTGTTTCCTTTGCCTGCTTGATTTTTTTTTCAAACTCCTCATCTATTTTCTCTATTTATACAGGTGGTCTGTAGTATATGCCTATGATATATTGCTGTCCCACTTCTCTTTTTAACTATCCTGTCTCTTATGACTAAGATATACCCATCTGGGGCCATAGTTATAGGTGTCATTCTACGTCTAAGTGATACTTATGAAGTCAAATTTGTTCACTTGCATTAGGTGACTATAGAAAGTTAAGGGATCCTAGATAAAATATACAAATAGATAATGAAGACTGGAGATGTAAAGTCACTGTCCCCAAGTAACAAAAATTCTTGGCAGGGCAAGGACTATCACCCACATTTCCTGGCTCTCAGCCTAGTGTTCTTTACAGCAGTGATTCAATGGAGGATACCATAACAACCTACATCCAACACTTTTTAGGATTGCCACTAAGTTGCACTTCCTTACCCTGAACATGCCTCTAGTAAATATCTGTTTACATATCACTGGTCGTAAAGTTGGGAGAGCCATCCTTTAGAATGATCAATCAATGAATGAGCATTTATTATATGCTTTCTATGTGCCAGACATGATGCTAGGTTATCAGAAATACAAGGATAAAAATGAAACAGTTCCTGCCCTCAAGGAGTTTATATTCTACTCGTCCTTAAGTGATAGTTCACTAACCATTTGTGCTTGAAACAAATACCTTTGATATGGCAGTAGGAGATATCCTAACTCCAGTCATCGTCATTCCCAATATTCTTCAGTCATGGATGTGTGTATGTGTATACGTATGCACATGTGTATGTACATCTATGCAATATATATGTACATGTACATGTGTATACATAGGTATGTATATGTGCATATATTTTAATGGAAATGGTTTACTTTTTGCATTTATCATATTCTATGTTTTTTTTTTTTTGCAGGGCAATGAGGGTTAAATGACTTGCCTAGGGCCACATGGCTTCTATGTTTTATAATGTTTATTTCTACATTTTATCTATGTCTTATCCCTCCAATTATATTGTAAGCCCTGTGAGGTCAAGGCTTATTTTCACATAAGGTTTTTTCCTTTAAAAAAAATTAAAGATTTTATGGATATTTTTTTTTGTTTTTATATTACTTTTATTTCTGAATATATCTCTACCCAATCTCCTACCCAGAGTAAGCAATATCTTATACTAAAGAATAAAAAAAAAAAGAGGGGGAAAAGCTGTTCAGCAAAACTAGCCAATGTATTAACTAAGTCTGATAGTATATACCATGTTCTACACCCAAGGTCCCCTTCAAAGAAGTCATTTTGTCAAGTCACAATTTTGTCAAGTTCATTTTCTCTTTGATATGAGCTTTTCCATAATTACACTGTTCAGTTCTGTTGTTGTTGCTGTCCTTTCCATTTATATCTGTGTAGTCACTATGCATATTCTTTTCTTGTTTATGCTTACTTTACTTTGTACCAGTTCCAATAAATCTTTCTATGCATCTCTGAAAAGTATTTTTTAAAATTATTTATTTATTTAAATTTTTATTTAGAATTTTCCCCAAGTTACATGTAAGAAAAGAAAAAAAATTCACATTTTTTAAAAACTTTGTATTCTAAATTTTCTTCCTCCCTCCCTCTCCAACCTTCCCTATGCAATCAAGCAATTCAATATGTCATCCATGTGCAGTTATGCAAAACATCTTCCCATTAGTCAAGTTGTGAAAGAAAATAGACAAAATATCTTTAGAAAGAGGAACTAACAAATAAAATTATACTTCAATCTGTGAAGTCTTGATGTTCAACATTTCTTATACCAGAGTTTATTTAGCCATTTCTCAATAAGTGGATAGGTGCTTTTTTTTTTTTTTCTGGTATATACTTCTGAAAAAAGCTCTCCATGGATAAATGAGGGTATACCAATTCATCCCTAACATTTTTTTTTTAATTTTAGCAGGGCAATGGGGGTTAAGTGACTTGCCCAGGGTCACACAGCTAGTAAGTGTCTGAGGCCAGATTTGAACTCAGGTACTCCTGAATCCAGGGCTGGCGCTCTATCCACTGTGCCACCTAGCTGCCCCTTTTGACTTTTGTTTGTTTGTTTTTTGCAGGGCAGTGGGGTTTAAGTGACTTGCCCAAGGTCACACAGCTAGTAAGTGTCTGAGGCCGGATTTGAACTCAGGAACTCCTGAATCCAGGGCCAGTGCTTATCTACTGCGCCACCTGGCTGCCCCCCATCCCTAACATTTTTATCCATCTATGGATCATGGAATTTAGAGCTGGAAGGGACCTCAGTAGCTATCTGGTCCAACACATACATGAAAAAAATCAGAGTTATAATATACTCAGCAAGCAATTGTCTAGCATCTTCATGAGCACCTCCACGGAAGGAGAACTCACCACTTCTCTAAACATTCCATTCCGTTTTGGGATTATCGTTGTTAGGAAGTTTTTACTGACATAAAACCTAAATTTGTCTCTTTGCTATAATCTCTGCTACCTTTTAGTGGCATTGAAGATCACTACATTAAGCTCTTTGACCTGTGCTGACCTCTTCAAAGCATTCCTATATATATATGTGTGTGTGTGTGTCTGTATCTATGCATGTATGCATGTGCACATATACATACATGCATATATGTAGATGTATGTGTATATGTACATACATACATATCTATCTATCTATATCTATCTATATATGTATTGATGTGGTCATTTAATAAACATGTTTGGCAGTTTTAGGAAAACTCACAAAAATTTTAGGAGAACTCCTTGATGACTGAATTGGTCATGGAAAGGCAAAAATTGTTAATTTTTGCTCCACAGTATCTCTCCAAGATATACCTGTGTATTTATTTATTTATTCACTTATTTATTCATTTTCTTTGTTTCTTTTTTGTGGGGCAGTGAGAGTTAAGTGACTTGCCCAGGGTCACACAGCTAGTAAGTATCAAGTGTCTGAGGCTGGATTTGAACTCAGGCCCTCCTGAATCCAGGGCTGGTGCTTTCTTTATCCACTGTGCCACCTAGCTGCTCTCATGTATTTATTTTACTAGCCACAATTTCTAGTATTTTCCTCTTCAATCTGAGTACAGAAAAATGTCTGTTCTATTAATGCTTCATTATCACATATTATAATGTATTTAATCATAAATTCTCTGCTCTAAAACTTACAGATATTTCTCACATCAGATCCAATTTCCTTATCCTACTCTAAAAAAAAAAAACACAAAAAAACCCTCAATCTGTTATAACATTTTTAGTACCTGCTCTGTTTAGTTCAATTAAAAAAAATTCTGGGAAAAATAGGGTGTAGTTCTTTTAAAAAGCAAGGGATATGGGGCAGCTAGGTGGCACAGTGGATAAAACATCAGCCTTGGATTCAGGAGGACCTGAGTTCAAATCCTGCCTTAGACACTTGACACCTACTAGCTGTGTGACCCTGGGCAAGTCACTTAACCCTCATTGACCTGCAAAAAAAAAAAAAAAGAAGTAAGGGGATAGTTTATAACATTCATGCACAGGGCTAGAATCAGTAGACACATGAGATTCCCCCCTGCCCCCAATCTGAAAAAAGAAAGACCTGAGCTAAAAGCACTTCTGTCCAACTGGCTAAGCACTGTTTTAGGCTGAGGGCTGGCAGAAGTGAAGGGTAATCTCTCTGAGGTAGAGAGAATCAAAGTTGAAAATCCTAGGGAGGCAGGTGGCACTTTTACCTTGAAGAACAATCAAGAAGGAGCCAAGGGTGGATTTGAAAGGCACTAGACTTGGCCTGGGATGACCTGGGTTTGAGTCCCCGGGATTTCATTTACTAGCTGTGTGATTCTATGTTTCCCTTTCTTTGTTCATTACCTGCAAAGTGAAGAATTTGAAAATGATTTCTAAGGCTCTTCCGGGTTCTGGTATTCTGGGGCTCTATGGCAGCAGAGTAGGAAGCTAGGTGTCACAGTGGACTTGGAGCTAGGAAGACCTGAGTTCCAATCTGACCTCTGCCACTTCCTGACTGTGTGACTCTGGGCAAGTCACTTAACCTCTCTCTGCTTCAGTTTCCTAATCTGTAAAATGGGCATGTCAATAGCAACTACTTCCCAGGGTTGTTGTGAGGATCAAAAGATATAACATTCATAAAGTACTCAGCACAGTGTCTAGCACATGGTGGGTGCTTAATAAATGCTGGTTTCATCTCTCCCTCCCTATGGGGGCTACCTAAGGGTAAGAGAGAAAACTAAGAAAACATGTATAAAAGGAAATATTTAGAAAAGTTGAAGCCTGAAACAGTTAAACAGTAGTAGTCAAGCAATTATACACACTTAATTTGTATTTAGTGTATTTTTCATATAACCTTTGATCTAATCAATGTTGCATTACTTATAGTTTACAAGTTTATATGCTATTACCCCAATTAAAATATATTTGCACAGCACAGGTTATAGAATTGTAGATTTGTAATTAGATGGGACCTTCCAACACCTTCATTTCATAGATAAGGAAACCGAAGACCAGAGAGATTAAGTATCCTAGATTAAAGGTTCTTTTTTTGGGGGGGGGGTAATGTAATTGGGGTTAAGTGACTTGCCCAGGGTCACACAGCTAGTAAGTGTCAAGTGTCTGAGGCTGGATTTGAACTCAGGTCCTCCTGAATCCAGGGTCGGTGCTTTATCCACTGTGCTACCTAGCTGCCCCGAGATTAAGTATCCTAAAGTCACACAGGTAGGAGTGTTGGTTCTCATAATGACTCATACTTATACATATTTATCCAGCACTTTAAGGAACTTGTATAATATGCAAAACACTCCACATGAAAATAAGAGAAGCACAAAGCGCTATGAGAATTCGGAGAAAGGAAAGATATTTCCTACCGAGGCTTCGAGGAGGAAATGGTTTTTGAGCCAGGCCATGAAGGATGTGTAGGGGTTTTTTGTTTTTGTTTTTTAGTATTTAGTATCTTCTACAGAAGATGATTAATGAATTTGCAAAGTTAATTCAAGTGAGTAAGACCATGAGGCTAGTAATGGACCAAAGGTCAGTTGAAGGAGGACTATGGAGATGATGGCCACTTGACTTTATAATAAAAAAGTAAGGGTTACTTTAATCAAGATAATGAAACTAATGGGCTTCATGTGTTTGTGAAACAAAGAAGCTGAAAGTGAAATGATTTGTAAATCATTTGAATGGGGTGTTTACATTTAGAATTTCCCTTCCTTTCAGGTTTTAGGTATGGGCCTAGAAGCCCCAACAGGAAGAAGGACTAGGCAGCTGCAACAGATCCATCTCAATAATCACATTTCCCCCCACAGAACTGGAGGTCTATTGGACACCAGATGTCCTTGAACCCACAGAAGATAAACAGAATCAAGAAGGGGAGGAATAAATATTAACAATCTGTAGTAGTACCCTTTTCCGCTCCCCCTCTTCAACTACTGGCAAACAGTCAATTGCTTCTTTAATTCGAGTTCGTGTTGGCTCTGGCCTAGATAAAACATTTCCACAGTAAAAGAAAAATATTTTCCCTCCACAAAATATATGTGCATGTCTAATTATGTGAGTTGAGAACTATATAAGTAAATGTGGCATAAAAAGTAAGTAAAATATATACCATGAAAAGTCTTTGCCTCAGTCACCTTAAGTCTATTATTTTAAAAAATGATGTTCATTTAGATTAAAATTCCCCACTTTCACGTATACTTCTTGTTTAATAAAATCACAGAATTTGAGAGTTAGGAGAGAGCTTAGTAACTATCTAATCTAAACCATACAACAAACAAATCCCCACAGTAACATTCCTGACTAAGGGGGCATCCAGTCTCTGCTTGAAGACCTCTAAGGACTTACACACAACTTCTCAGGTGATCCATTCTACTCTCAGATAGCTCTAATAGTTACAAAGTTTTTCCTGACATCAAGTTTAATCTCTCTGTAATTTCTACCCTCTCCTGCTTCTAATTCCTGGGGTAAGAAAGAAGAAATATAATACCTCTTCCTTATGATAGACCTTCAAATACTTGGGGATAATTATGTCCCTCTCAGGAGTCTACTCTTCTCTAGGCTAAATATTTCCACTTACTTCAACAGATACTCATGCGATATGGTCTCAGGCCCTGTTTGCCCCCAGCTGGACAATCTACAACTTGTCAATATCCTTCTTAAGCCATAGTGCCTGGAGCTGAATACAATGCTCTAGATGAGGTCTGATGAGGGTAGGATATACTTAGACTATGCAATTAGTCAAACATGAGCAAAGTTTTCAAAAGAAAAATTGAAAACTACTAGCAACTATATGAAACAATGTTCCAAATCACTAATAATAACAGAAATGCAAAAAAACCACAACCCTAACCCTAAAAAACAAACAAACAAAAAACCCACTGAGGTCTTGTCCAGAGAGAAACTTGGAAAAGATGATAAAAGATGGGACTAGTCAAAGATAGTGGGATTCTGTAAAGACAGACATAGTAGTGTAGTATGCAATGTTGGTGAAACTATGAATTGCTATAGCCATTGTGAAAAGCAATTCTGCTATGCTATAAGAAATGGCAAACATGATAAATACAGAGAAACATGAAAACATTTATATGAACCAAAGTGAAGTAATCGGAACTAGGAATACGATATACATGATGCCTACAACAATATGTGGAAGCTGAATGTTATGGAATTTTGGAGAACAAAATTTGCCCCCCCAAAAGAGATAAGAAAAAACATTTTCCCTGATGGTCCATAGGTGTGGAACACTGCACATAACATTAGCCTTTTCAATTTGTTGATTTGTTTTGCTGATATTTTTTTTCTTTTCTACTTCTTTGTTATAAGCTATGGCTTTCTGGGAGGGGCTCGGGGAAAGGACATAGGGAGAATTGTAGATGATATAAAATCAAATTATATCGATAAAATCTCTATAAAAAGAAAATCAAGGGCAGCTAGGTGGTGTAGTGGATAAAGCAGCAGCCCAGGATTCAGGAGGAACTGAGTTCAAATCCGGCCTCAGACACTTGACACTTACTAGCTGTGTGACCTTGGGCAAGTCACTTAACCCTCACTGCCCCATGCCAAAACAAAACAAAACGAAACAAAACAAAAAAGAAACTCAATGCTTCTTTCATTTTAGGGACCTTTATTATCTCCTGTGGTCCTGGAAACATGTGGGTCTGACAGGCATCTAGCTTGGAAAGAAAGGGCATCTTCACCTAAGCTGCTACTCTGGGTTAGTCTGGGTGGGAAAGTCACATCTGTTTCACATATGTTTTTTAGTGTTTTAGGGTAGGGATGCCTTATTATTTCAGGGTGCCAATCAACAGATTAATCAATGAAAGACATTTATTAAACACCTACTGAATATCAAGCATTGCACTAGGTACTACATACAAATAAAAGTAGTCCTCACCTTCTGAGTTCACATTCTACTGTGTTACTAAGTTTTCTTTTTCAGTTTTCTCCTCTTTTTCTTTTTCTTTATTTCTCCATCCCATATTCATTCTCTCCTCTCTTCTATCTCTCCCTCCTTTCTTCATTTTTTCCTCATTTCTTTTTCTTTCCTCTTCCTTTTCTTTTTTTTTTTAATTTCTCCTCTGTCTAAGCCTTAGGGCTTCCAATGACATTCATGAGCATTATCTGTACTGATGGCCCATACAATTAAATAGATCACACACTCCTAGTGAAGGTCTGATATCTTTTTTATATTAGCCAAGCCCAAAGAGATTGATACACATAGTGTCACTCCACAAAGAAAGTAATCATAATATAAAACAAGATGACAATGGAGCCCCCAACTGATGCTCAAAAACTTAACTTCTCCTCCCAGAGATGGCTTCTATCCAAAATAGAATGTTTTATGCCATGTCTAGCCTACAGTGGAGAGTAGGTGGAGCTAAATAGCATTGAGTATGAACAGTTACCCAGTTCCTTTTATGTCTGGTATTAAGTGTGCCTTCTTTTTCTTACCCAGAGCATCATGAATCCTCAGAACACTAATTCACTTAACAAATGTTAATTGAGTCTCTACCATTTGCTAAGTCCTGTAGGGGATATGAAAATTCCACAAAACATAATTTGTTCTGTAGGAGCTTGTAGACTAGTAGGGGGAAATGAGGCACCTACACAATTCCCTGCAGTTTTGTAGAATGGTTCTTCTTCCCTCTTCAAGTGTTCCCAGAGTATTTTGTCTGGATTCCTCTTTTGTCCACATAACACTCTACCTTGTATGATTCTTTTTTGTGTGTATGTGTTATATCCCTCCAATAGAAGCTAATAGTGTGTGCTGACATAGTCCAAGCCACATGGTGAGCAATCGCTGGAGTTTTCCTGAATAAGGTTTGAAATATAGCTAGAGAGGTGCTATAGGAGTGGATGTCCTTCCTAAACCATAGTGTGTCATCAAACACACCCACATTCAAATGTAAATACAAAAAGGACATCCCAAGCCAGATAGAAATGGTTTTTAAGGTAATCAAATTTTGAATGAGCCATACCACGACTCACTTCTGTTCGTGTGGAAAATGAAGAATTAGCTGTCTTGAAAACACAGTTAACTGGGAAGCAGTACAATAGCCGTAGAACTGGTTCTAAAGTTAGAGGGTCTGGGTTCAAATCCTGCCTCTGAAACTATCTGTGTGACCTTGAGTAAGTCACTTAACTTCCATGGGCTGAATTCAGCTCTCTCATCTGGAATTGGACTAGATGAAGGTGGAGGTCCAGCTCTAACCATATGATCTCATGGCTTGAATGGAAGCCAGAAAAAAAAAAGCAGATTTTTCAAAGGTCAGATAAAAATATACACTCAAGCCCTTCTAGCCTGCAATGATTCACATAGACCAGGCTGGTTCTTGGAGCATTTAAAATCATTCCTTGAAGTCACTCTGAGTTGGGCAAGCATATAACCATTATCACCTTTCTTTGAGCTGATAGCATCAGATGGGCCAGTTTCTGATTTTTGTAGACAGAATGAATATCTCAAGTCTGTTGAACCTGGGGCTGTAGAACTTTCTGAGTGGGCACACACAGGACCAGAATCTGGACTGTAACTCACTGCACCATCTGCAAAGAGTACCTAAGGACAACAGTGATATTTCAGGTTAGTCTTCACAAAGTAGGAGAGAGATTGTCAAACAATAAAGAACAGATGGTCACACTAAAAGTGACTTAAGAGCCAACATGGAAAAGTGAAATCTTGAGGCAAAAAGAAAGAAAACTAGCTTCTACACATGTGACTCTTGGGCCAGATATAGTCCCTATGAGATTTCCATTAAATGTTTTTCTTTTTTTGAAGTCTAATTAATTAGTATACACAATCTAATAGGCCAGAAGCTTCTAATCACTTAAGTCAGAGCCAGTAGACAACTGAATGGCCTTGTTTGAATTAATAATTGTAACACAATTTGTTGAACCCTCATACACAAGGATTTCTGATTATCCAGTCCACTACTGAAACAACTTTGATACTCCTTCTGTAATGAGTCAGACACTATTTCCCTACTTTTATGATAGAGACTAGACCTGTGATCTCAGGAATATATGGAATTCCCAGGTAAAGAAACTCCCTCTACAGATGTAAATCAACAGCTTTTATGCCACTCATGATTTAGACAGTTGCCTAAAATGCAAGTGACTTTCCCAGGGTCACATAGCCAATCTACAGCAAGACCTGAACCCACATCTTCCTGTCTCCAAGGCCAACTTTTTACCCACTGCACCATGCTGTCTCTCATGATATATGATATAGTATTTTAAACTATTTAATGGATCACCATGGCCACAGAAGATGGATCTTCTATGGAAGACTAATGGAAGGACATAAACAAGATCAAGGATAGAGAAGCTGGAAGAGAATTTGAATAATTTAATTCCCTCATTTTATAGATGAGGAAACAGGCCCAGACAAATAGAGTAACTCTCCCTTGATCACATATTCTGAACAGAGGAAATAGCATTAAAAAAAATTCAAGAAGTGGTAAAGGTTGGGGCATCTTTGAGGAAGAGTGATTAGTCCTGTTTAACTCGAGAGTCTTGTAAATGAAGGGAAGTTTTAGAATATAAAATGAGAAAAAGAGATTGCAGCTGAATCATAGAGGACCTTGATTGCTGGGTGGAGGGACTTTGCCTGTTTATTTGGGGAAACCATTCAAATCTGAAATATGATGTTCATCTTTGAGTGCTACCATTTAAAAGGACATTAGCTGGAAAGCACATCAGAAAGGATCACAAGGGGGCAGCTAGGTGGCGCAGTGGATAGAGCACCGGCCCTGGAGTCAGGAGGTTCTGAGTTCAAATCTGGACTCAGACACTTACCACTTACTAGCTGTGTGACCCTGGGCAAGTCACTTAACCCCAATTGCTTCACTTAAAAAAAAAAAAGGATCACAAGATAAGCACTTCTAAGTTTTGAGGCCATTTGATCCATTCCCTTATTTCTGTAGGAGAGGAACTGGAGCCCAGAGAGGTTATACAACTTGCCCCAAATCACACAGATAGTAAGATAACTGGGTTTCTAACTCAGGTCCTCTGATTCTAAATCATGGCTCTTTCCACTATACCATATAAATTATTCTGAAGGATCTTGGGTCTATAATATATAAGGATTAATTAAAGTAACTACAACTGGGGCAGCTAGGTGGCACAGTAGATAGAGCACTGGCCCTGGATTCAGGAGGACCTGAATTCAAATCTGCCCTCAGTTCAAATCTGGCCTCAGACACTTGACACTCACTAGCTGTGTGACCCTGGGCAAGTCACTTAACCCTCACTGCCCTGCAAAAAAAGAAAAAAAAGTAAACACAATTATTAGTACAACTCTAGTCTGTAGAGGAGAAAATTTAGGGCGGGATGTAATTGCTGTGCTACATGATAGGCTGCCATGTAGTAGAAAGATTAAACAGTTTCTACTTGGCCTCAAAAGCCAGAACCAGGCGCAATGAATGGAAATTGCCAAGAGGTAAATTCAGCATGATAGAAAAGGGACAACCTTGCTAACAATTAAGGCAATAAGTCAAGTCAACAAGCACTTATTAAATGCCTACCATGTGCCAGGCACTGTGATAGAAGCTGTATCAGAATTAGATGAAAATTTAGAATGGTGTATCTCAAAAGGCAGTAGGTCTTTCAGGCCAGAGGATGACCATTCTTTAAACATGTTGAATTAAATGGCTTCTAGGATTGGGCTTCTGAGATTGCTTCCAACTTTAAGATTTTCTTAGCCTTTGAATTTTAAAAAGTATAAAGGAAAGCTGAACATAATTGATCAGATATAATGTTACTAGTGGAAAGAGCAAGACTGAAGATAGAAGAGTTAGGAGGTAGTGGGAGTAAGGCAGGAATTAAGGGAGAAAGATACCAGAGAAGGAAAAGGTGGGGAGGGATGAACTAGTAAAGTCTGAGTATCAGGAAAAGTCATTCCCTACGCTTTTACAGGTCAAATACCTTTACTGATTTATTCAATATTATGCTTACTTGCATCAAGGTCAGCTACTGCACTGATTGTAAATCATTTAACTTGAAAAGACTACAAGCCAAGACTAAAGTAGAAGGAGAGCTGGTGCATGACTTTTTTCTTTGCAGATGATTGTGCACTCAATGCAGCCTCTGAAGCCGGGCTACAACAAAGTATGGATTAATTCTCTGCTGCTTGTGATAATTTTGGCTTAACAAATAACTTTTGTTAGTTAGAGAGCTACCTGCCCAGTATATGAGATATTATATTTAGGCTTTTTCTACCTATAGACCTGAGAGAGAACAACTTGGTGAAGTGGCAAATGTTGGATGTCAAGTCATATAACCTGGTTTCAAATCACCATCCTACCACTTATCCCGTTTGAACCTGGGAGCAAGTAATCTGTCTGGGTCTCATTTTATTCATCTGCAAAATGAGAGAGTTGTACTCTCCCTGAGGTCTCTTCTGGATCTAAATCTTTGACCTTATGCCAAGAAGCCAGTCCCACTATTTCTCTTTGAATTTCTATAGGTAAGTTTTATGTCTGTAATGATAATGTATCAATTTGATGCCCAATTCTCTTTTCAATTACCCTGGCTGCCATTTTTTCTCCCTCTCTCTGACCCATCTCTTGCTGCTCTTCAGCTTACAGTAAAAACAGTCAATGTAAGAACAATTGATTGATACCCATGGGTTCAAACTCCCAAGAAGAAAACAAGTTGTGGAGTCCCAAATACATCTAAATCTCCAGAAAGTTTCTTTACCTGTGTAGATCCATCCACCATGTACTTGACAACAGTCCCTTGACTGTTAATAACTCTGGAAATCTCCTGTTCTATTGGTGGTGTCACGGTTTTATGCATCTGAGAGTACTTCACCCTTTGAGGATAACTCTGCCGAACCATAATGTCCCAGGTATGTTCATCATCTCCAATGTGTGGACCTAAAGATGAAGATTATTTGTGAACTGGATGTTGTAGAAGGGAATTATGGAGCTGGGATTTAATTTTCTTGCTTTAATGAAAACCAATATAATTTCTGGGACTACCGAACAATATTGCTGGCCAATGGCCCCTAGTTACAACCCTTTCTTGATATGACTATAACAAATTTTATGAAGCAAACTGGAATAGCTAAAGGATCATAGACTTATAGATAGAGATCTGGAAGGGATCATAGAAGTCAATTAGTCCAACTTCATCAATTTATAGATTAGGAAATTGAGACCCAATGAAATTAGGTGATTTATCCAAGGGGCAGTGCCCTGTACTAGAAAATTAATCCTCCGTATTTGTCTCACCTCAAAACTCTCATTCTTTCTGTGCCCCTCCCCAGCCAACTGTGAAGGAGGAAAGCACCTGTCCAAGTAATTCAAATAAAGGGATCTACTCTGAGGATGCTGAACATTCTATTGATATTGTATACGGTACCTGACAATCTCATGCTGAAATATACACAGGGACATGTGTCCTTAACAGACTTGTTGGGACAACTAACTTGCCAAGTTGATTAACTGAATTTAGACTTTACTTGAGAGGATTCATGTTGTTTTGTGTTTGGAGACTATTTGTATTTGTTTTGTTTTTTGTTTTTGTTTTTTGTTTTGTTTTTTTTAGTGAGGCAATTGGGGTTAAGTGACTTGCCCAGGGTCACACAGCTAGTAAGTGTTAAGTGTCTGAGGCCGGATTTGAACTCAGGTACTCCTGACTCCAGGGCCGGTGCTCTATCCACTGCGCCACCTAGCTGCCCCTAGCTGCCCCGGAGACTATTTGTAAAAGAGAAAAAGTACTGGGTTGGCAGTTAGGACTTTAGGGATCTAATTCTGGACCTTCAATTAACTAGCTACATGATCTAGGGCAGTTCTATGTGGCACAGTAGATACAGTACGAGGCCTGGAGTCAGGAAGACCTGAGTTCAAATTTGGTCTCGGGCAAGTCACTTAAGTTTTGTTTGCCTCAGTTTCCTCAACTGTAAAATGAAGATAACAATAGCACCTACCTCTCAGGCTTGTTATAAAGAACAAAAGAGATAATATTTATAAAGCAGTTAGCAAAGTTCCTGGCACACGGTAGGCACTAAATAAATGCTACTGTTACTGTTGTCACTATCGTTGTTATCATCCACTCTTTACCTTAGTTACCCAATCTGTGAAATGAAGCAGTTGGACTATTATCATCTCCAAAGTCCCTTTCAGGTCTAACTCTTTGATTCTGGTGATAACCAGAGAGGCAGCTAGTTTCATCAGAACAGTGTTACAAGCGGACATTTTGCCAAATGTCCTGAGGTTGGTTACAATGTATTCACAGTATCTTTGTGAAATAACAATCTATGGAATATGCTTACATACTGATTATCTAATGATAATAATGCTCTCTCCTTTCCTTCCTTCCTTCCTGCCTGCCTCCCTCCCTCCTTCCCTCCCTTCCTTCTTTCTTTCCTTCCTTCATTTTTTTCTTTCCCCTGTCTCTTCCCTCTTCTGATCTACTCTTTTATTCTGCCAATACCAAGCAACCTACTGTGCTGTTGAGGACAACTGTTACAAGGCCTTTTTTTAAAACAACATTGTAACAAGATCAGCAAAGCAGTTTCTGTGGAGCATCAGTCAAGATGTGAAAATAACTGCATTATTTTACCTTTTGGTGGAGGTTGGGGGTGTTGTGATTTTGTCAGTGAAGTGAACTTCTGGTACGGAAACTATTGAGGTAGATCTTGCATGTATGTAATTTATAGTCTTAGAGAGAAGCCTGAGCATTGAGAAGTTAAGTGATTTGCCTGGGGTTGCACAGCTAGCCCTTGTCAAAAACAGGTCCTGAAGCTATATCTTCCTTACTCTAGGCACAGCCTAGACATGCCAGGCTGCCTCTTAGTAACCTCAAAAATGTGAGCAATTGTTTTCCAAAATTGGATGTTTCTGCTGATGGAAATATATCATTGTAAGTTATAATTTGACTATATCCATAGTTCTTAAAATGCATCTGACCCAAAGTACTAACCTGGAGATAGATAGCCAAGGAAGGTCACTGCCAGCCCATTAGGACATGAAATATTTAGTCTTTGAAAGGTGGGAATAAAGGGTGGCTCCAGTGGAGGGGCTTCTGTCTCTACGTCTTCCTATGGAAGAGAATACAAGTGGTATTAAAGTATCTGCTTACTGCTCTAAACCGATGAACACAGATTAAATTCCATGAAATTCAACAAGTGTTTGCTGAGTAGCTGCTATGTACACAGAATTGCTAGGAGCAATAAGGGATATGATGAAGCATATGATCAGAACCTCACTGTCAAAGAATGTCAGAACTACCGAAAACATTTGATAATGATGAAACAGTATGCAATATACCCAAAATGCATTTATACAAAAGACCTTGGACAAGGAACTTCATGAGGCATGGGTGTGGTGTGGTGGATCTCTGGGCTTACCACTATGGCACAATGCCTGTGTGACTTTGGGTAAGGCACTTTTGCTCATCTGTACAATGAGTGGGTTAGGTCTGTTAAGGGCTAAAATTCTAGCTAAACTGTCTAAAATATCTAATGAGTGGTCGCCAATAAATCATAAGCTTTAGCAAGAGTTAGACTTTTAAGCCAGCAGGTGGCGTTATTCCAATCGTTACAGGTCCCTTGCAGCCTTAGTTCTGTGATCTTATGACCTCTATGGGTCTTGGTTTCATCTTGGGCTAAATAGGGCAGAATGAGAGGCTCTGTCTGACTACAACTGGATTTGTTGAGAATAAAGTTGTTTGTAAAGGGCAAGATGCTAATAAATATGAGCATTTATTGCCAGTGCTATTACTACTAATAAGTGTTAGCTATGTAAAGACTATGTAAAAATAAGGAACAGCTTCAAATTTAACAACCTTCAAAAATCTGTGTGAAATCTAAGAGATAGACATTAAATTATTTTTTGTTTGATAAAAGAATAACAATGTATTCTTTGATACTTCAAAGATATGTGATTTCATCAGTGTAGAGTCCTCGGAAATTGGTATATTCTGTTTTTACAACACCTTTATTTCTCAATAGATCCTTTCCCTTCCCGTGCCCTGCCCTACCCATCCAATTATTCCCTGTAACAAGGAATAAAAAAGAGAGAAGGAAAAGGTCTGTGAAACTGACCTGCACAGAAACTAAGTCTGAGAATTTATGCATTTGTTATACCCTCATAGTCTCCCCACCTTTGAATAGAAGGTAATTTTCTCATCTCTTCTCCAGGGTCAAGCTTGGCTATTATATTTATTCAGTGTTCAGGTTTTTGTTTTTATTTTTTAACTTTTTCTTTCTATTTCCATTATTGTAGTCATTGTGGATACTGTCTCCCTGGTTCTGTTTACTTCACTTTGCATCAGTTTATGCAAATCTTGTCACAATATACATATTTTACATATTTTACACAATATACATCTTTTACAAATCTAATTTGGTTGATGAGTTCCCAGTGCTCCCAACTGGCCTTTTTACACAACTCCACCTATTTCTCCTCATCGAAATTATTTTTTTTCTTTGTGGCTTAAGAATTTCATTCCTGAAGATTTCACATCCCTATTGAGATGACTTGCCGTGTAGAATTTTAAGTCATGAGATCCTACCTGCCCTACCTGTTAAAGGACTACCTGTTCTTTCTCTGAGTATTTTAAAATCTGTTCCTCCCCTCAAATCTAGGGTCTCTAGTAGATGATCGTTGCAAGCTCTAGTAAATTTGTATAATCATTCCTTACTGTGAAGACAGCTTGTTCATCTTGTCCAGCTACCCCTTTACAGGAAGAGCCACAGATCTATTTTTTAGCTCCAAGTGTTCACTGTTCTTTCTTTTTCTCATTCTCCTGTGTTACACTCTTCCTCTGTCCACCACCTTGACAAAGATCAGGATGGAGGCAGTCTGGTATGGATGGAACATTAATCTTGGAATCAGGAACATCTGAGTTTGAATCCTACTTTAGATATTTACTCTGTGACTCTGTGCAAGTCACTTAATCTTTCTATGTCTTGGTTTCTTCTTCTTTTTTGGTGGGGCAGGGTTAATGACTTACCCAGGGTCACACAGCTAGTAAGTATCAAGTGTCTGAGGCTGGGTTTGAACTTGCCTTGATTTCTTTATTTGTGAAATAAAAGGGTTGGACTTGATGATTTCTAAGGTCCCTTTGAACTCTAAATTTATGTTTCTATCACCTTATAAATAGATGACCCCTGTGGTCCTATTCAGAATCATATTTATGATTCCATGTCCCTTCTATCTTTTCAGATTCTTTTTCTTCTTTGCTTTGTCCTTGAAACCTTTCTTACATTTTCCCAAGTAATACTTCATGATCTATTTTGGGGGGGTGAAGCAATTGGGGTTAAGTGACTTGCCCAGGGTCAAACAGCTAGTAAGTGTTAAGTGTCTGAGGTTGGATTTGAACTTAGGTCTTCCTGACTCCAGGCCCGGGTGCTCTATCCACTGCATCACCTAGTTGCCCCTACTTCATCATCTTTAACAAACTATAGAGAAGAGAGAGATTTATTCAGTTCTTTTACTTTTTCTTCTAGGAGAAACATCACGCTTCTCTTTGAGTACACATCCCCATTGTGACTTTCCTCACTGCAATTTTGATACATCATGGGTTGGCATAAGAAATTACATGGGTATTTCTTGGGAGTTTTTTTGGGAGCTGCAGATGACACATGAAGACCAGCAGATGACACAGAACCTGTGACCAAATACTTAACACAAAATTTACAATAATGTACTGTAAACATCTCGTAAAAGAAAAAGAAAAATAAATTCAGACTTCTCTCATATGGAGGGCCAAAAAATTTTATGTGGGTTTTCCAGATTGTGGGGGTGCAGTACCCCTAACCCCAGCAATATGGAAGGGATAACTTTAGATAGCTTTTACAGGGTTATCTCAGAGAGACAAATATCATGTACCCTATTCAAGGTTACTGAAAAATTATGCTTATTCTCCATACTTGCTAGTAGTGAGCTCCTCATTCTTTAGTCTTCTTGTTATTCTTATCCTCTTATATGAAACTCATCTGGAAAACTACCAGTTAGCTTTGTTTGGGTTTAAGTGATTGGGTCTCAGTGGGTTGAGAGCCCTTAAGTAAAACTTTTCCCCTTCCCATAAAGTAGCTTTATCTATGGCCTTTCTTTGTTCCCATTTTAGCAAAAAATGCTAAATGATTGGAAAGTATGAGAGGCAAAAGTTATGTTTGTTTGGTAGAAGGTAGAGTGGATACTTCAGAAGTCTGAGGAGAACTGGCACCAACCTATTAACCAGAGAATGTTAAAGATAAAGACCCTTTAGTTCAAGTCCCTCATTTATAAATGAAAACACTGAGGCACAGAGAGGTATGGTTACTTTCCCAAGATCACATACCTTGGCAGCAGTAATGCCCATGCCAGAAGCTGTAGACAATAGACTAAGAGTTGGAAGGGACTTTAGAGATCATTCTAACCCTCATTAGCCCTCTTGTTGGCTTCCCTAATTCAAGTGTCTCCCCATTCAACTCCATCTGACTCAGCTCTCAAACTGGTCTTTTTAAAGCACAGGTATGACCATGTGATGAACCCCCCCACCTCCCATTCAATAAATTCCAGTGGTTCCTAATAATGCCTAAGATCAAATATAAAATCATCTGTTTTTTTAAAAAGCTTTCATAATCAATTAGTGAGTTTGTTAAGTGCCTAGGGGCTATGTCTAAAGCAAACATGTGAAGACTTCCCCCAGAGGAATGGGTGGATGAGAATAATTTGTTCCAATGGCCATGAAGGCAACTGAAGGGGGAACTTCAAAGTGCTTAGAGCTTGGTCAGACATGGCAGACACCAAGGTCATCCAATGCATCCTGGACCATCACCAGTCTTCTTGACTTTTGTCCTGCTAAAGGAATTTAATGATTCTGGAAGAGAGTGAGGGTGATGACTTTGCACAACTCTGCCTCACTTAAATCCAATTCACACACAAGTCTTCACCTGTGATGTCATTGGTCCTCTTTGAAAATGAAGGACAGGGGGTAGCTAGGTGGCACAGTGGATGAAGCACCAGCCCTAGATTCAGGAGGATCTGAGTTCAAATCCAGCCTCAGACACTTGACACTTACTAGCTGTGTGACCCTGGGCAAGTCACTTAACCCCAATTGCCTCGCCAAAAAAAAAAAATAGAAAAGCAAAGAAAATGAAGGACAAACAACAATAACAATAAACCCAATCCTCTCATTTTACAGATTAGGGACTTGTCCCAGTCATACAGATAGCATAAAGACAACCTGAGATCTGGAATTTCAACCCAAGCTCTCTGACTTTAAGTGAAATCCCCTCCTCCCCCCGCCCAAGAACACCTTCTCTGAAACTTCAAGGCTATGTGATTTTGTCAATGTAGAGTCCTCAGAAATTGGCATATTCTGTTTCTACATCCCCTATATTTCCCAATAGATCCCTTCTCTTCCCCTGCCCTACCCATTTAACTATTCTTGATTTGACCCAGGTTTCTTTCTACTATATTTTTCTGCCCAGCTTGCTATTATAACTAAAATATCAATCTTGAAAAGATGGATCTCCCTCATTTTTAGATTCAGAGAGGGCATTAAAGGGAGGGTGGGAGCAGGACCCAGTGGGAGCAAGTCAGGATGTCAGGATGAAAAAAAAAGTAGAATTGATTTTCATATCATAAAAACCTACCTATACCTATTTCCTGGTCATACATTTGTTTGCTAAAAATCATAACATAATAGATGATGTTCAGTACCCTAAGTTTTACAAAGCACTTTAAAAACATCATTTCACTTAATCCTCACAATAATCCTCTACCTTTTCAGATGAGGAAATGGAAAACTTAAAGTGACTTAAAGTGCCCATGGAAGCAACTAGCTCAGTGAAAAGTCAGCCTCAGAGCCAATCTTTGCTTTGCCCATTTAAAAAGGATGATGAAGCAATCTTGAAGGCGTTTTCAACATCAGTGAGCACACTGTCATTCCCATTCCTAAGGGTCACTAGGTTGCACCATAATGCACACAGGACTGGACTTGGAGCGAGGAAAGCTCAAGCCACCAACATTTACTAGCTGTGTGACCCTGAGCAAGTCACTTAATCTCTGTCTCAGTTTCTTCAATTATAAAATGAGGATAATAACAGCAACTACCTGAAGGGGTATTTGAAGATCAAGTGAGATAATTGTAAAGTTCTTGGCACATAGTAGGTGCTTAATTAATGCTTATTCCTTCTCCTGTTTCCCCACTCACATTCTTTTGAAGTTTGACTTTTGTGATAGAAATGCAACCAGATTTTGGAAACTGACCAGGAGTCTTTTACCTGTTTCTCTTCTTCCTTTGGAACGGGTGGTGGCTCCTCTTCTTTGGGGGGTTCTTTGTTTTTTTCTTTACCCTTAGGAGTTTTGCTTTTTCCTTTGGGAGGTGGGGTAGGGGGAGTGGGAATCACAGTTTGAGTATGTGCTGAAGGGATATTCAGCATTTCTTCTAATTCAACATCCTTTTCCTCTGTGAAAGGGAAAGAAAAGGGAAATACCTCTATGGATTCTTTGTGCACCATATGCTTATCTTACATGAGAGTTATTAGGTAACTAGAATAGAGTTAAAAGAACTACAGGATTCTTATTCAGTACCACATTGGCAAGATCATAGATCCATGTACACCCTTGCCAAATGTTTAACCTATTTCCTAAGCTTGAAGTCATATGAAATAATCTGCCTATGTTCTAATGGGAAGGGTAGGTTTTTAAAATTAAAAATAACAATGCTCTTCAGAATGTGTGGAAGGAAGGAGAGATGGCAGAAGAGGGGGGAGAGAGAAACAGAGAGAGAGAGAGAGAGAGAGAGAGAGAGAGAGAGAGAGAGAGAGAGAGAGAGAGAGAGAGGAGAAAGGAAGAGAAAAGAGGAGAGGGAAGGAAAGGATAATTTAGTAGAGAGAATACTTCAAAGAATTCTGTGAATCCTAGGAGAACAAGGATCCTATGACAAGGATTTTTTTTCTTTTTTAAAATAACATTTTGGTTTTCCCAATTACATGTAAAGACAATTAAAATTTTTTTATTTAAAAAAAAATTTGAGTTCCAAATTCTTTCCCTCCTTCCCTCCTTCAGTTCATCCTCCTTCCTCCCTGAGACAGTAAGCAGTTTGATATAGGTTATACACACACAATCATGCAAAACACATTTCCATATTAGCATGACCAGAAATTTTAAAAGGGAAGTCAGCTCAAAAAGGATAGGAGGCCTTCAAAAATGAAATCCGTGTGTCAAAGTCACCATCGATTCTGTTGAAGAGAAGCGGGGTTGAAGAGAATGAGGCAGATTAGGAAATTTACAAATGAAATCAGACGCAGCTAGAAAGATGCTAAATGTTACACCTGGAGTCAAGATGAGATTTGCTCAAATCTAGCCTCAGGCACTTGCTAATAGAACCCTGGGCAAGTCACTTAATTGTTGCCTGCCTCAGTTTCTTCATCTGTAAAATGGGGACAATAATAGCATCTACCTTTGAGGGTTGTTATGGGGATCAAATGAGATATTTGTAAAGTGTTTTGTAAATAAACCTCTCTTTACAAATGCAAGTTATTATTATTATTATTAATTTCAAAAGGCCATATGTAAGAAGTGGATATAATTTCAAGTATCTGAGGACAAATACAAAAGATTGGCAAATGAAGCAATTAGGAAATTACCTAGGGATGGTACCAGTAGCAATGGAGCAACTGATAAAGTTTCCATTTAATATAGATGTAATCTATGTTCAGATCTGGATAGTCTAGGGTTTCTTGTGTAATAGTGAATGTCAAAAGGGAATTTGTTAGGCTCGAATTGATTTTTCTAGCCACATTTCAGCCACTTATTAAAAAAAAACACAAAAGCAAAAAAAAAAAGATCTCAAACACTTCCCTTTTATTAGATTATAGTGTGAAAATATTTCAGAGACTTTACAGTAACTGTACTACATGGATGCTATTTGGCACAAGATAATAAATATGGTCATAATGAATCATGGGAATAGTATTTTTAAATAACAGGTATTGAATATGGCTCACTGGAATGTACACAAAGAAGTACCAAATAGAGCCTGCAGGATAAAAAAAAAACACAAGGATTAGCTTCTGATCATGGTAAGACCTTGTTTTTTGTGTGTGATGTCTTTAACGACTTCTAAAATGTGCAGGTATGAAACTGATTTTCTAATTGGCCCTCAGAAAAATGACATCCTGGTTTTGTGGTTTGGAAGGCAGTAGCTTCAAGTTGGAGAATGTGTTTATGAAAAACAGGATGGAGAAATCATTCAATATTTCTGCACAATGGCTTCTTTCAAACCAACATCCTGAAACACAATGGATATTTCCATAATTATTGGCAGAATTTTCAAAAATATTATTCCTTGGAAAACCAAGATGATTTCTCAGCAAATCATGCTTTGCTTGGCCCTGGCCAACAGTCTGTTTTCTTGGGCTGGTTAACAAAGATCACTGGGATTTTTTTTTGTTCAGTATAGGTTTGCTTTCACAGGAAATCAGAGTGTTCTGGAAACTCAAATAGGTACTCTCCAAGCATTTAAAGATAGACTGTTAAATTCTCCTAGAACAAACTAACCACACGGAGGTAATTACTAAGGAATAGCAAATAGGAATGAGGTCTGATTTAGTAATAAAGGAATAGGTGGGGAAGGATGGAAGCACAGGGACCACATCTATACTCTTTGTTGTGTTCCCCTCACCTGGTGGTGTCCCACTGGGTCCATGGTAACTTATAGAGAGATTGATTCCATTTTCCAGTGTGGCAGAGAAAGACCCAAACTTGCTAACCATTCTCTTCTTATGGCGAGCCCATTCTACAGGGAGACAAAGTCGAGGGAGTTTCCATTTCATCAACAAAGTCTTGCTTAAAGACTTAGAACAAAGAGAATTTGCAGAAGCATCACTAAGGTGGGGGGTCCCCAAATAGTCATTCATTGCTTATTGTGAGCAAAGCACCATTCAAAATGTTACTGGGTCATGAGGATTAAAGGCAAGAGGAGTAGATAAAATAGGATAGATGACAATGCACCCTTGCAATTCTTGAGCATATTTCTCAGGTTACCTTTTAATTAAAAAATTCAATTCTCACCCAGGGAAATTCTCTCTTCTCACTGCTCAGTTGATCTATGTGTAGCCACTTGGTGTCACTACAGAGAACAAGATAGGTGGCTAGCTGAGAAATCTCTCCTGTTTCTCTCTGCTCTTTCTGTCTGTGTCTCTCTGTCTTTATGTCTCTGTTTTTCTTTCAGTCTCTCTGTCTCAGTCTCTCTCTGTCTATCTTTGTTTCTCCCCCTCTCTGTCTTTATCTCTGTCTCTGTCAGTCTCTCTGTCTCAGTCTCTCTGTCTCTGTCTCTCTGTTTCTCTGTCTCTCTCTGTCTCTCTCCTCTCTCTCCTCCCTCTCTTTTTGAGAATAAAAGACAAATCCTCCCAGATCATTCTTATTTATGTCCACTGGGGCTGGTTTAGGATTTGGCCTTTCCTTTTGACCGTTACCCTCTCCTCCGATTTCCCCCCTTCCTTTGGATTAGAAGTGCAAAGTTGCTGCCTCAGGAGGCCCCATACCTTGTTTCCCTTCCCTCTCTATTTTTGTCTTTAACTAGAATCAGGGTTGGAGATTTTGTCAACCTTGCTTAGTCATCACAGACCACAGGCTTACTTATATCAACAGGCATTTTCAGCTCTATGTGGAATCTTTTCTCCACTCTTTTAGGGGAGCTTGTAGAGTTGTTAATAATTTTTTTAAAAGCTAAAATAGCCAGTACACCCCCAGGTTGGCAGCTAGCTTCCAAATGGGAAAAGGGAAACTTCCATCAAGTTAGTCCTGTGAGGTAAACTCTGAGATCCACCTGCCTTATTGTATTCTCAGATGACAAAGCATACCTGAGTTATATACATTTTTGGTTGACCACAGATGCTTTAAAAAAAATTAGAATAAAAATTAAAAAGCAATGACCAAAGAACAGATTATCACCAGAAACCGAAAGAGGAGCTTCTATTATTACCAGCAACAGTCTCTAGGCTCCAATCACCAGCATTCTCTTTCCCTCTGAAGCTTGTGTTTTAGGAAGAGAAAGATGCTGGCTGCTACCACTGCCTCTACTACTCCCCTGGTCAGGGATACTCTTCCCCTTGCTGCTAGCAGCTGCAATCTCTCTCCAGACTCAATCAAGCTATACTCAAGTTTGAGGAATCCCCAAAGGTCAAAGTTCCAAGCATCTGAATTTGCAGCATGGATCTAAACGACTACCCCATTGCGTCTCTTGTCCCTCAGGAAAGTATCAGGGTTAGATATCACATCACTCATGTTTAGGAAATAGAAATACATTCTAATATTCATCTGCGCATCTAACTTAGAATCAGATATGTTAACAATACATTTCCAAGTAAAACATAACAACTGATTGTAGTTTATTATTCTGAATGGGGTAGGTTACTTCCCCTTATTGCTTCAGAATAGCAAATTATATGTACTTATTCAAAATATGTTGGTATATTAACAAATATGACATCAATGTAGAGACTCAAAATTTTGTTAATGGGAATAAGATTGTTTAAAAATTACTTCTTGTGAAACAGTTTTAAACAATTTTGGGGAAAAATACACTAAGTACATATAAGTAAAACCTGAGTATTCCAACTAAAGGTTGGGGAACTCTGTTATATATTCCTGAAAAATATTCTCCCTCTCTCTTTTTCTCTCTCTTCATATGTATATGTGTATATATGTGTACATGTATATTTATATGTATGTGTATACACATGTAGTAATATAATATGGACATACATATAGTATATTTTGATATATTTACTATATGTGTATATATATATATATAAATATATAAAGCATATATATTTAAAATAAATTATGTTATCTTTTGCTTAACAGAACTCCATTAGACAGAATTTTCAATTTAATAAGGTATAAATTCCCTTTAAGGAACTTTATCCTTGGAAATTATAAAATTTTGTCCTGGTGCCCTCATTTTATCCCTGACAATCAGAAGTTTATCAGTCTAGAGTGGAAGGAACCTTTGTTGTCACTTAGTACAACTTGATCATTTCATATATTGGGAGGTGCAAAATTCTCTTGTTCCATATTCATGCATATATAATTTTCAGAAATAAATACACATGGGGGCAGCTAGGTGGTGCAGTAGATAAAGCACTGGCCCTGGATTCAGGAGGACCTGAGTTCAAATCTGGCCTCGGCCACTTGACACTTACTAGCCGTGTGACCCTGGGCAAGTCACTTAACCCTCATTGCCTCACACATACAAAAAAAGAAAGAAAGAAAAAGAAAAAAAAAGAGAAATAAATATACACTCAGATTTGAAAATCACCTAAATTCCTGACAGGTGGCGAATAAACACATTTTTTACTCAATTGTCAAACTGTTCTTTCTTTCTTTCTTTTTTTTTTTTTTAATTTTTAAAGAGCAATTAGCAAGTTTATTTGGTGAAAGCAGAGAGCAGGTAGGCCAAAGAGGACATGTGGGGGTTGGAAGGAAGGATGTTGATAACTCTGACAATGTAGCTAGTTGCTTCAGAGGTGAGAGGATCAGTTTCACACTGAGAAGGTTAGGGGATTCTTTGTGGAAAGGGGATTTTTGTTCTCAGCCATTCAGCACCATCCGGACTAGCTCTTCATAGCTGATACAACCACAGCTGTCCTCATGCCCTGCCACCAACACTTCCACTTCTTCCTCAGTCATCTTCTCACCCAGAGTGATGAGGACATGCCGTATTTCAGCCCCCATGACTGTGCCATTCCCTTCCTTATCAAACACTCGAAGCCCCTCTATGTAGTCTTCATATGTGCCCTAGTCCTTATTCTTTGTTATAGTCTGCAACATTGGCAGAAAGTGTTCAAAGTCCAGCACTTTCACATTCATCTTATCACTCTTGGGATTCCCTAAGACCTTGAGCACCTCAGCATTGGTGGGGTTCTGGCCCAGGGCCCACATCACATCCCCACACTGGCTATATAAGATCTCTCCATCCTCGTGCGGTCGGTCAAACAGCTGGAAGGCCACCTTGAACTCAGCAGTCTGATGCTCTGTGAAGTCACACATCTTGGCTGTGCAGCTTACTCATAGTACTGCTGCTGCCCCCTCTGCTTCAAACTGATCTTCCTTAAGGCTGGATTTGAACTCAGGAGGATAAGTCTTTCTGACTTGAGGCCTGGAACCCTATCCATTGTGCCACCTAGCTGCCCACAGCAATATGTTGGGTTGTATTGTCCTCTATTGTACTATATTATGGTGTGTCTGGGTGATAAAGTTACCTGACTTTGGCGTCTTTAATTTCTTTTTTTTAACTTTGCTTTCCTCATCTGAAGAGTCATTCTCTTCTCGTCTTTTCACCTTTCCTTGAAGTTTCTTGGGGTCTTTTATATGAATAAAGAAATTATGCTTGTCCTTCTTCACTTTCACTTTTATGAAAGTTGGCCCTAAGACATGATAGAATAGAGACAGGTAAATCAGCTTATCACTGCAAGTTCTGAGACAACTTTTTCCCACAATGCTTGGAGAGTAGCACATGTATACGTGTGTGTGTGTATGTGTGTGTAATATACACACACATACACATACATAGTATGTATATATATAGCATATATATAGCATCTATGTGTGTGTATATATATATATATATATATATATATATATATACATACACACACACACACACACACAATAAACACACGGATGCAGACAGCCACACATATACACTAACAAATCTCTTTAGAATTAGGAGCAAAGCAGGCACTAGAAAGATGGTGAGGCAGGCAAGTTTTCCTTTGGTGCCCATCTACCTTCCGTTCCCCAAATGCACCCATTGTCCCATAGTATCCCTAGCTCTAAACCACCCGCTTTTACCCTCCAGGTAGTGCTTCATATTTCAAAATAAAAATTCCTTTTCTCCTCATCAAAACTTCCATTACCTCAGAAAGATGATCTCTCTGTCTGGTAGAAGCATTCTGCATTACAATATGAATTAGTTTGATAGCTTAATGCATTATACCTTCCCTGGAAATCTTTTTAGACAGCCTGTCGACTCGAAGAGTCAACATAATGCACAAGATCTGTTTCAAGGGTCTTCACAGTTCTATGACTTAAAAGTAACATTACCACTTACTATTACTCAAAAGAGCCATATGGTCACTACATGACTTGAAGAATCTAGGTTATTATTCTGTTCTAAGACATAAGAGTGGGATGTAAATAGAGTCCTATGTATATGAAAGTTAAACATGACTCAAGACCTCATCGGAGTAGCATGGAAAACAATAGTCTCATTGTCATGGGGTTATCCAAATCGATTTCACACCTCTAAATCTAATAGTCAATTGTCTTCATAATGTACCTTTTCCAAATACTATCTTTTCCACTTCAATCTGCCCTCCATCTGAAGGGTACAAAAAATAATTTGTCCCGGAGACTTGGGTTGGATTCTCTCCCATGTTGTATCCTTGAAACTAGGAAAAGAAAACATTAGCCTGCATGTGTAGGAATGCAATGGACAGAAAATGAGTGAAAATACTGACCAATTAAAGTATTTTTAGATTTGTTACATAAAATCTTCTTTAAATAATTCATAGGTAATCAGAATCATAGAAATTTAAGTTCGACCTCGGAAATAAAGGGAGAGAAATAATTAGAAATCAATTTACTGCCCATATAATAATAAATGATAACACTAACCAAAATTATTTACAGACTTAGTGTCAATCAAATTAACTGAGTACTTTATAGATCTAGGCAGATCAAGAAAATTTAGAGGAACAAAAGGTCTAAATTTTCAAGGAAAAAATGAGAAAAAATATGAAGAGAATTTAGTGCTATCAGATTTCAAACCATATTATAAAGTAGAAGTCATTTAAAACTATCAAGCAAAGCAGATTAGTAGAATACTTTAGATAAACAAGAAAAAAGCAATTAAAAGTAGAATTCTAGTGTTTCATAAATCTAAGAATAGAAATTAGTAGGGAGAGAACTCTTTTTTCCATCACTACTGATTGGGGTAAAAAGGTTATTTGGAATAAATTGTCTAAGCCACTTTCTTTTCTTTCTTTCTTTTTTTTTTTTTTGTGAGGCAACTGGGGTTAAGTGACTTGCCCAGGGTCACACAGCTAGTGTTAAGTGTCTGAGCCCAAATTTGAACTCAGGTCCTCCTGAATCCAGGGCCGGTGCTCTATCCACTGTGCAACCTAGCTGCTCCAAGCCAGTTTCTTATACTATATATCTCCATCAGCTCCAAATGAATATATGACCCAAAAACAAAAAGTTAAATTATAAAAAAAAATTGGCATGGAATGAGCTCATATATCTTTCCTATTTATTGCTAGGGGAATTTTTTTTTTGGGGGGGGGGTCATGAGGGTGTGATGAAATAATGGGATTTAGCAGATACTCAAAGATCCACCTGGAGATTAATCTATACTGATTGAATCAAGTGAGAGTGATTGACTGATGATTAAGCCTACTTCAAGTTAACTGGATTGTAATCACACCTGGCTAGCCCTTAAGAAGGTATTGTTCTCAGAAGTTAGACTGTGAACTCAACTTGAGAACACCTTCAAAGCCAATGGATTTGGATGATGCCAACCAATCAGCTTGAAGTAGTGTGTAAGGACCGCCTCTGTTCCAGACCTATAAAAAGCTTCCACAATCAGCTTGTGGGAGAGTTCGTGATTGAAGCAGGCTTGTGGCAGAGGACTTGAGGAAGAACCAGACCAGGCTGGAACTCTAGGCTAAATAGGCTTTTTTCTTAACTTTCTGAACTCCATGGGAATATCTGTATGCTTTAATAAATGTTTAATGCCCAAGGACTGGTGCTAAAGCTTCTAATTTAAGGCGACCACAATTTAGATTTTAAACATCACAAGGGTTAAGTCACTTGCCCAGAGTCACACAGCCTAGTAAGTGTCAAGTGTCTGAGGTTGGATTTGAACTCAGATCCTCCTGAATCCAGGGCCAGTGCTTTATCCACTGTACCACCTAGCTGCCCCTAGGGGAATATTTTTTAAACAAACGGGATAGTAGAGATCATAAAATAAACATTTTGACTATGCAAACTCAAACCCCCCTTCTTTTGCATGAATAAAATATATGAAGATAGAATGAGAAAATAAATTGCAGAGTGGTAAAATATGCATCAAATACCACTGATTATAGTTCAATATCAGAGATATATGACATTGGCACAAAAATATAATAACATTAATTGCCATTCATTAATATTCTGGTTAAAGATATTAAGCTTTCATAAGCATCACAAACTATAAGTGATCATAGAAAGACACGCTACAAATCCCTAACAATAACAAAAATTCAAATGATTACATTTTTCAGATTTCATGCTACCCCATGTAAATTGGCAAAGATGAGAAAAATGGTGATAGTCAACAATGGAGGGACTTTGAGATGATAGGCTTATAATTGAACTGTTTTTGGTAGAGCTAAGATAGGTCCAAATGCTTCACAGATCAGTTTGGAATTATGAAAGAAAAGTGACTGGACCTTTTTCACTAATAGGCTTATACCTAACAGAAGTCAAAGAAACAAAAGCCCAATATTTACCATAATATTACTAGCAAACTTCTTTGTGATAGCAAAGAACTGGAAACAAAGTGAGTGTCCATTGTTGAGAAATGACTGAGCAAACTATGGTATATGAATGCAACAGAATATTATGATGCAGGAGGGGCAGCACAGAAGAGCGCATATGGCAAGAACTGGTATCAGAAAGAACTGGGTTCAAATCCCACCTAAGACATTTCCTATCCGGGTGACCCTGGGCAATTCATTTAGATTCTTCATCTGTGAAGTGAAGAAATTGAATTTAATGTCCTCCAAGGTCCCCTTCTAGTTCTGACTCTGACACCATGATTATAGGAACTTCCAGATAAGAGTCTTTTAGAGAAACTTGGCAAGATTTGCATGAATTAATTCTGAGTAAAATCAGCAGAATCAGAACATTCTACACAATACCTACATTGAATATCACTGAAAAGTTCATTATAAAGAAGTTGAACTCTGAACAATGGAAAAAACAGTGAAGATATGAAAGAATAGATAATTAAGCACCACTACTCCCCCCCCCCACTTTCCTTACAGTAGAGCAACAGAAGATGTTTACATTGTCTGAAATTGTCTCTATACTGAATATTTTTTTCTTAATTGTTTCTCTGTCTCGAGGAAGGGTAATATTTGAAAGGGGAAAGGTTTTTTCCTCTGTTAGAAATGTCTATGATATAAAGTTAAAATGCATCAATAAAATGTATTAAAAAGAGTTCATTTTTGATACTAAAAGAGCTCAAAGAACTTTTCCAGGCTTTAGACTAAAATGACTTCATCAGTTACTCCTGGATGGTGGTAAGTAGTACTGTAATAAATCATCACTTTGCAAGTGTCAAAATGACCTCCAAACAACACGCCAGCGTTTTGAATGTGTGTCTGGGTACAGTCCAATGCAACGCTGGAACTCAGAAACCTGTCAGGAGATAAATGACTTAGTGCCAAATTTTCTTCTCTTGGCTCATATTAGAAATGCTCTAACTGTCAATTATCTAACCACATTGACTGTTAGAAAGAAGTTATGCATGTCCTGACTGGTTGGAAGGTGGTCTTTACATCCCCCAACCCTTTAGAAACTTCACTGATGACTCAGCTCCATCTATGCCACTGATTTCTATCCAGTCAGTCTTCCTGGTCCTACCTTATGCTACACTAATTTTCACTTAGAAACATGTGCCCGACACTGGATTGAGATTCTGAATATGGTCAGTGAAGAGGAATTTGGCATGCTAATGTTCTTTTAGCAATTTAAATGGAGTTGGTTGAAGTAGGAAGTAGATTTGGAGATCAATATAAAGAATGTCTTGACAATTATGTCTGTCCTGCTAGGTATCACTGTTAGAGCAAGAAGGGACTTTAGAAATTATCTAGTCAAACCCTCTAATTTTATTTTTTTTAATTTTTTTATGATTTTATTTACTTTATTGAAGAGAAGGACCCAAGACCGAGGCTTGGATACAACTACAGTTAGGTAGTAAGACATGCATAATCTTCCACAAAAGGGTCATAGTATAATAAAATGAGAGAAGACTGCAGAGGTTCTCTAATCTAGTTTAGATCTAATCTAAACTCTTCATTTTACTGATGAAGAAACCAAAACCCAGGGAAAAAAAATCACTGGTTTGCCCAAGATCACATGCAAGGGAATCTATGTCAGAGGCATGATTTGAATCTGGGTCCTCTGACTCCAAATCAGAGCTCTTTCCATTGTGCAGTGGCGAAGCATGACTGAACGCCGGGTCTTTCTGACTTTAAGTCCAGTGCCATTATGGAGACTAGGAAGGAATGGTCAGAGAAGCAAGCAGTATCACAAGATTCCAATGTCAAATGTTTCAGAATGGTCAGGCAGGTTGAGGACTGAGGAAAGAACATTGGATTGGGCAATTAAAAAGTTACTGGCAACTTGGGAGACAGTAAGTATTCTCCCTTGAGAGATGAGGCCAGAAGTCATTTACTGTACATAACCTTATTGAGGAAACTTGGCTAAACCCAGGGAGAGGTTCAAATAGGAGAGGCAGAATGCTATAGTGAAAAAGTGACTGGATACCCTTAGAGTTGGGTAGAGCAGGGTTCAAATTCCATTTCTATTGCTTATTAGCTGTGCGACCATGGGGAAATCATTTGGCAGCTCTGTGCCTCAGTTTCCCCATTTGTAAAATCAAAGTTGGTTGGACTCAATGGCCTGAAGGGTCCTTTTCAATTCTAAATCTATGATTCTATTCCTGAAATTGGGAAGAAAATCAGAAAGACTGTAAGAGACAGATCCTGAAGGGCCTTAAATACAGGGCTAAGTATTTTTGACTGTATGAGGCAAGCACTGTGGAGCCATTAAAAATTTGTGAGTGAAAAACAAAAACAAAAACAAAAAACAAAAGTTCAAATCCGGCCTCAGACACTTGACACTTACTAGCAGTGTGACCCTGGGCAAGTCACTTAACCCCAATTGCCTCACAAAAAACAAAAAAACAACAAAAAAGTTTGTGAGTGAGGAATGACATTATGAAAGCAGAGAGTAGGAGAGGGCACTTGAGTGAAAAAGGGGTTCAAGAACTAGAAAAACCAAATGGTTCTGGAGTAGATAGATAATAGTTCAAAAAGGAAGATAGTTCTCCAAATAGGAAAAAAAGGAACAACTAGAGAAAAACAAATGTTTTTGACGGAGTAGAAGCTAAAAAACAAGAAATATTTTTTCAAAAGTCTATCTTGGAATAGAAACTGAAGATGACCCAGAGTTGAGGCAGACAAGGAGAGCTGGCTGGCTTTTAGGATCATTATCAAAGGATCTTAGATTTGGGGCTAGAGAAGACCTTAATGATCATCTGGTCCAAACCCTTGATTTTACAGATGAGGAAACTGACATAGTGGATAGAGTTTGGACCCCGGAGTCAGGAGAACCTGAGTTGAAATGTAGCCTCAGACACTAGCTGTGTAACCCTGGGCAAGTCACTTAACCCAGATTGCCTCAGATTTCTCATCTACAATGATCTGGAGAAGGAAATGGCAAACCCCTCCAGTATCTTTCCCCCAAAATAACTCATGAAGTTATGGGTCAAGAAGACTTCCACATGACAAATCAACTAAAAACAACAACAAAAACAATATTATATTATAATATAATATAATAATATAGTACTCTGTTAGTATAGTAAAAACAATTTTCATTGCTATTGAATGAATGAATGATTAAAAACAGAAAGACAGCAGGGAGAACTGCATAGGGAATGATCAGCCATTCTGACTGTGGAGGGCTTTCCATGGCCTTCTATATCTATCTAGGCCCTTGAAGCTATTTTTGATTTCGTGCTTTGGCCATCTTCTTGCCTACATATTCTATCTGCCTGCCCCAGCCTCCTACTCCTACTTTCCAACTCTGGGACTATCATAGCATTGACAATGGAATATTATGCCATTGGGGGAGAGAGTGAGGTTGGTGACCTTGCAGAGCCCTTCAGTGCCTACTACTCATTCCCCCTTCTTCTTGTCCCCTGACAACAAATATTTTGATCATTTCTGTTGGTTTTAAGGATAGATGTTCTGTCCAATGCTTTTTATATCTGTAACTTCTTTTCAATTTCCCACTACTAATGGGGTAGTTTAAATGGAGTCCCCATTACCTTTTTCTGGACTATTGTAAAACTCTTTGGATTGTTCTTCCTGGTTCCAGGCATTTCCCCCTCCAAGCCATTTAGACACTACAGCCTGATTAATCTTAAAACAGAAGGACACGACGCTTGAGGCATCCTATAGGGTATCATACTTGAAGAAGACCTAGTTTTCTTTTTCTCTTTTCTTTTCTTTCTTTCTTGGGGGGAGGGGAAGGGGGGTGGGACAATGAGGGTTAAGTGACTTTCTCAGGGTCAGAGAGCTAGTAGGTGTCAAGTGTCTGAGGTCAGATTTGAACTCAGGTCCACCTGTATTCAGGCCCAGTGCTTTATCTACCGCACCACCTGGCTGCCCCCAGAAAACCTGGCTTTCAATCCTGCTTCTGAAATTTGTCTTAGCTATGTGACTATAAGCAAATTACATAAGAAAGAGACCCAAACTTTTATGAAGTCATGTCTGCTATATCACCCTAGGGACTTTTTCCCCATGTAGAGTGGACCGTGGGGTTGGGTAGGTATTAATACTGGCCTTACTGGATAAACTTTCTCAGCAGTTGCTGGTGGGAAAGGTTCTACTTGCTGCTGTGAGGACTTTGATGCCTCATCTCTATTTTTCTCCTTGGAGCCGTATTTCTTCTTGGAAGACTTGCTATCTTCTTTTTCTGGCTTCTCTGCTTTCTTTTTCTTTTTGGCAGAATCTTTCTGTTTTTTCTCTAATTTCTTTTCTTCTTTCAGGCGTTCTTCTTCTGCTATCCGGTCCTGTTCTGCCTTCCAAGCCTGTCCGATAACCACAACAGCAAATTATGCAAACATTAGAAGTAAAGACATGGATCAAGTGAGTGCTAGGTTGGTTAAACTGAGGTCGATTTCAGAGAACATTGACCTTTACTGGATAAATGGTACTTAGGAAATGAACGTTTGATTTTAAAAAATAGATTGGATTCTGGTTAAGTTTGGTCTATTAGATTTTTTTTAACAAAATTCTGGTTCTCTTCATAACTCAGCAAAAAGCGCCCATTTGAATTTGCTTCTGGATGTTTCTACTGCTTTGGTCTTTGTCACAATACTGTTGAAATTATCAACTTTTTTACTTTATCACCTTTTTTTTTCCCCCCTGTGGCAGTGACTTTTAGATTCTGAGGAGCTGTAATAACTGATCACTGTTGTTTTTATTACCAAATGAGCAAAGATTTGGGGAACTTAAAGTGAACTCAAATGAATTTCATTTTACTTTTTTTTTTTTAGGCTTTCACGATATCTTTGAGTTAACCCTGGTTTGGGTCTTAGTTGCCTAAGATAGTGTTCATTTCCCTTAATCCATTTGAGTGATGACTACTGTAAATGGATTTGGAAGAACTAAAATATGGGAAGGGGCAGCTAAATGGCACAGTGGAAAGAGAGGCTGGCCTGGAGTCAAGAAGACCTGAGTTCTCATCTGGCCTCAGACACTTCTAGCTGGGTGACCTTGAGGAAAGTCACTTGGCCCTGTTTGCTTCAGTTTCCTGATCTGTAAAAATTGAGTTGGAAAAGGAAATGGCAAAAGACTCCAGTATCTTTGTCAAGAAAACTTCCAATGGGGTGATGAAGAGTCAAACATGACTGCAATGACTGAATAACAAAAACAAAACATACTAAGGTTCTGGGGTTTGTGAATTTGTTTAAAATGATTTTTTGATAGCTATTTCAATATAATTGGTTTCTTTTGTCATCCTATGTATCTTATTATATAAAATAAAACAAAGAAGCAAACATTCTGAAAAGAAATCTGTGTGCTGTATGTACCAGACGGACAAAGGGGTCCATGATACAAGAAAGGTTAAGGACCCACTAATCTAGGCTCTTCCTATGCCCAGCAAGCTACAGAGTTCACCACTACTAGCATGCCAGCCTGCCTACCATGGCCAAGGCAGCCAACTATGGGGGAGCAGCTGTGGGCAACGAGAGGAGGTGTTTTGTAACAAACATTTGCATGTAGGGCCTCTCAGAAAAGGCTAACAGGAAACTATTAGAAAAAGCTGAAGACTGCTTCTCCCCATTTGGGAGAGAAAAGGAGCAATGCCTAACCCTGCCACTTTCCTGTGGTTTCAAAATTACAGGAGCAGCATAGAGTACTGTCCTAGATGTTGGGAGACCAGCTCTCTAGTTATCTCCCTGACACAGTGTGATTCTGGACAAGTTAATAATAACAATTGCAGTAACAACAACAACAATAATAAATGGCTAGCATTTATAAACCGATTTGAGAAAGTGACTCATCCAGGGTCACACAGTGACTCCAAGCCCAGTGCTCTATCCACTGTACCAAAAAGCTGCCTAAGATACTTTATCTAATAAATAATGATCATTAACATTTATACAGTTACTTGGCTTACTATGTGTGCCAAGAACCATGCTAAATGCTTTACAATTATTATCTCATTTGATTCTCATAACAATCCTAAAAGGTAGGTGCTGTTATTATCCCCATTTTACAGATGAGGAAACTGAGGCAGACAGAAAGTAATAATTGTCTTGCTCAAAGTTGCACAGCTAGTAAGTGTCTGAGGCTGGATTTGAACTCAAGTCTTCCTGACTGTAGGCCCACTGCTCTATCCACTGCACCAGCTAGCTCTCCAGGCCTCAGTTTCCTTCTCTGTAAAATGAATGGGTTGAATCAGTTGATTTGTAAGATCCTTCCCTTTCAGTTTTTAAACCCTATGGTTCTAAGTGGGGGAAGGTAGAGATTTTTGTCATAGGTGCTCTGGGTCTCATAAGGTTCATCAGTCTGGCAGGGCTTCAGTGTAGCTTGAGTATGAGGCATATTTACCCATATCACCTATAGGATCCTCCACCTTCAGAGTTTGTTGGGTTTCTTCTCTGATATATCATACCATGCATTGACAGCCCTGGGTTTTGGTGGCATTTATAGATTGAATGACAAAAAACCTACTGTTTACTGATACAGGGTCAAGAAGACATGGATGTATCACCAACACACATAAAAGTTTTCATGAAATAGGGGTGCAGAAGAGAGGTTGAGCTTATGTTTCCTAGACGGAGATTGTTCACAGATTCAACCAATTAACCTATTTTTGCAAATGCCCTAACTACACCAACAGCAAGCAGAATAGCACAATGGAAAAGAGATGTGGATATGGTAGTCAGAGGAACAAGGTGCGAACTTGCCTCTGATACATGCCACCTGTGTGACCTTGAGTGAGACATTTCTCTTTTCCTCCCACCTCTTGGTTTTCACTTTTTCTTTCCAAGCTACAAATAAGTGATAATATGATATGGTGGCGAGGACGGCTGAGAAAGGGCATGGCACTTCTTCTTGCAATACCTGGGATTCCCTTCCAGGGCTTAGTCAGCAATCCTTCCTACTATTGGAAGGCAAACTGAGTATCTCCAGGGTTGAGCTAATGGCTAAACCGAATAAGGTCATCAACAGCTATTAGCAGTCTCTATAGGACTTGGTCCTTACATTAGGTACCACAGTTAATAACTTTTTGTTTTTTTTTTTGAGGGGCAATTGGGGTTAAGTGACTTGCCCAGGGTCACACAGCTAGTAAGTGTTAAGTGTCTGAGGCCGGATTTGAACTCAGGTACTCTTGAATCCAGGGCCCGGTGCTCTATCCACTGCACCATCTAGCTGCCCCTAATAACTTTTATATTGTGTGGATAGAAAGACACCTTGGAGAAATAATCACTGAATCAAATTATAAATATCTTATTACAACCTTGTAACTTATGAAAAATGCTGTGTGCTTTAATTTAAGGAGGAATGATTTTAAAGAGGGACACAGCTATCAAGTAAAAGCATTTGCTTTGCCTGCAAATGTTATGGGCCCAGGGCACCCCAGAAGTTCTCTGGGACACATCAAAGAACCTTCTCTTTGAGAAACTAATCCAAAGGACAGACACACCTAAATAGATAAATAGAACCAGATTGGACTGAGCTAGATTCAGGACCCCCACCCTTCATTCTAAGTCTCCCTCAACCCTGGGGAGTTAAGATTAGGTGTGGCTGCTTCCTTTGTGTTCTGAGGAGATGGCTTGAGAGATCTGCAGCCACCCCTCACCCAACTCCTCCAGCCACCACCAGTCGGGGATGGTCCTTCCTCCCTAAAGGAACTTTCCACAGTCAGATGGTCACCCCCATCAGTCCTCTATAAAAGTACCTGCCAGTCTGCTGCTCGAGGAGATTGGTATCTCAGAGCCACACTCTGTGCCATGCCTTCTCCCCATGAGAAGTCCAAGGACTTCTTTCATGGTTTCCCTTCCCTTCCCCTTCCTCTAAATAAACTATCATCTTATTCTAATGGCTTTTGTGTGCAAGAGGGTGTAATTCTTTAAAGAGGAATTCCTAAGGACCCCTATCCCAAACCCCTAACCCTTATCCCTAACCCCATACCCCATTTTTCCCCATGATACAAATAATCAATTTTCTAAGGTCTTAGCCAAAAAGTTGGATCCTATTATACCACAGTTGCCTAACCATTAGCTCATTTGGGGCTAGAACTTCTTATTACTGTGTGTTATTTTCCCTTTCTCAGATTACCTTGAGGGAGTTTTCTAGGATAAAAATATTCTTGTCTTTCTCTTTGTCTGCATCCTCAGTAACGGTTTTGCTGCTTCCTTTGGTATCTATAAATGGGGAGAATTAAACTCTTAAGTCAATGTCCTATTTTCAAGTAAGAAAGAAAAAAATTAAGCGTCAAAGGTGTTTGAGTTGAAAAGGAGGGAACTAATTCACAGGAGAGATGTTGTGGAGGAAAAATCAGTAAAACTTGGCAATTAACAAGAGCAAAAGGAAGATTGGAGGATTGACACTGAACTTACAAACCAAAGTCTTTGGAACGATGATGATGCCTCCAATAGACATAGAAAAGTTGGAAGGTGGAAGAGTTTGGGGAAAATTTAAATGAGTTATATTTTATACACAGTGATTCTGAGATGTTCCAGGCAGAGAAGTCAAGCAATTGCTTGGTAATGCAAGATGACAACTAAGGAGAGAGATGAGGCTAAATATTTAGATTTGGGAGTCATCTCTATAGAGATAACAATTGAACCTATGAAATAGATGTAATGACCAATAGATGGATTGAACCCATGAAATAGATGAAATGAAATGAAAGGTAGTGTGATGAATGAAAAGTTTGAGAAACATAGTTTCTGGATAATTATTCATTTTATTAGTTATTGCTAGTGGATAATTAATAAAATATGGCCATTTGGCTGTCTCTCACAACCCAAAGACCCCCTTATGGAACCCACTCAATACTTATATGTCCTTGGAAGAGTAGGTGTTCCTGAGGGTGGAAATCAATTCTAATTGGTTAACAATATGTGGCTCTGATCACTCAGTCTTGGACAAAGAGATTTCTCTTCCAAGACCATCCCAGTCCAGGGCAATCTAGACAAAAGAATTTACTTTCATTCAGACCTGTCTGACTAAAACACAATGGGCCCAAATCCAGCAATTAACTTAAGTGAGAATATCTTTACCTTTTGATCAGATCTGAGTTTTCCCAGTTAGGTGGGGTCTGAACAAGATTGAGGAGAATGTTAAATTCAAACTCATTATTAGCCCTATTCTTCAGGGACTGATTTCTGAATGAGGAAATAGGGGAAAAAAAAAAACCTTAGTCCTAATTCAATAATTGGTTATTAATGAGAGAAATAATAATTTCTCTCAGTAGAAAGTTGAGATATCATGGAAGTAGAATTGAGAGGACTCGGCAATTGATTAGATGAGGGGGACTGAAGGAAAGGCAGAAATCCAAGACAATGCCAAAGTTTTAAGTATGGGTGACTGAATGAATGGCAGTACCCTTATCAGAAAGAGGAAAGTCAGGAGGAGGTGGTGGTTTGTAGGCAAAGGCCACAGAATCCTCAAATTTTTAAAACTGGAAGGGTCCACACAGGTGATCTAGACCAAACTGTGGGTTACATCCCCATATGGGGTCACATAACTGAATGTTAGGGTCACAAAAATTTGGCAGCAAATGTTTTATTTGTATACCTATTTTATATGCCTACATACCTGGGGTCATGCAAAAATTTCTCAGGTGAAAAGGAGTCACAAGTGGAAAAAAGTTTAAGAAGCCCTGATGTAAACCCACTTGAAACATGAATTTCTACCAAATGATCATCCAGAGCCAGACTACATTTGAATATCATGAATGGGAATTTCTGAAGCAATCCATTCTATTTCAGGGAAGCTTTTCTTTATGTTGAGCTGTCATCTGCCTTCATGCTGTTTCTACCCATTGGTACTAGTTCTGTACTCTGGGGCAAGGCAAAATCCATCTCATCTTTTTTTTTCTGTATTATAATCCTTTAATATTTGAATGCAGTGATGGTATTCCCTGCCTCCTCCAATTCTTAATATGTGCTCTATCTGTCTGTCTATCTAGCTCTAGTTAGCTAGTACTTATTATGTCCTGGGCACTGGTCTAAGTTTTGGGGTTAGAAAGACAAACGTGAATCGACTTCTGCCTTCAAGGAACTTTTGAGTGTGTGTGTGTGTGTGTGTGTGTGTGTGTGTGTGTGAATAGGAGGGAGGATGAAATATTTTGACCAAACAACTAGAATATATAAAGTAATTTGAGGCAGAGAAGGAAGACAAAAGGGAGGAAGAGGGCATTGACCACTTGGGGAATCAAGAAAGTCTTCAGGTAGGAGACAGCACTTAAACTGAAGCTTTAATGAAGCTACTAATGCAAAGAGTTGGAATTGAGGTGTGGTACACATTTTAGTTATGGCAGACAGCCTATGCAAAGGTTAGGGATGGAATATCATGTGAACGGAATAGCAAGTAGACTTGTTTGGATGGATTGTGGAGGTCATTAAAGGAAATAATTTGAAATAAGTTTTGGAAAGCTGGTTGGAATAAGATTGTACAGAGATTTAAATGCCAAACAGAGGAGTTACATTATTATATCATGCCTGGAAACCATATCAAACAGGGAATACTCACAGAACAAAAAGAGACAAATGCCTGAAAATTCAGGTTTTGTTAAAATGGAAATCAATACCTACTTTTAGATTTTTTTGGAGAAGTAGTGGAAGATTTTGTAGGAGATGTGGCTTCTTCTACTTTTGCCAAAGCAAGAGCTATTTCCTCAGCCATTTTCTTTTCCTGATATATTGCTTCTTCCTGTATGGTCCATTCCTGAATAGAGTCAGCTACAAGTTCCAAATAGTTTCTGGGGGAAAAACAATCAAGAAAGTAGTTAGCAATAAAAATTATTTTCTCAGATATCTGTATACAAATGTACCAAGGAGAGATAACAAGCAAATTGAACCATAGATCCCAATGTCCAGAGTCAAGTTTGACCTCCTAGGAATCGCCTCCTTGGTGTGAAAGGCTTTAAATATCAAAAGGTAGAACATTTAATACTTAACATTGTTGAGCAGGCAAATGTGTTTTTTTTCCATTTAACATTTCTCTAATATCTTTTAATCTATATGCCATAGGATTATGGAAAGTCATATGACCACAGATCAAGAATGGGAAGGAAACTCAGAGGTCAGTAACTTTGTCAAGGTCACACAAGTCTTTCGAATACTTAGCATCAGAAGTGGGATTTGAGACAAGATCCTTTGACTCTAGTGCCAAAACTCTATCCCCTGAGGACAGATCTTTTACAAAAAATGATAAAATATCTCCCAGTTTTCAAGGAGAACTAACCAAAGGCCCTTTAGTAATGCCCTTGAGTTTAAGGCACAATGAATACAGGGCAACTGGGGAACAAAAGGTCATTGAATGTTAGAGGTCAACATCTGGCTAGTACTAAGCAGATGTTTTTGCCTTTCACTCAAGTTCTCTTGAATTCTATTTGAAGCTATAGAAACATCAAAATATGTTATATGATGACCTGGTTGATTTAAAAAAACAATGGGGGAAAAAAAGGAAACCATGGAAAGACTTGGACCTATGAAGGAAGATGCTCTCTACCTCCAGAGAAAGAACTGACAAATAGAAGTATGTATAGTATGTTCATACACACATATACACACACAAGTATGTTATATGTACATGTATCTGTATATAAATCTATATGTGTTTATATATACATACATATATTATGTTTAACTGTAGCCTTCTTTAGGGAGGGGTAGGAAAGGAGGGAGAAAAAATAAAAAGCACACAGCAAAGAACATAAAAAAACTTAGAAGGAAGCACAGAAAAGCTGGATAGCTTTGAAAACAATGTGTAGTATTTATTCTATAGTTTTTCTCCTCTTTTTCCACTTAATAGTATTCTATTTTTCCCAATTATATGTAAATATAGTCTTCAACATTCATTTTTGTAAGATTCTAAGTTCCAAATTTTTCTCTTTCTCCTTTCCTTTCCCCCTCCCAAAACCAGCAAGCAATCTGATATGTTATATGATATAATCATGTTAAACATATTTCCACATCACTTATATTACATAGTTGTTTATTTTTAAAGTAAACAGTCTGAAATGGAAATTTATGGTTTTTTATTGAATGTTCTCTTTATGTTCTGCTGTGTACATGGAAATCTTCTTTTTTTATTCTTGTTTTGTATTTTTTTAAATAAATGAAAACATTAAAAATTAAATATCAAAATATAGAATTTTCTTTATTCCTTCATCATTCCCCAAGTCTTCAATCTACTGGGGTCTAAACAAGCCAATTTTATTTATTTATTTATTTTTGTTCTTTTGTTTTTTGATTTTTTTTTTGTTGCTAATTTAATTTAAAAGCAGTTCCAAAAATGGTGAGTTAGTCAGGCCACCAACAGACACTTATTAGTTGCTTACTACATTCCAGGGACTGTACTCAGTCCTGGAAAGGAGTTTCCTTGGAGTTCAACTGCTTATTTCAGGTTAAGGAAAAAAACAAACAAGCAAATAAACAATCACCTGAATCCAACATTAGAATGGAGAGCAATTTCCCATTTTTCAGAACTTAGTCGTTGTATATTCATAGGATTGTGAAAAACTAAAAGCAAAGAGTTGTCTTGGGTATGATAATAGGAATCAATGCATCTAAACTCCTGGCTTGCCTCTTGAAGAACCTGCAAATAAAAATAAATGAGTAGCTGTATTTTAAAATTCTTATGCGGGGGATATTTCAGAGTAGGAGCAATGAGAATAGACAAGTAGACTGTTTTTGGCCAAGGCCAGAAGAAGGGCATCAGAAGAGGCAGCTGTTCACAGAAGTTAGTGGAACAGACACTGAAAGGAAGAAGTCTCCAAGGAGACATCTTGGCAGAGAGCAGAGAATAGAGGCAGTGATCATTTTAATAGTCACAAGCAGGCTCATATGTTTATTGATCCCCCACACCTGGGTAAGTTAGAAAAGAGAAAGAAGGTCAGGGAGAGGATAATCAAAGTCAATTATGTAATATTTGCTCCTAAGTCTGAGGTGGCAGAAGGACGGTGTTTGAGATGGGATCACAGGAATTCAGGGATGCCCCACAAACAGGCAACAGATAGGCAGATTGCTTTCAGGATGGATGGCTTGAGTTGCCTTTTCAGAGTTGAAAAAAGAAGCTAAGATTATTATTATTATTATTTTTACATTGGTAAGAGAAGGCAGTCTGCTTTAGAGGAAAGAATATAGAGGATTTATGTTTGCATCCTTGCTCTGCTACGACCTTTCTTATCTGACTGTGGCTAAATCATTTAATCTCTTTGGTCTTCAGACTGCTCATGTGTAAATTGAGAGGTGTAGAATAGATGGTTTAAAAGACAACAGGTAGATTTCCAACTGGTTGGATGACAGAGGATCCAGAGAGTGGTCATGAATGTACATATGTAACCTGGAGGGAGATCAGTGAAGTGCCCGAGGATCTGCCCTAGGCACTCTGCTGTTCAGAATTTTTATCAGTGAGTTCAATGGAGGCATAATTGGCACACTTATCAAATATGCATATGGTATAGAACACGAGGGGGTAGCTAGGGCATTGGATAGTAGAGTCGGAATCTAAACAGATCTCAATAGACTAGAACAATCCGCTAATTCCAATGGCTTATTTAATAGGGCCACACGAAGGGCAAAGGATGACAGAGAAACACATGACCAGAAAAAAAAAAAGACTGATTATATCATGAGATAACTTATGTGCTCCATCGTTATATGTGACATGGGAGGAGAATATGAGGAAATTCTCCAATTTGTGGGTGTGTGCCAACTTGAGTGATTTTTGTGGGAGGATATGGAAAAGAGTATCACAGGTTGGGCAGGCATAGATGGGATATTGATAAGATCACAGACACACTGGTATGTTGGAATATAAATTCAAAACTCTCAATTTGGAAGCAGTTCATGTGAAAAATATTTGAGGGATTTTTGGCCACCTCTGGGCTTGATATGAGTCACCAGTGTGACACGAGGTTAAAGAGTAGAGGAGATTTTAGGGTACATTATGAGCAGCATTGTGTTCAGAATGAGGGATATATTAGTCCTATTTTATTTTCTGCCCTCATCAGAACATTGTCCTGAGCACTTTGTTTTAGGAAGGTCATTGACAAGCTGGACCAGATCCAGTAAGATTACTAGGGTGATGATGTGACTGACAACCATGCCTTGTAAGAATTAGTTGGAAAAACAACTAGGATTTTTTGCCTGAACATGAGAAGGAAGAATACAAGCATTTATTACATACCTAAAATGTGCCATACATTATGCTAAGTGCTTTCCAAATATCATGTCACTTAATCCTCACAACCCTGGGAGGCAGATGCTATAATCATCTCCATATTACAGATGAGGAAACTGAGGCAAATAGAGAGATTAAGTGAATTGCCCAGAGTCACACAGCCAGTGTGTCTGAGGTCAGATTTTGAACTCATGTCTTCCTGACTTCAGGACCAGCACACTATCCACTGTACCACCTAGCTGCCTCTAGGCAACTAGGAGAAGACTTAGTAGGGATGACAGCCTTCTTCTGTAGTGTAGAAAAGGTAGTAGATTTATTCTGGTTGGACCTGGAGAACACAACAGGTTTGTTGGAAGCCAAAGAAAGGCAAAGAAGAAAGGCAGAAAGATCCTGATCAATGAGAACTGTCTTTCAGGAGAATGGGCTACCTTGGGAGCCTTCCAATGGAGGGCTTTAAGAAGGAAATGGAAGAGCATTAGCTGGGGATATGGTAGAGGGGTTTCCTGTTCATGTACAAGGTGGATTAGATGTATTCTGGAGTTCTTCCCTTCCCCCTGCCCGTTCTGATTCTGTGATTCTCCTACTAGATCTCTTTGGTCCCTTCTAGTTCTAAATCCTAGGATCCTTTGCCCCTCCAGTGACCTTGAAGCCATGAGTTGTTTGTGTTTTGTCCTGGAGACAATGAACATATAATTTGCATGTTAAGTGTAGGAAAGGCAGCATAGCAGGGTCATTAGAGAGTTGGCATTGGAGTCAGGAAGACCTAGGTCCAACTCTGATATTTGACACATAAAGGTTGAACAGGGACTTAGTCTCTCAATGCCTCAGATGACAGCATGATTTCCCTAGAGCCAAAGGGAACCTCACAAATCATCCAGTCCAACCTTTTATTGGACAAACAAGGAAACTGAGGGCCCAGGAAAGTTAAATGACTTGCCTAAGGTCACACAAATCAATGTGAAAGGTAGAACTTTTTCCTAGAGCTTCTGAATCTAGAGTCGATACTCCTTCCTTTATATAATAACAGTTAGGTAGGCGGTGTGGTGGATAGAGTTGGACTTGAGATCATGAGGGCATCAGTTCAAATCTTGCCTCAGTTTAGTTGTTTGACCCTGGGAAAGTTACTTAATCTTTGTGCTTTTCTCAGTTGCAAAATGGTGAAAATAATAGAACCTAGGTCCTAGGGTTGTTCTGAGGATAAAATGAGATTAGATTTGCAAAGCACTTTGCAAATTTTAAAGTTCTATATGAAAGCTAGCTATCATTACTGTTGTTATTATTTTTGTTGTTATTAAACCCCTCTAAGACCATGGCTTGCAGAGTAGGTACTGATCTGCATTAGTAGAGGGCGTTACCTCCCAGGTATTCTATAAAGTAATGACCTCCCAGGTCTTATCCAACACATACATACACAACACATATACATTTGTGTGTACAAATGTATGCACATATACAATACATATAATTATACCCATATACACACTAATAGATTATATTAATATGTGCATGTAATATTTTAGATATATGTATGTATAATGTATGTTGTATAAGTACATATGATATATGTGTGTGTATATATATATCTACTCTGCAAGCCATGGTCTTAGAGGGGTTTAATAACAACAAAAATAATAACAACAGTAATGATAGCTAGCTTTCATATAGAACTTTAAAATTTGCAATATATATATATACACATATATATACACATTGACTACATATGCATGCAGATAACTTTGGGCAGGTCACTTAATTATATCTATTATATATTGTGTTCAATATTTACATAAATGTAAACCAGGCTCCCTACTAATCACAGAGAGGATGAAAAACTCCTTAACAGAAAGGAAATGTGATTCAAGAATAAAATCAAGATGGATAAAACCCTGAAGGGGCCAAATAGCATCTAAATCAGACCCCAACCATGAAGACAGAGAGTATAAAAATGAGACAAAGAAAGCAAAGGGGAGAAGAGAGTATGGATCTGTGACTTCTAAGAAAGAAGCTGCCTCTCTCAATCTGTGGAATGATCTGTAGGATTCCCAGGTGCTATCAGCCAGGTAGAAATGCAATCCAACCACTGCAAAATAAGAACTCCATTGTGGTGGTCAATAACTCTTTACTGTAGAGTGTGAAAGTAAATGGATGTCCACCCAATTTGGCCAATTGGGTTACTGTGCCGTCTCCTTCCCTGGCACCCATCCAAGATGTGTGATGGAAAGCCTCCTGAACCTTGTCAAAGCTGATGACCACTACCAATTCCTGGTGATTTATGTGGGGATGACTGATATAGCCAGAAAAAAAATCTGGAAACGATCTCTAGAGATTACAAAGTTCTGGACAGGAAACTGAATTACTTGGAGGCACAGGTGGTGTTTTCATCACTACTTCCAACTGAAGGTGGGGACTTTAGAAGAAAAAGGAGGATATTGGAAGTGAACAGCTGGCTAAGAAGATGGTGTCAGAGAGCAGGATTTGGCTTTCTGAACTTAACATTCAGACTGCATCTAATGATAACTAGAAGAAAGTATTTCCTGGGGGATCTGGAGATCTGATAAAAGAGGGCTTTAGAGTTATAATGGGGGGGGGAGCAGAAAAATTTCCTGATAAACAGATGCAAAAAGTATGATATAGAAAGATTTTCTTTCTTTCTTTTTTTTTTCTGGGAGAAAATATCTGAGAAGGGAAGTAGAAGTTATAATTCTACTCTACCTCGGATATCTATAAACCAATAAGAAAAATGTTTATTAAGAACAAGTTGAATTTGATAACTTCATCCAGTGAGGTAAATGTGAGCTTGTAGGTGTTGCTGAGATGTTATAGGATGGGACACAAAAATGGAGTAAGGCAACAGAAGGGCATACTTTGTTTTGAAGTAATGGATCATATATATATATATATATATAGAAAGGGTAATCTATCACTGTAGGTTAATGCTATAAACCTATATGGAAATATATAAATCTGGTTCCCTACTCAGACATGATGGAGAACATGATATAAAAGATGTAAGAGTGAGCTATAGACCACCCAGCCAGAAGAAAGAAATGAAGGTCAAAGGGAGTATACAGATATTCTGAACTTTAAACTCCATTAGGGTAGGTACTATCTCTTAGATAAACTTGGTAATATCCCCAGCACAGTGCTATGTAAACATAATGATATCAACAATAAACTTAATAGTTGTTGCTGGTATTGTGATAGGGGTGTTCGACTCCCCAGACATCAATTGTAGTTCCTATTATGCTAAAAGCGGATGAATCCATAGCTTGATTTTCTGACAATTTTATTTCTGTGGTGAATGAAACTTTTCTTTTGCATCTAAACCAACAAAGAATTTGGGGGCATTGTGAATCTTTAGCATATCCATCCCACTGATATTTATTTGTAATTGCTAAAAATAAATCTAAAAGCCACACAGAAATAGCTTTTGTTTCATGTTATTTGGTACCATTATTCATTTTATTTGCATGGAGGGTAACTAAGCAAATTATATCAGAAAGCACATTATTTAAAGTGTGGTGAAATTTGGGGTTAAATTGGACTAGTTGATGAAGTATATGTGAATCAGGCAGGATCAGAACGCATAATATCTCTACTACCTGAAAACTTGTTTATTGTTCATGCCTACTTCCTCTCTTATTAAAAAGGATCACATGACATCAGAGATGGAAGGGACCTTAGAAATCATGTTGTCAACCACTTCATTTTACCAATGAGAAAATGAAGGCAACCAGAGGGAAAGTGACTTTTTTAAGGTTATATAGATAACTAGTTAGCAACGTGTCCAGAATTTATTTAATTATCTATCTATCTATCTATCTATCTATCTATCTATCTATCTATCTATCTATCTATCTATCTATCTATCATTTATTTATTGGCAATGAGAGTTAAGTGACTTGCCCAGGGTCACACAGCTAGTAAGTGTGAAGTGTCTGAGGCTGGATTTGAATTCAGGTCCTCCTGAATCCAGGGCTGGTGCTCTATCCACTGCGCCACCTAGCTGCCCCATGTCCAGGATTTAAAAAACAAAGGCAACTCAGATTCTTGATTCTAATTCTTGGTCCCATTCTCTGTCATTGATAATCATAACTACAAGGTCAGAACAACTTACGACTTTTCCCTCAAAGCACCAAAATTTAGAAAGGAGGCACTTTTAGTGCCAAAGCAGCAACTGACCTGATAGGACCAGCTTATCAAGAATAATTAGTTAAAATAAGAATAATTAGTCAAGATTAAAGTTAAATAATAGTCAAAGTTAAGTAAAAAAAATAGTTAAAATAATTAAGTCAAGAATAAAGTTTAATAAAGTTAACTCAAGAATAATTGGTTAAAATAAGAACAATTAGTTAAGACTAAAGTTAAATAATAAAGTTGTCAAGAACAATTTGTTAAAATAATTAGTTGTCAATAATTAAAGTTAAGTCAAGAATAATTAGTTAAAATAAGAATCTACCAGATGGGTGTCTCCTTCCCTCAGTGGTCACAGAGCTTCTGCCCAGCTTAGGCCCATCCTGCTCCTTTCCCCTTTCTGGTTTTGCCTCTCCAGCCATGGCCTTTCAATGTCCAAGAGTCTCTGCTGGTATGGGAGAAGCCCCTTTGGCTTCCTGAAGCTGAAAGGGCCACTAGTCCCAGGCACGTTTTGTGACCCAGGGACAAATATTGCTAGCTATAGCAAAACTTCCCCTAAGTCTCAAAACAACAACTTCTCTTTGAAAAATATGTTTCACACATTTTGGAACAGTAAAAAAAGAAAATAAAGAAATAAATAATGGTTTTCCCTGTGAATGTGCAATCAGGTCAGATATGCCTTCTGCGGCAGAACTAGATATAAATGTAGTTTTGCCTACGGATGCTTTGGCCACTGTTGATCTGAACTGGATTTGTACTGGTGACCTAGAAATGAACCGTTCTGTCTCACACTATTCATCCTCTGAGCCTTCCTCCCACCAGACCTATCTGACTGTCTCCTGGAGAATCGCAGCTTATAAATACCTGCAGGAGGACTTGCGGTTTAAAATGTTCAATAAAACTCCACTCCGTCAAAGAGCGCTGTTGAGTCTTTTTTATGTCTTCCAAATCTGCTTCTATGACGATCTTCTTTGGTTTCTTAAAAAATTACCGGAACAAAACCAGAATTTCAGCATTAAATTGCTTTAGACTCAATGGAATAGTCTGGGGTTTGACTGACCCGCTAAAATATCATGTGCACTCAGCCTAATTGTGTAGATCTGCATATGTATAAATCCATATGGCAACATTTTAGGAGGAATATTGCCAGAGAGACTGAGCCTTTGACTTTTTTTATGGGCAACATAATCTAAATATTTTTATTGTTAGGTTATACTCTTCAGAGTCCTGTAAGCAATTACAGGCAGGTTTTCTGAACTCACTTCGAGCCAGCTTTAGTCGGACATGGCTGTATGGCAAGCAGGTGTTTGTGAAGATGCCAAGCCACACTGTCTAGAGGGGGACATGGGCCTTCCACTAGCAAAAATTAACCCTTCCTATTACGACAGAAACTGTGCTGAATATGGCCAAACAATCCAGAATGGCAACACAAAGGAATTTTGTTGTTTTTTGGTTGTTTCAGTCGTGTCTACTCTTCATGATCCCATTTGGGGTTTGCTTCACAAAGATACTGGAATGTTTTGCCATTTCCTTTCCTAGCTCAAAAGATAAAACCCAGTTCTTTGGCATTAATATTCTCCCATTTGGACTATTACCACCTTGGATGTGTTTTATACAGGTTTCTCAGTTCATTTCCCTTGCTGCCTTTACAAATGAGAGAGAATGATTTCTCATTGGGGGGGGCAATTTAAAAAAAATGAACATTTTGTCGATGCCTTTTGTTTTCCATATCAAAATTATTTCTAGATATACCACACTCTACCCACCTGCCACCCTTACCTACCTAGTCAGTGATATGAAAGTTAAATAAAATCAACAAACAAAGTAAATAAGTCAGTCATTTCTCCACAGAAAGGAGGGTAGCACATTTCCACATTTCTTCTCAAAGAAAGAGAAACCATTAAATGACAAAAAAGTTAAATAAAATAAATGACAAAGAAAAAACAGTTAGATAAAATGTTTGCCATCTCTCCAAACTAAAGGGGAGGTAACACATTTCCACATTTCTTCTCCAAGGTCAATATTAGTCATAAAAATGGCAGTTTGACTCTGTTTTTATGGTTTTGTTTTGGTTTACACCACTGTCATCACATGATAGGTTCTTTTTACTTCATTCTGCATTGGTTCATTGGTCCAGCCCTTCTCTCAGTTTCTCATAGCCTTTATTTCTGCTGGTACACTAATTTTCTATAATATTCACATCCAGGAGCACTTTGTTCATCGAGTATTGCTTACCCAAGTCCCTGTACTTAGGAGATGACACTTTGTTTTGGTCTAGACCTTTAAGTATTTCATTGGTATAAAGAGTTCCTATTGAAAAAAAACCAAAACCTCCCTTTACCACTGTGGACTAGCCACTAAGTATTCTAGAACATTGAGAGTTGTTTGGGATATTGTGAAGTTAAGTGATTTGCTCATTTGTATCAAAGATGGAATTTGAATCTAGGCATTCCTGACTCCAAGGCTAGTCACAACATGAAAAAGTAGTGTAGGGGAGCAAAAGTCACCATAACTCAAAAACATTCACTAATGAAACTGTCAATTATAAAATGAGTGCCCACTCAAACATTCCTGCCCTGCCTATCCCATCACTATTTTGGTTGGTCTGTCTCTCTTTGATTGTTAGTAGATGCTTCACAAGATAATGATTTGAATGTCATAGAATTAAGATGGGGTCTTGAGAAAATTGGTCAAGTTTTCTTAATTTTTTTTGCCACAAAGACTCCATTATCATGTTCCAAAATAATAATAATATTTCATTTAAAGTTTGGCAAAGGACTACGTAAATATTATCTCATTTGATCCTCACAACCACCTTGGGAGGTAGGTGCTATTATCTTCTCCATTTGACAGATGAGGAAAGAGAGGCAGACAGAAGTTAAGCAACTTGCTCAGTATCATACAGCCAATAAGTTTCTTATGGCTGAGTTTGAACTGGGGTTTTCCTGACTCTAGGTTCCTGGCTGCGGTCCACTACACTACCTAGCTGCCAAAAGTCAAAAGTAAAGTGAAGGGTGGCTTATCATGCTATCACAGTTTTGTGGGAAAAATGAAGCAACCCTCCCTTCCCAGCTGATATCATTCATTCTTAGTTCATTCTAAGAATTAGTCATTATAACCTGAATTATGTTAAATATAAGATGAAAAAAATTCATTATTTTTAGTTTCATTTACCAAGATAAAGGGTCAATCAAATATCTCTCCTCCCCGCCCCCTTCCCCTCCCCTCCCTTCCCCACCCTGACCCTAACCCAGAACAAGGATTTATCATGAAATGCTAGCCTCCATTTGGAGTAGATTCACTTCACATGAATCAAGGGAGTATTCTCCATACCATATCATTTTTTTTCAGCCAAAACAATTTACCTTTTCAAGAATATCATCCTCCTCCTTTTCTCCTTTGATCTCTTCATTTAAGGAATGCTCTGTAAATCAAAGATATCAGTATCCAAGCTGTGGTCAGGGTCAGCTCTGTGCTGGTATTGGTTAACACAGTTCTTTTCTATAGATTATGTAATTAATGTTTCTGTGCTAAAAAGACAGCTCACAAAATATGTCTTATTCCTATATCAATGCGCTTGATGTGCTTGTGCGAGGGTGCCATGTTGTCTCCAGTTGTTTCTTCTACTGATAGCACACATGTAGGGCCTCACAACACACTCTCAGATATGAATCAACTCTATTAGCCTAGGGTTGGCTCTTGTCAGTGGCCACAGATACTTGGTAAATTGATCCGCTAAACCCTTCAGCCCCACAGAGATACACAGATATCCCTGAAAGGAATTCCACTCTCCTGGAATATGAAAGATAAGACCTAGTTCACCTGGAACAGTTTCTGAGGCATCAGTTCAAGTAGGAAACCCACAAATGTGCACACATGCACGCACACACACACACACACATTCACAAGGCAGGAAGCAGAATGGAAAGAAATTGAATACCTGTGGCCATATAGCCACATCCAGCTGGGAAGTGACTCCCTTGCAGTATGGCTGAAAGCTGAGGTATGATCAGTGGCTACCAACATCTGTGACTACTCCTATGTAAAACACAAGTCTTTTCTGTGGTTGAATGGAAATCAATAGTGAATGTGACATCTCTGAATTTCTACCAGCTTGATTTAGTAGTCAAATTAATTTATTCCTCATATTACTAAGCTCTTTGGAAATAATACAGATCCCATATTGAATTACTACATCATATCAGATTTCTGATTTCACATAATAGCTTATTGTTTTGAAAAATCTCCCCCTTATAAATAAGCTATGGACAAATTGTTGTCTAGTTGCAAATCTTTCATCATGTACTTAGCAAGTTTATGTTTTGAATTTAATTGTAAGATTTTACTTTTATTCTCATTACATTTTATCTTGTCAGATGTGGCCCAATGTTTTATCCTGTCAAGATCTTTTGGGATCCTGACTCTGTCATATAGCATGTTATCTATCCCTTCCAAATTTGGGTCATATGTAAATACAATAAATGTGCCATACAACTCTTTATCCAAATTATTGATTAAAATCTTAACCAGCATAGGGCCAAGCATAGATCCCTGAGGGCATTTCACTACTCTTTCCATGTTGACATCAACTTATTTGGTCATTCAAAATATTCCTCATCCATGTTGTCTACAAGAGTAGCATGAAAGACTGTTGAATCCTTTGTTAAAATCTAGGTAAACTATCTGCACTGATCTCCTGATTTAGTGTCTGCTCTACCCTCTCAAGAAAGGAAATGGAGCTGGCATAACCTATTGTTGATAAATCCATGTTAGCTTTTGGTCAGGGAGATAGCACAATATAGAAAGGAAGGAAGAAAGGAAGGAAGGAAGCAAGGAAGGAATGAAGGAAGGAAGGAAGGAAACAAGCATTTATCAAGAGCCTTCGTGTGCCAGGCACTATGCTAAGTGCTTTACAAATATCTCATTTAATTCTCACAACAACCCTGGGAGGAAGGTGCTTTTGTTATCCTCATTTTACACTTGAGGAAACTAAGGTAGATGGATGTTAAATGACCTGCCCAAGATCACACAGCTACTATGACTAAGTGTCAGAGGTCAAATTTGAACTCAGCTCATCCTGCCTCCGAGCAGAGTTGTGCCACCTACCTAGTGTAGTGGGTAGAGATCTAGCCTCATAGTCAGGAAGGTGAAGGTAAAGTTCCACTTATGACCCTGGTCATCTCTTTAAGATCATAAGTTGAAGAGAAGCTTCCTTTTTGCATTGGCAGAGGGAATTTCCTCCTCTATAGGAGTTCTCCATATCAGTGAAAGCCTGGGTCTATTTCTTAACCTCCCCATTTGTATTCACTGTTTTCTATATGAGATGTTCACCATGGTGCATTTGATACTTCCTCCTAGGATTTTGTTAGAATTAAAGTTAAGCCCACTAGCCTGTACTTTGGAAACTTCTCTTCTCTCAAAGACTGTGCATTTACAAGAGATCTGAGACATATGAGGTATGTGAGCTGTGGCCACAGAACACAGCTAAGTTAACTGGTTCAGGTGAAGAACAAATTTGTGACTTTGGTCCCATTGGCACCATGTTATCATCCAGCAGTTGAGACAACAAGTTATAGCCAGTTGATATTTCATGTTAAACCTGGATAGAAGGTGCCCTTCTTTCTCAGAACCATGGTGCAGGCATATAGATGGGGGCAAACAGCCTAAAGAAGGAATTAATGGGCGTAAAGTACAAAGATTAAATGTTCTTTTTGTTAACAGAGAAGACCACATTTGGGCTAAGGGAGTTGATGGTTACAAATGTCATGTGTCAACTTTTTTTTCTTCTCTGGAGACCATAACAACCCTAAACGTTTATTAACTAAGCTCCAACATTTTTTTTTTAAGCTGGTGAGGGTCTATCTTTACTTGGGTCAATGGTATAAAGAAAGATTCAGTTTGTTGTATATATAAATCTATCCACCCAAGGAAAAAAAAAACCCTCAATCCAGCTACAACTTTAAATAGACCTCAACATCCCATGAGCCCTTGGAGCAATTGACATGAAATCTGTGGAATAAAAATTCTTCTGTTCCATGGTTTGCCAGATTTCTAGGAGATTTGATACTCCCCTCCTGAGTCTCAAAATTTAAAGGAAAGAAAATTCTCTATCTTCCACAAAATATGTTCTGAAAATTGTGTGCTAGTAATTTTGTCAGAAGAAAGCATACTCTAAAACCATTCTGAACCCATTATTTAATGAGATGATGAGAAAGAAACTTTTCTTTCTCTCTGATTTCTTCTTTCAGAGGCGTAAGTTCTTAACAATGTGAATAGGTAGTTTTCACACACCAAGAAATTAATTCATTCCTATCCCTCTGGAGGGAAAAAAAAACCCAGCTTTCTTAATCTATTTTACCTTAAAGATAACAAAGAGAATGCTGGACTTGGAGTCAGGAGATCTGGGTTCATGCCCCACCTAAGACATTTAATGGTTACAGGAACAGGGACAAATCACTTAGCTTCTAGTTCTCATCCATAAAATGGGGATGGTAATAATGCAAATAATACCTACTTTGGTGGGTTGTTGTGAGGAAAGAACTTTGCAAAGATACCACTGCAAAAGAGTTACCACGTATAGTACTATATGTCTATACTTTACATAGTAGTATATATACTGGGTGTCCCCAAAATCTTGGTGAAGTTTTAAACTAAGTAGTCATTTATATAATGTGCATATATGTATACATACATATATATATATATATATATATATATATGCATAGCATGCATATATACATATGTATGGAGACTCACTATAATCACTACCATATGTTAAATGTGTATATACACACACATGTATATATATATATATACACACATACACAATACATATATAATTACATATATGATGTTTCTGTGTCCCCAAATTCCATCAATTGATGATCATTTTGATTAAGAAGGCAGCTTTGGACAGTGAAAATAATGCTGGATTTAAAGTCGGAAGACCTAGGAAAAACCTGGCTCTGCTATTCACAACTTGTGTAACCTTGGGCAAATTACTTAACTTCTCTAGGCTTCTGTTTTCACAGCAGTAGAACGAGAGGTTCTACAACACAATCTGTAACATCCCTTCCAGCTTTAAAACTGTTTTAATATGCTTTTATTTAAAAGGCAGGAAAATGATCAGAAGGGAACACAAAATAAACATTTTTTCTTAAAGTGCATATGATTAATTCTAATCATAGAGATTTATTTCTCATTTTGTTTTACTTCTGTTCATCGATATTGTTAATAAGTTTGTAATAAAGATTATTTTGAAAGAATTTCTGCCATAGTTGTCCATGGAATTTAGGAATGGTGAAAAAAAAAATCCACGATGGACAGTTAATGAAAGCATTTTTTTTTTTTATTCACTGAACAGCTACAGCAAAACCCAAAGGATGAGCTGACCCTCAAATCTATTGTTATTTTCAAAATCTCTTAATTACCTCAAGCTATCTCTAAGTCGTGGCTTCAGGGTTAATCACCCACATTAATGAGCACTTCAGCACTGACAACTGAAGGGACTCACCGGTTGGCAATCTGCTGCTGCGGGGATACCCATTCACGTGGTTCGGCCACTAGGTGGCAACAGTTGTTTGAAGAAGGAGGATTTAGCAGCTGCCGAGAAAACTAGCAGTTGTAAAACCTTTTAAATGGCAGCTAACGGCAGGGTGTGGCTTGATCCTTCTGTACTTCTTCCATGTTTGCTCTTTCCTGGTGTTAAGGGCTAAAATTCTAGCTAGTCTGTCTAAAATATCTAATGAGTGGTCGCCAATAAATTATAAGCTTTAGCAAGAGTTAGATTTTTAAGCATTTATTAAGGAGAATAAGAATTTGGTAAAGAGAGAGAGAAAGGCCTAGATTCCTATCTATTAAAGGGAGAGCACATTTCTAGCTCCCTTCTCCGCCAGAGTCCAGAGGAAAGAGCGCGAGACTGAGCGCCAGTCTCTTCCTTCCTCCTCCCACTAGCCCACGTCACTTCCTGACACCAAAGAAAAGACTCCTGGTCTTGCCCTCAAAGACCTTCGCTTCATGGGCAGAACTCTTCTACAGTAAGTCTCCAGCAGGTGGCGTCATTCCAATCGTTGCACTGGTCTTAAGTGAATAAGATCCTGAAATAGACATGTCTAGGCTTGGAGACCCCTTTGGGAGTCAGAGGTTTAGTGATTGTGTGTCCTTTGGAGGCAAGGAGAAGAGTCCCTGGGAACTACTGCTTTTGAAGAAGGTGATCACTGAGGCACCTAGGTGGTGCAGTAGATAAAGCACTGGCTGGGGATTCAGGAGGACCTGAGTTCAAATCCTGACTCAGATACTTGATACTTACAAACTGTGTGACCCTGGGCAAGTCACTTAACCCCCCATTTCTCCCCCCCCCCCAAAAGAAGATGATCACTATCAAAAGGATGAATCCTAGACCTGACCTGGATCACCAGAAGACATTCCATCATGAGAGGAACAATGTAGAATTGAATGGAAACACAAAATGCCCACTCAGAAATCTTGAAAAATGTCTTATGTTTGCATGAGATTTAACCATCAACCTCCCAAGGAGAATATAATGTAAATTATGAGTGCCAACTAAGTGTTTCTGTCAAGAGCATATTTATGAATGTTCAGAAAGATCACTGGCTCTGTAGCCAGACAATTTGGGTTTAGATCCAACCTCTGAGGCTAAATTACCTGTATGACCTTGGCTAAACCAATTAAACTCACTTGGTTTCCATTTTCTCATCTGTAAAATGAAAGTGTGGGGCTACATGGCCTCTAATATTCCTTTTAGCTCTAAATCTATGAATGAATGAACAAGCATTCAAAATCATCTTCTGAAGATAATCAAAGACAAAAAAGCTGTTCAGTTCTTATTGACCTCCACCACTCAAGAGCATCCACATCCCATGTCTTTGTAGATGCCCTTTTCTATAACACTTGGGGACAGTTACTGTTTTTCAGAACTAAGTAAGGTGTTTGGACCTGAAAGAAAGGAGGAGACAAAAACCCTGGTTCAAAATGTGACCTCCAGGGAACAAATGGAGCTGCACATTTAGTAGAACACAACACACCATGAGAAAGCTTTGAATAACCAGAGCTTGACTTCACCTCTCTATTAGCCAGAAGTTTTTCCAGTAGATGGATTTTCCCATTGCTATTGCCACAGGGAAGGAAGACCTTATCAATTATATAGCTTAAAGAATGAGGTGTTCTGTCTAATTGAATGTTCTAGTTCATGCACTCTTAACCAGGAAGCTTTTTGTTTGTTTGTTTGAACTAATAGTTTTTGCTATTGAAAATCATCCTAATGTGTATTATTCTACTTTTCTACCTTAGTAAGTATAACACATTAAACACAGTTGAATTGTCCAGTGACAGCTGAGTATCTTAAAGTATCTCAAGGCTATTGCTCTAATTGCACTGAAGTCTTTACACAGATGGAGAAACTATAGGAAGGCAAATTGGGTCTTTACTGCTCTAAGGAAATACCCCTAAGTATTTTTTTTTGTGGGGCAATGAGGATTAAGTGACTTGCCCAGGGTCACACAGCTAGTAAGTGTCAAGTGTCTGAGGTCAGATTTGAACTCAGGTCCTCCTGAATCCAGGGCCGGTGCTTTATCCACTGTGCCACCTAGCTGCCCCAAATGCTTGTTCTCTTAATGACAATGTCTGTTTCCAATGAACATCTTAGTTTTATAATTTCAATAAAAATAATGGTTTACGTCGATGCGTTATTGCAACAATTCTCTTACATTTAGGAGAGCATTAGTGCTAGAGAAGGGATTCAAAATAAAGATAATAGCTCATATTAGCATGATATTTTCCAGTTTAGGATCCCCTTCATTGCTCTATAAAACTGGCAGGGTAAATATTATCTCCAATTCATAGATGAGGAAATTAAAGCTCAGAGTGAAACCAAGGTTGTATGCCTAGTAGGTGGCAGAGAAAGGATTTAAACCCATTTCTTTGACTGGTACCCATGCGAAGACATAGGGGTGGATGGGATCTTCATTCTTTCAACATTTGAAAACAGTCAGGTGTAAGTGGAATTATATTTACTCTGCTTGAAACCAGGTGGGAGAACTAGGAACAGTAGATTGAAGTCATGGCAAGGGAGATTTTTGTCTCAATATAAGAATGCACTTATGAAGAGCTTTCTGAAAATGGTGTGGTTTGCCTTTTTAGCTACTGTGTTCTCCATCACTGGAATTACCCAAGAAAAGGATAGATGAGGGTCCTACCTTTATCATGTGTCAGGAATTGGGCTCATGCTTTAGGAGGGGTTGGGAATTGAAAACCTCTGAAGTTTTGCCCAAGACTTAAGGTTTGACAACTCATGAAACTAGTTCTAAACATGAGGGCATCCCTATGGCTTTCTTAATTATTTTTATGAAGTTTCCCTTGTGTCCCCCTTTTATTTACCTATGGATTTTGATTTCAATGGCTGTTTGATGCCAGACTCCTGCTCTAATGGTTGTTTATTTTCAGGCTGAGACTCATTCTTGTTTTCATCAGTTGTTTTCACAGTGTTTGTATTGGTTTGCTTTTGGGTTGGAGAGAGGAATGATGACTTCTTAATTTCCTCTTGTTGCTTCTGGTCTGCCACATCCATTGCTAATCTCTTACTTTCATCTTTCCCACTTTTCAGCTGGTCTTCTTCAGGAAACTTCAATTTTTTTTCTGGAGGTGATTTTATCCAATAGAAATATGAATCATGAGACATAACAGTTGACATTTATATGCTCTTTCAATGTTTACAAAAATGCCTTTCTTAAGGCAGAGTGGAATGTAGATTAAGCATAAGGAATAGCTGGCTTCAAATCTCACCTCAGTTCCTTGCTAACTTTGCTACTATGGGCAAATCACTCCACTTCTGGGAGATTCAATTCTCTCATCTGCAAAGTGGGGATAATAAATGGCATCTACCTGGAGGGACACTGACCCAAGAGCCAATGGTTAAATTTACAGTGTGAACATTTACACCCCTGAAATCATAAATGCTATGAATCAGGTTTTGATTGATTGTTTTGTTGGTTGTTTACACTTAAGAAAATGAGGGGAAATTTTTTTTTTTTTAGTGAGGCAATTGGGGTTAAGTGACTTGCCCAGGGTCACACAGCTAGCAAGTGTTAAGTGTCCGAGGCTGGATTTGAACTCAGGTACTCCTGACTCCAGGGCTGGTGCTCCATCCACTGCGCCACCTAGCTGCCCCAAGGGGAAAATATTAAGGATGCAACTAAAACTGAAAAATATGTCCTTGTGTTATTATTGTTGTTTTGAGATTCAGTTGTTAATCACAGTGTTAAAGCACACTCCTGCACCTACTTCATAAGTGTTGTTGTGAGGATCAAGTGAAATCATGTATACAATGCACTTTGTACATCTTAAAGTGCTATCTCAATAAAAATCAGAGATAATAGAAGACAAATGTTATTTCTCTCATTTTGCAGGTGAAGAGATTAAGGGTCAGAGATACCACATCCATGATATTTAGCAAAGGGAAAGATTCAAACTCAAATGTCTTGACTCTGGGTTAAATGCATTGATGCTCATGACATCAAACATTGGGGGAAAATAGCAACAATAAAACTCAAGAATACTTTTCATTCTTTTGATGAAATGTTACCTGATACAGAAGTTGGTGTAGTCACTTTTTCCTCTGTACTCCTTTTCATAAGGTGTTGCTGTCTTATCTGTTTAGCAAATCTAGCAGGATTGTCCCATGGGATATAGAAGACTTCAGAATCGGACCCAGCATCAGTTCTGGAAGGTTTCAGTTTTCCAAAATCATCTACTTCAGTTAATTTCAGGCATTCAAAAGTAAAGACTTTGAAGGCTCTTTCTACTTCATTCCAGCTCAGGAGTTCTGTAACAGAGTCAAAGCCATGTGGGGAATGAAGGCTACTTTTATAGACCAACCAAAGGTAAAGGAGAAGACAGTGAAATATTTGTATGAGCCCCTAGCCTTGGGAGGGAAAGGTCAAGGGAGCAAAAGGTAATCAGGATTTTCTTGAAGGCACAACCAATTGGCATCTGCAACTTTTAAATGCAAGGTCTTAACCAATAAAGGGAGGAATTTTTTTTCAAAGTTTGTAAATGTTAAAAATCCTGCCCCAAATATTTAATCATAGAGAAGCTATCTATATTAATCAGTATTTAGTCAATGCCTTGCCTTCAAAATACCTGACAAATGAATAAACTCTAGGTACTTATAACAACAGCAACAACAACAACAACAAAAAGCTAGTATTTATATAGCACATTAAGGTTTGCAAAATGCTTTACAAATATATGTATTATTTGATCCTCCACAAAATCCTGGGAGGTAAATACAATTATTATACCCATCCATACAATGGGGAAACTGAGGCAAATACACATGAAAGGACTTACCTAAGGTCACACAGGGCCTAGAGTCTGCAAGACTTAAATATGGCCTTGAATACTTACTAGCTGTGTGACCCTGAACAAATCACTTAAACTTGCTCTGCTTCACTTTCCTCAACTGTAAGATAGGGAAGATAACCCCTACTTCTCAGAGTGGTTGTGAAGATCAAATTAGATATTTGTAAAGCACTTCAAACAGTGCCTGTCACATACTAGGTACTTAGAAAGTGTTTGTTCCTTCTTTCATCCCCCTTCCCCAAGCTGCCCAGGTGCCGTTAACAGAATAGCAATAAAATATTATAATGTGTCATCTCTAAAGGCTATCATCCTGTCCTTTTTTTTTTGGCCTGTAAAATGAAGGGGTTGGATCCCAAGATTGCTAAGATTCTTTTTAACTCTAAAACCTTGTGATTCTTATTTTATTGATTAGTATCATTCTCCTTTCAGAAGAAACTGAAATTTTACCAAAAAAGTTATCTAAGGAGGGGTGAGGAATTTTCAAGAATGAAATTCTGAAAATACAAAGGAAAACAAATCTAACAAATAGGAAAGGGAGGAGAAACTGATGTGGATGCACAGGGAACTCTCCAATCCACCCAAGGGTTTAAGGAGATGTCTAGAGGATGAAAACAAGGTTAGAGAACAGAAGATGAATAAAAATGTATGAGATAAAACTGAAAGAAGGGCAGGTGGGATGAAGCTCAGAATGTGCTGGAGCTGGTTAGATTAAAAAGGTAGGAGGGGCAGCTAGATGGCGCAGTGGATAGAGCACCAGCCCTGGAGTCAGGAGTACCTGAGTTCAAATCCGGCCTCAGACACTTAACACTTACTAGCTGTGTGACCCTGGGCAAGTCACTTAACCCCAATTGCCTCACTAAAAAAATAAAAATAAAAATAAAAATAAAAATAAAAATAAAAATAAAAAGGTAGGGAAAAATGGGAAGTGTGACACAAAACTGCACAGTAGGGGATATCTCAATTCTCCCCCTGTCAAAAGGCAGGAGAACGATCTGAAAACCGTAAGTCAGTGATTTTGACTTTGATTTCTGGGGAAAACAATTCTTCTTATCATCATCATTTCAGTTATTTCAGGTGTGTATGACTTGTTGTGACCCCATTTGGGGTTTTCTTGGCAAAGATACTGGAGTGGTTTGCCATTTTATTCTCCAGTGAATTTTACTAATGAGGAACTGGGGCTAACAGTACTAAATGACTTTGCCAGGATAACACAGCTAGAAAGGTCTGGGGCCATTTTGTTTGAAAATGACCTTGAAGACAGAGGGGGAAGAGTCTTCCTGACTCCAGACACTCTATCCACTGTGCCACCTAGCTATCCTTAAGATCTTTTTTTCTAGAATGTATCATTAAGGAATCACTGAACATCTGCAAAAGAAATAAGTGAGGCAAGAGTAATGTAAAATGATGATTATTGATTGATTAATGATGATTGGAGGAAAATGAGAATTGATTGATGATGAGAACTGATTGGTGATGATGATGACAAAACATATGGTACTTACTTTGTTGGGCTATTGTGAAGAAAATTCTTTATTGGGCATAAGGCACTATATATAAATGTTATCTCTTATTGTTGCAAAAATAGACCTCATGCGTTTATTTTAAGGAAATCTCTCTTTAAAGTACTATATAAATGTTGTTTACTATTTTAAAAAATGATGAGCAGGATGCTATCAGAAAGACCCATAAGGACCTGCATGAGCTGATGCAAAGAGAAATGTACTGTATACGAAATAATAGCAATATTGTGAGATGATCTGCTGTGAATGACTTGGTTATTATTAGCAATGCAATGATCCAAGACTACTCTGAAGGTCTTATGAAAAATGTAATCCATCTATAGAGAGATAACTGATGATATCTGAATACAGATTGAAGAATGATTTTTTTAGTTCCTTTATCTGAAGTTTTAATTTTTTCTGTTTTTTTTTTTACAACGCAGCTAATGTGGAAATGTTTTGCGTGACTGCACATATATAATTTATATTGAATTGCTTGAATTCTTGGGGGGGGAGGGAGGGGAGAAGAGAATTTGGAACACAATGTTTTAAAAAATTGATGTCAAAATTTGTATTTTACATGTAATTTGGGAAAATAAAATTCTAAATATAAAATTTAAAAAATCACAAGAAATAAGTGATCAGAAAGAACAAGAATTACTTCATTGGGAACAAGTCATTTCAGAATTTTCTTTTTGATATGGTTACCAAAATGTTAGATCAAGTGAATACATAAGAATTCACAAAGCATATGATAAAGTTTTGTGGTTCTTCCAGAAAAGTTGGAGAGTTGTTAGCTAGATGATAGTACAATTATTTGGACTGAAAATTAGTTTAATAAGTGCACCTTAAGAGTCATCTGTCCTGGGGCAGCTAGGTGGTGCAGTGGATAGAGCATTGGCCCTGGATTCAGGAGGACCTGAGTTCAGTCCTGGCCTAAGACACTTGACACTTACTAGCTATGTGATCTTGGGCAAGTCACTTAACCTTCATTGTCACCCCCCCCCCAAAAAAAAAGAGTCATCTGTCCTGGTTCAATTTCACCTTGGAAAGAAGTCTCTAAGTAAAGGATCCCAGGGATTTGTGCTTGTTTTTTTTTTTTTTTTTTTTTTTTTTTACTATTCAATATTGTTACCAGTGACTTAGATAAAGGAATAGATGACATGCTCATCAGATTTTCAGATGATGCAAAACCTGTGAAAGATAGCTCACATACCACAGGACCGTCAGCATTCCAAAGAAATCTTAATAGGCTAGAATATTAGGACAAATCTGATAGAATTTAATAAAGAGACATATTAAATTCTTACATGAGTTGAGGAAAAAATTGACTTCACAAATAAAAGATGGTGGAGGCATGTTATTGGGAGACAGAGGGAGAAGAGATTATAGGCCATCAACCCAACATGAATCAGCCACATGAGATAGAAGCCAAAAATGTGAATGTAATCTTGGGTTACATTGAGACACATTATTTCAAGGAATAAGAAGGCAATAGTGCCACTCTATTATGAACTGGTTAGACCACATGTAGAATATTGTGTCCATTTCTGGGCACCCCATTTTTTAGGAAGGACATTAGGGTACCTGTGAGCTGGAGAATGCCCGGAAGAATACTATAAGATGGTGAAGGACCTAGAATCCATGTGATACAACGTATCCTGGAAGGCAAAGATGGTTTAGTTTATGTTTCTGTGTCCCAACCACCTAGTACAGTGCCTGGTCCATGGTAGCAACTTAATATGTGCTAGTTGATTAGCAGATTGGTTCCTATGAAGATAAGAGGAAAGAATTGGGGAGATCTATCATGGTGGAATGACTTTGGAGGAATGATGAGGAAGGATGCTACCCATCCATGGTGATGGATACAAAGTTCAGAATGAGACACATAACTTGTTGGACATGGTAAATGTTGTGATTTAGCAAAGGCTAAATGGGGGTAACCTGTGAAGGAGAAGGAAAGAAACAAGCACTTACAAAATGCCTACTAGATGCTGGGCACTAGTGCTTTAAAAATATTATCTCATTTGGGCCCCAAATCTACCCTGGGAGGCAGTGATATCATTCTCCCTATTTTAAAGTTGAGAAAACTGAGGCAGATAGAAGTTAAGTGATTTGCTTAGGGTCGCACAGTTATCCTGAGGTTGGATTTCAGTTAGCTGCAAAAAAATAAAACGTTAAAATTTAATTTATTTATTATATAAATCAGATTTTTTTAAATGAGAGAAGGCATGGGTTTTCCCTAGGATAGGTGTACCATGTGTAAAAAAGATAAGGTTTGTTTTGCTGACCCTAGGTGACAGTGGTAGAAGCAATGGGCAGAAACTTTGAGGAAGCCAATTTAGGTTTGATGGAGGGAAAGATTTCTGAACAATTACAGCTGTCCAAAGGTGAAAAGGGCTGCTTCAGAACAGACAGATAGATTTTTCCCTCACTTGAAGACTTAAGCAAAGGTTCAATAGCTACCTTGGTTGGCACAATTCTAAGAGATTTCTTTTTTGCCCAGTATGGGTTGGAGGAGATGGCGCTTTTGAAATTCTGAAATTCTGTGCTAGGATGCTATTAAAGACTTACAGAGTAGGACTATTTTGTGGTGAGGTAGCAATCCTGGGTTCTCAAAGCCTAGTCCTGTTGAGCACAAGATCTTATAGGTACTATCAAGTGAAAAGGGGCTTCAAGTATGGGTCTGATAAGGGACTATATGCCTGTCTCTTAGTACCAGTCTAGCTTAGTTCATTCTCTTGTTAATGGCTGGCTGCTGTGAGGAATCTCTTGCCACATAGGGACTATTTCAATTCAATTTAACAAACATCAAATGCCTTCAGTACTTAATCAGTTAGGCAGCTCAGTTTAGTGGTTAGAGAACCTGACTGAATAGAGAAAAAACTGAGGTTAAGGTCTCACCTGTGACTGATGGGGTGACCTCAGCAACTCATTTAACTCCTTTAACCTCTCAGTTCCTGAAGCCATTCTTAAAAACTACAAGCTTCAATGGACGTGCCAAACTACATTTTAGAGGAAGTTTCTTCACTGGGTACTTCCTATGTTAATGAAATCATAGATGGGGACAAAAAAAGAAAAAGAAAACAAAGAAAAAGAAAAGAAAACAAAGAACAAAGAAAAGGAAGAAAGAAAAAGAAAAGTAAAAAAGTATTATCATTAGGAATAAAAAAACTAAATGAAAAACAATGCATGTCTTCTAGGAGCTTACTCTCATAGAGGGAAGTGCCCAGAATGTGAGGGTAGTGACTGTGTTTTATCTATCCCCTGTAGCATTAATCACATTGTGATTAATACATCTATGGAAGGGGGCAGCTAGGTGGCGCAGTGGATAGAGCACCAGCCCTGGAGTCAGGAGTACCTGAGTTCAAATCCGGCCTCAGACACTTAACACTTACTAGCTGTGTGACCCTGGGCAAGTCACTTAACCCCAATTGCCTCACTAAAAAAAAAAAACTAACAAAAAAAAAATCTATGGAAGGCAACAAAAACATAATTTGCAGTTGGCAATATTGACTAATAAGGATTTTTAACTTTTAAAAAGCTAGAACATATTCGTGATTTACAATAATTTATTGATTTTCATTAAAACCTATATGATAAGTTCATTGAGGGCATCAACAATGATCTGTCTATATTCTAAGTCACGTTTGGGCTTAGCATAGATAGTACCGTCAACGTAGCGGTTGCTTGATATTCATATTTTTTTATGACAATCAAGAAAAATTCACTGAATCATTCAGATATGCTAGGTTCTGTGGGGTATTGTTGTTGAGTAGTGTCTGACTGTTCACGACCCCATTTGGAGTTTTCTTGGTGAAGATGCTGGAGTGGTTTGTTATTTCCTTCTCTAGCTCACTTTACAGATGAGTTAAGTGACTCACCCAGGGTCACAAAACTAGTAAGTAGCTGAGGCTCAATTTGAACTCAAATCTTCCTGACTCCAGACCTGGTACTCTACCCACTATGCCACCTAGCTGCCCTCCATGGGATACACAAAGAAGTAAAAAAGTATTTGGAGGGACAAGACATATCAATGTAGTAGGAGACCTCACAATAGAATATGTTAAGTGTGAAAGGTGTGGTAAAGAGACTATATTTATTAGAGGTTCAGAGGAAGGAATTGTTGTGGGCCAGAATCAGTAGCAAAAGGTAAACGGAGAGGTGGAATTTTAGCTAGGCCTTGAAGGAAGGTTAAGACTAAGGCAGGCAGAGAAAAAGTTTATAAGGGAATCTTCAGCCCTTATGTCTTTTTCTCTAGTAAAGAAGAAATGATTGGTGAAGAAACTGAGGCATTTTAGGGTATAAAGAAGGATAGAGGTGGAAACAAAGAATGTATGACATCTTGATTTGCTCAATAAAATCATAAACATGTCCTGCTATGGCTGACCAGGCAGAGGATAACTTCTTCCAGGGCAAGAACTTGCTTATTTTTGTTTCCGGATCTCCAATCAATCAATAGTTCATTCAGCCAATCAATCAACAAGCATTTATTAAGTAATTATTGTATGCCAGGAACTGTGCTAGGCTCTGGGCATATGAAGGCAAAAATAAAATACTTCCTGCCCTCAAGAATCTTACATTCTTAATGGGGACATGATGCATATATAAGTAATTTTGAAAAAACACAGCATTGGCAGCTGGGATGGAATAAGAACAGGCTTCATATCAAAGGTGGCAATTAATTGCAGCTTAGATGGGAAGGAAGATTCAAAGAGGAAGAAGAGAGGAAGGAAGGCATTTCATGGATGAGGGTGTGCCTATGAGATTCCATATGTAGAATAGCAAGAAAGCTAGTGGGGTTTTGTTTTTTCTCAACTGTATAATGTGTGAAGATGAGTAAACCAGCATCAGGTTGGAAAGGTAAATTAGGAGCATTTAGGACAGGCTGTAAAGGTCAAATAGAGGAGTTTGCATTTTATCCTAGAAGTCATAGGGAGCCAGGGGATTTTAAGTGAGCATGATTTTAGAGATCCATGCCTTAGGAAGATCACTTTGAAAACTGTGTAGAGGATGCTTTACAGCAAGAGGAGGGACTTGAATCAAGGAGACTCTTACAATCGTCCAGGCAAGAGGTGATGAGGATCTGGTATACAGGAGGTGCACAATAAGTGTTTGTTGATTGATTCTTTTTTTTTTTTTTTTTCAGTGTCAAGAGCCCTGAGAGACATGGAGAAGTTTTCTATTGGTTGCTTTTGGAAATACTCTATGGAATTAACGTGAGCAGAAGCCAAGGCCCAGAAGAAGTGGGGAACATAATTTTTAAGGGGTTAAACTGAAAAATTAAAGAATAGCAAAGTCAGAAGGGACTTCAGAGGACTCTAGTCCAACCCCTCCCTGAGTTTCTGACCACTCTGTTGTTCCATTTCAGCTATTTCCTAAACTTCCTTATTGCTATTCACAGTTTAACTGTCAGACTGGGGAGAAAGTTTTTACTTTGAAAGACAGGTTGTCCACATGAGATTTTCCAATTACTGAATAAAGGAATTACATGATAAAAGGTATTTGATGTTCCATGCCTTTTGCCCAGAGGAAACTTTTGGGACCAATTTAATTGAGTGGAGTATTGACAGTGATAACACACTGCTTAGAACATTACAATCATTCCAAATAAAAATAATAGCAATTCAGCAAAAATTTTCTTTTTCAGACTCAGAAAACTTTTCACCAATGAAAACTATATATATATGTGTGTGTATAACATACATATATGTGTGTATGTAAACATATTTTTCATTGGTGAATATATATGTGTACATATAAATACATACACATGTACATATAAAAATTATATAGGTATATATAATATATTAAAATGCAATCTACATTAAATTAATAGATTATTTATGGAATATATTGAATAATCAAAATTAAATTAATATATTAAGTTTTATATATTAGGTATTACAGATATATGTTGAAAAATATGCAAAGGTAAACAAAACAATTTCTTTTGCATTGTTTTTGTCCAAAATATTTGTCTCATGCTGTACCTTTAAAAAAAATCATTCTGCATCTAAAATCTATCACCTCTCTCTTTCTACTAATCCCATGTCATACACATACACAGAGAACAAATGAGTATAAAAAAATTAAAACATTTATTCACCATTAGTACAATAGTGCATGAGTTCATGAATTGTAGCCAGACGTTTGGTATTATTCCACAAAGGAGGCAAAGGGAATTGAAGAAGTTTCCACAGTGGTAGCTTGGCCTGCATCTCTTGCTCAATTTGTACTGGGTCAAAATTCTTCTGGGCCTGATGCAAAAGAATAATGTGACAGAAACCATTACAGTCTCCCAAGAAGGTAAGCTGTCAGGAACCTTATAAATATGTAGAATAGAAAACATGATACTCCTTACACTCATTATTTGAGGATGGGGATATCAATAGTAATTGAAGAGGACAAACGATTAGTATTTTGCTGAAGGTCAAAAAAACGTGGTTTTTACTGTGTGTGTTTTTTTTGGCCAGAGTTTCCTGGCACAGGCAAGGAACTACCTCGTCATCTGCACTGACAGACTGCCAAAGGTTGGTATGGATTAATCTTCCCTTTTTCTGATCCTTTCCTGGCCTCTGTTGGCTTTTATACCAACAGATACTAACTAAAAGCTAAATGCGCTAACATCTCCACAAGATCCATCTTGGCAAGTCCATTGGTGTTGCTACTGAAGAAATGGTTAAGGTGGCTCTATCATGAAGGAAGAATTCTCTACTGACTTTATTTCTCATCATTTTGTCTAGCTCAGGGCTCATATTGTAAACAGTCACTTCTTATGGCTTAACTTTATAACTTTATTTAGGTTTCAACTAATGATGTTGCACTTGCAGGATCATGTCTACAAAGTAGAAGTACAACTTATTTTCTTTGGTGTGTTAATAGTTGGCCCCATTTCTGAAATGCAATCTTTCTTCACCTCCACCTCTTAAAATGCTTAGCTTTCTATTAAGGTTCAGCTCAAATGAAACTTCATACACAAGGCCTATACATTTTCCCCATTTTATTTTTCAATTAATAAGCATTTATTTAATCTTCCTCTTGTCTACCCCCAATTTAAAAGTAAAAAAAGAAAAATGCCTTGAAACAAATACGCATAGTTAAGCAAAACAAATTCTTGCATTTTTTGTCCCAAAATGTTTGTTTCATTCTGTATCTTTAAAAAATCATTCTTCATCTAAAATCTATCACCTTTCTATCAAGATATAGTTCATTATTAATCTTCTTGAATCATGGTTGATCGTTCCACTGATAAGGGTTCTTAAATCTTTCCAAGTTTTTTTCTTTAACAATGATGTTATTACATAAATTGTTCTGGTTTTGCTCACTTCACTCTGCATCAAGGTATACAGTTCTTTCTATGTTTCTCTGAACCTATCCGCTTCATTATTTCTTACATCACAAAAGTATTTCATTATATTCATACACCATAATATGCTCAGCCATTCCCCAATTGTTGGATATTTCTAAAGATCCCAGTTCTTTGCTAGTACAAAAATAATTGCTTTAAATATTTTTTAACACATAAGTTCTTTTCATCTTTGATCTCTTTGGGGAAATAAGCCTAGCAGAGGTATCACTGGGCCAAAGGGTATGCATAGCTTAGTGACCTTTTAAACATAGGTAAAAACTGCTTTCCTGTGAATTAATTCACAGGAAATTGTCAACTAGTGCATTAAAGTGCCTTATTTTCCCATTGGCCCTCCAACATTTGTCATTTTCTTTAATCTCCTAGTTTTAATTTGCATTTCTCTAATTATTAGTGATTTGTAGCATTTTTCCCCTTATGGTTGTTGATAGCTTGCATGTTCATATCCTTTGATCAGTTATCAACTGGGAAATGACTATTATTCTTATAAATTTGAATCTACTTATTTTGGGAATGAAAATTTATCTGAGAAACTTGCAGCAAAGATTTCCCCCTACCCCCTGTTAACTATTTGCCTTCTTATCCTAATGGGAACTAGTTTTATTTTTTCTTTAACTTTTAAATTTTATTGTTCTTCTATCTTTTATGATTCTCTTTCTCCCTTGTTTGATCACTAACTCTTCATCTATCTATAGATCTGAAAAGAAATTCCTTCCTTGCTCTCCTAATTTGTCATTGGCCTTTTATATCCCTGTTATATATCTATTTGGAGCTGATCTTGGTATATTATGAGGTCCTGCTAAAAATCTAATTTCTGCCAGATTGCTGTCATTTTCTTAGCAATTTTATGGAATGATGAGTTGTTGCCCCAGTAGTCGGGGTCTTTGAGTTTATTGAACACTAGAATACTAGTCTTTATTTGCTTCTACATAAAATAATATATTTAGATATTATAAATAAACTCTATGTTGATATTATTACATATGTATATATTACATATGATTTATATAATATAGAAATGTATATTTATATGCGATATTATATATATACATATATGATAAAGAAAAGGCAGTACAGTTGTAAGATTTAGTTGCTTAAAATTGCACAGATTTTTGGTCACCCTGTGTATAGAACCTTACAAACTTTAATGAATTAGCAAGCATTTATTAAGTACCTACTGTGTGTCAGACACTATTCTGTGTGTTGGGGGCACAAACATAAAGAACGAAACAATCTTTATTCCCAGGGAGCTTGGAGGTAGATGGGAAATGGAATGTTGTATGGGGAAAACAAAGAGAAAGTGAGTTTGAAGACATATTTGAAGAAATATTTGTTAAATGCCTCTTATGTCCAAGACACTGTGTTAGATCCTGGAAAATATGAGGAGAAACAAATAAAACACCTACTATGTGCCAGGCACTGTGCTGAGCACTTTTTAAAAACAAGTATCATCTCTTTTGATCCTCACAACAACCCTGGGAAGTAAGTGCTATTGTTATCCCCATTTTGCAGGTAAAGAAATTGAGGCAAAGAGAGGTTAAGTGACTTGCCTAGAGTCACACAACTAGTAAGTATCTGAGTCCAGATTTGAACTCAGCTCTTCCTAACTCCAGACTCAGCGCTCTATCCACTGCATTACCTCGCTGCCTCTACAAGGACAACATAGTCTTTATCCTCACGGAGTTTATATTCTCTCTCTCTCTCTCTCTCTCTCTCTCTCTCTCTCTCTCTCTATATATATATATATATATATATACATATATATATGTATATAAATATGTATAAAGTAATAGGAGAAGTGAAGTGGGGAATGATTTTGATTATGATCAATACAAAATTGCAATTTCAGTGATGTAGGGAAATCCAGTAAGAAATGTATTCTTCTATAGCAAATTGGCAACTCTTCTATAACTCCTAGTCTTAAAGAGAATTGCCTGGGATACTGGGAAGCTAAATGACTTACCCCGAATCACAAATTTAGTATATGATAGAGGCCAGGCTTCAATCCAGGCCTTCCTGATTGCCAGAGCAGCAGCCCACCACCACCACCACCACCACCACAACTGTAATCATCATTATAAGCACCATCACCGCCATCACTATCAATTTCCCCACCATCATCACCATTACAACCACCATTATCATCATCACCAATTTGTATGGAGGCTAGGAACTGGATCCTAGGGCTTTAATGGTATTAGGGAATTTTTGGGTGAAGAAACTCCTTAGACCAAAGTAGGCTGGCACATTTTCTATAATTTCTATAATTTTGTAGAGCACTGAAGTTAAATGACTTGACCAGGATCACATGACCAGATTGTCAAAGGTGAGAATTTGAACCCAGATCTTTCTGCTTTCTATCCACTATGTCAGGTGTCTCACTTTACATGTATAATAATTGTAATATTAACAATAATTACCTTTAGTACATGCTTCTTGTGACCCTGTGCATCATGGTAGTTCAATATGAGAGGACCTTTCTGGTCTGCTTTTTTCTCTCTCTCATCCTCAGGTAAGAATATACGATGTAGATTCTGTTTAATGGCAAATCACATGTTAGATTTTTTTGTTTTTGTGGAGCAATGAGGGTTAAGTGACTTGCCCAGGGTCACACAGCTAGTAAGTGTCAAGTGTCTGAGGTAGGATTTGAACTCAGGTTCTCCTGAATCCAGGGCCAGTAGTTTATCCACTGTGACAGCTAGCTGCCCCCCACATGTTAGATTTTAAAAAGAGACAAGATTTTCCAGTGGTGGAGTTGAACAGGAACAAATCCATACTTACCTCTTTTTCACATTCTGTGAGACAGAGAGATGGCAGGATAGATACAATGTGAGCTGCGATCCTGGGATCCAACCCATCTTCTCTGGGCGTGGGTGGCCTTAAGCTAGGTGGGAGAAGCTCATTCTCTGTTGCCACTATCTATTAAAATATTAAAAAAATATTCATTTCCCTTCAAGAGAGTAGCTGTCCTAATGGTGAATTTTTAAAATTAAATTACATTAATTCAATAAATCAGGGGAAAAATAAAATAGTTGCTGCAAGTAGAGGATCAGTAATTGTGAAAATAAGCAAATAAATGGGAAGATCAATTAAATACTTTCTTATTGAACATACAACTGGACACAATTATATGAGAAGCACTACTACTACAGAAGTAAGAATGCTCTAATGTATGTCTTTTTTAAAGAAACTTGCATTTTTCTCTTAAAAATCTCAATGGCTACACATTAGCTTTTTAAACTTTTTAAGAGGTTAGTAGGTAAAATTCTCATCTAAATGGAGAAGTTGAGGCAGCATGGTACAGTGGAATTAAGTCTAGAAGTCAGAAATACTGGAGTTCAAGTCCAGAATATATACTATGTGACAATGGTCAAATCATTTAACCTCTTACTACCTCAGGCATCTCTCTGCTACTATAAGATGCAAAAGAGCTGAAAGCAGTATAGGAAAGAGGTGTCTCCCTAAGAATTCCCCTACACCAATGCAATCATTAGTTCAGGCAAAAAGGAAAATGATGAAACTGAAGTCCAGAGATGTGAAATCCTTCAAAAGTTTAAGAAGCCATGTTGGTGGAGGCATAAAAATACAAAGATACAGATCCATAATTCCTCTAAGATTGGTAGGTGATATTTGAGAAAGGTGGGGAAGTTAATTACCCTGCAGCCATCTTAGTTGAGAACCTTTCTGATTTAGCTAGGCTGGTCCTTAGAAAATAAAGATCCAGTCTAAAATCTTTTCTAGTTTCACATGACTCTTTAGAGATTGTGCTATATTGCCATAGTCTTCAAGAACCCAAGGCCACATGGATCTCACAAAGATAAAATGGATTGACCCTTCAGTAGCAAGGAAGTAACTGGCTTATATTTATACAACAAGCCAGGGGTTGGTCAAGAAATATAATAAAAACAACAACATAGTGATACTGTAATATTTCAGACAGTCATGATTTTCATCAATGTGGACACTACTTCTACTCATGTAGAGACTTTAATTCATCTGCCACTCAGTAGAAGTCTCTAAGAACTGTTGTGGTCAAAACCAAATATCACTGTTGTTACCAACCAGGTGAAGAGATTTTTCAAACTTTGTGAGGCTGGTTTTCTTATGATCAGAATATAATCTGTCACTGGGTCTGTCCTGATGATAATAGCTTATTTTCTATAGTATTCTATGGTTAATGATATCTTAATACTATAATCCTTGAGCAGATTTCATTAGTGTAGAATGCAAATCACAACCCAACCTTTTCTTAATATCCTCTGAGATCTTGTCCATGATCTCTTTTTTTTTTTTTTGGTGAGGCAATTGGGGTTAAGTGACTTGCCCAGGGTCACACAGCCAGTATAGTGATAAGTGTCTGAGGCCAGATTTGAACTCAGGTCCTCCTGAATCCAGGGCCGGTGCTCTATGCACTGTGCTACCTAGCTGCCCCTTGTCCATGATCTCTTAAAAATCCTCCACTAGGGATGGGGGAGAAATCCACTTGACATGGGAATGTTAGGCTTCCACTATCTTCTTCCCAAAGGTTGGGAAGATAGGTAGTTCCATGGCTATCATCTATCTTTGCCTGGCAAGTAGATCCAGGGTATGATATTTGAAGTGGCTTCTAGGCTTTTTTAGTCTTTTTATTGTGGCAAGTGCTTTGGTCAATTATCTATGGCAAAGTCCTTTACTCCCATCAACTTCCTCTGCTCTTACTCAGGTGGTAATGAATGGAACTAGAGGAAGCCATACAACAGTGATGGCTGCATACTTTATAAATTCATGTTATCCAACTTTAACCAGGCCATCATGGAATCAGGATAGTCTTTTTATTTTTCTTCAATCAATTGCCTATCTCATTCCCCCCAGAAACTATTTCAAATCTTCTTTTCTTTGCTTAATCCTCTCAAACCTCCCACCTCCCTCTCAGCTGAGAAAATTGAACCCATTCTCTGTGCATTCCCTTTTCTCTTCATCTCAAAACTCCCTCAGATTATCCCCTTCTCTTTCTTCCTTTTCTGCAGTCTCTGATAAAGAGATGACCCTTCTTCTTGCCAAGGCTAACTCTTCTGCATATGCCCTGGATTCTATCCCCTCCCATCTATTCCAACAGATTACAAACTCAATTATCACTTCCCCATCTCCATTCTCATCCTTCTATATTCTCATCCCTATATATGTATATAAATATATGTGTGTGTGTGTATATGTGTGTATATGTATATATATATATATATATATATATATGCACACACACACACATACACACACATATATGTCACCCCCTCCCCTTACCAATAATCACTAGGCCCTACCATACCCACAAGCTGCGTCTTAAAACTCTCTCCCCCTTTTCCAAGATATCACTAGAGAAAGCTCTCTACATTCAGTGCCTCCTTTTACCATTCATTCACTGACTCCTCAATCTTTTGCATTATGGATTTTGACATCATCACTCAATTATAATTACTTTCTCCTATATTACCAATGACCTTTTAATTGTCCACTCTGATGGTCTTTTCTGAGTCCTCATCTTTTCTGACCTATCTGTTGCATTTGAAGAGAACCTGAAAATGAGTATATCCTCTTTGGAAGCTAGTGGTCAGAAGGGTTAGGATCTCTCCTTTCCCAAGCTCTTGCCTAATCCACCTCTCATGTAGGCATGAGAACATCTAGCAATCTAACAATGAGTTGAGTCTTAGCAAATGGGTTTGAGCCTTGAGCGACAACAGAATCATAGATATAGAGCTAGAAGAGATCTCTATCTAAACCAGCCCCCTCACTTTAAAGATGGGGAAACTAAGGCCCAGGATAAATGACTTGCCCAAAGTCACACAACAGAAAGTAGAAGAATTAGTACTTGAAACCAGGGCTTCTCACTTCAAGTCTTATCCCCTGTAAAGATGATTAAACTCTGCCCTCCCCCCATAATCATTACCTCATATTTATCCTCACAGGGGCTTCAGGGAATAAATAAAACAGACATCTCTATCAATCAGCCCTTGATTTACAGATGAGAAAACCAAAGTATAGAGAGTTTAAGTGACTTGCTGAAGGTCACAAAGTTGGAGAAATGACTATGTGGCATTACCCACCTGTTCCAAGATGCCATTAAGTATCAAAGGCACAGAAATGAATTCTTCAGGAATCTGTTCCATCAAATCATTGTAATATCTCATATCCACTTCAGTAGAGAGCAAACCTATTGTGTACAACAGAAATGACCCACTGCACTATTAAGCGGTATTCTTCATTAGCATTTCATTCATGGCTGGAAGGCTTTGCTACACTAAGGTTACCGAGAAGAGGTCAAGAGATATTAGAAACGAGTTTGAGGATAATTACTCCTTTCTCAAGAAAATCCTTTGAACTGTCCATCCTCCCATTCACACACTCAATGTTCAAGCCAAACTCAACATCTCATAACTGAATATATGTACCCTCCTTGCCTCTGCTCACCCAACATGAAATGCACTTTCATACTCATCTCTTAGAGTCCTTGTATGTCTCCAAGGCTCAGTTCAGGGTCATTTCTTTTTTTTTTTTTTTGTGGGGCAATTGGGGTTAAGTGACTTGCCCAGGGTCACACAGCTAGTAAGTGTCTGAGGCTGGATTTGAACTCAGGTACTCCTGAATCCAGGGCCGGTGCTCTATCCATTGTACCAACTAGCTGCCCCCAGGGTCACTTCTAAGAAGCCTTCCTTGATTCCACCCCAACTCCACCCAGTTGCTAAGACTCTCCACACTTCCCTCAAATTTGGTTGCATTTTACAATCTGTGTATACCTTGTATCCCCCCAGAAGAATAAAATCTCTTTGGGGGAAAGGACTGCTTTCTTTTTGTCTTGGTGTCTCCAGTACTCAGAACAGTGCTGTGTACCGTTTAGGAAGTGAGTCATTGTTTTATCAAAGTGTTGAGCTGAACTGAATCTCAACCTGAAAGGTTTCATACATACTTTCTCGTGTTAGCTGTGACTCTTCTGTCTGTGGTTTCTTCTTTGTTGAAATGGCAGCTGAACTTGCAGATGCCCCCTAAAAGAATCACGAAAAAGACACATCTAAGCAATTGGGCTAAAAGAAATGCTCTTAAATGCTGGTAATGTCTTTCCTGAGATAACACTGGTGTTTCCTAACCTTCTGGATCACTACATTTACCCCCCCAATGATCTGCCTAAGGTCAGATGTAAATTATCAGAATCAGGGGAAGCCCATTATGGAGATGATCACTTCTTGCTTTCCTAATTAAAGTTATGGCTTGATTGATTGATTTTAGGTAGGGGCAGAACATTCAGAATTTTTCTCCTGTGGAACAACCTTAGACTGGATGAAGTGTTGGATCATAATGAGGTTGCTTAGAGTTGGGGAAATCTTCCCCTATTAAAAATCAAAAAATGGAAAGAGTGTACCACCAAGTGTCCTGAGATAAGGGAGCTAGGAGCTACATTCCATCCCTAACCACATTGTTTTAGAGATGTGTTTGAGACTAATGCTACTCTTCCCACTCCATCTTCCTCGTTATAGCTCTTGATGCCATGGCATCAATTTATCCCAGGTATTTTCATGGTTTATTCTTCTACATAACATTCTGCATATTATATCACAAATCAAGAAAACAGGCTTCTCTAAATAGTTTAGCCAGCTCTTTAATGACAAGAGAACATGCTACCTCAGGAGTCCAAGGGATATCCGAAGGAGCACTTAAGACTTGTGGGACATTAATAAGCCTCATGTTTTCTAAGTAGTTCAGATGCTGCCGCCTCCAGTCCAAGCTGTCATATATCAAGCAAGCAATGACTTCAAAAAGTTCAGTACCAAGGTCCAGCTACAGGGGGAAATGCCATTGAGACGGTCATTAGTTTTGTGTAATGAAGTAAAATTCAGGAAATATCTCTATAGCTACCTAATGTCATAATTGTTAAGCTAGCCCCTGCCTGCACATATATGTCTCTTCTCCACTATTTTTATAATAATCAGCAATCAATAAACACTTATTAAGCCCCTACTTTATTCCAGACATAGTGCTATACACTAGACACTAAAGAATTGCAGAACTTGCAGAGAAGCTCATAGTTGAAATAGGCATCTAATCATAGGGACATAGATTACAGGGACTTCAAAGTTCATCTCGCCCAATCTCCTTATTTTACACATGAGGAAACTGGGGAGCTTAAATGACTTGCCCAGGGTCATATAAGGTAGTAAGTGGCAGAACTAGGATCTTAGTTCAGATTCTTTCACTCCAAGCTCAGTACTTTTTCACTGGTGCCATTCTGCCCTCCAAGGCCAAGTGGCCCAACCATACACCTCTGAGGAAGAGATAACCACTGCTTCTCAAAGCAGTGTATTCACTTTTGTGACAGATATAGCTAGCCTGAATCCAAACAGATTACAATTGTAGCACACAAAGAAATTATTTACTAGGCTTTTAAATAATTGAGACATCTGCTGGAGCTTTATCTCTGCCAAAAGTAGAGTGGCAGATAAATTCTTGATTTGTTTATTTAAAAATTCCACAACAAGGAAAACTGCTGTTCTGGACCCAACTGTGATCAATAAAGACAAACTAGTTGCTTGAAGTAGAAATGATGGGAACCTTGGAGGTTCCATCTTGGAATTCCTGGTAAAAATGAGGAGAAAGATGGGTAGGATCTCATATGAAATCCAGGTTTTAGAAGAGAGACTTTCAAAGGGTTCAGAGAATGGAAACAGTCAAAAAGGAGTTTCATCACAATATTTCTATAAGGTAGGCATTCCAAACATTATTATCCTTGTCTGTACAAATGAGAAAACTGAGGTGCAGAAATGGGAGGTGATTTGTCCAAGGCCGGAGAGCTGGTAAGAAGCAGAGACAGTATTTAAACTCAAGTCTCCGTAGTCCAAGATTCTTTCCACTGTACCAGACTTCAAGGAACAATTCATTTGTGGCTTTGACTCATTACTAAAGAATCACCATCTGTGCAGCATGCTGCCTGCAATTCCATCAGTCCCCTCCTACTGTAACCTTAGGCTCTGCCCCAGTATGCTGAGCTCAAATATTGTCACATTGACACTTGTTGTTTAGTCATTCAGTTGTGTCCAACTCTTTGTGACCCCATTTGGGTTTTCTTGGCAAAGATACTGGAGTCGTTTGCCATTTCCTTTTCTAGCTCATTCTATAGATGAGAACCGAGGCAAAAAGAATTAAGTGACTTGTCTAGAATCACAAGTTAGTAGGTATTAGAGACCTGATTTGAACTCAGGACCTCCTGACTCCAGGCCCACTTCTGTATTTATCGCACTACCTATCTGTCCCTAATAGACACTATTAAGTATCTAATAGATAGACTTTTCCCTTATCTTGCCCCAAACTAGGCTATTCCCATACCACTGGAATGAACACCCTTGTATGTATTGTTTTCTTCTGTTAGATTGTGAACTCCTTGAAGGCAGGGATTTTCTTGTTTGCATGTATTTGTATCCCCAATACTTTGCATAGTGCCTAGAATATAATAAGCGCTATCTATCTATCTATCTATCTATCTATCTATCTATCTATCTATCTATCTATCTATCTATCTATCTATCCATCTATCCATCTGTTTGTCCTTCCTTCCTCCCATCCATTAATCTATCTATTCATCTATTTACTAATAATAGCACTTATCATTTGATCTGCATTCGAGCCCAGGTCTTTCTGACTTTAAGTGATGAGTTCAAGTCCTAAAAACTTTGTTTTATTATTTGGTTAAATTTTATTTGGTTAATTTGGTTTATTTGGTTAAAGGCAGAACAAAAACAGTGGATTAGCCAGAAGAAGTATATATAGCAAACTTCCTTTCAAAACTCCTTCACACAGATCAAGAAAATGTATCAGACTGAATCCTCAGGGAAATCCAAGAAAAAGTTACAATAAGCCATTTTCCCTATCCAGCACAGGGATATAAAAAGATCAACGGATACTGGGGCCCAGGTCTGGCAAGGAGCTCATGGTACAGTTCATTACAGAATTCAGGCAAAGGCTATGAACTAGGGCAAGAGAAGGTCCCATGACAATATGGGGTACCCCATATACATATAGTGGGGTACTGCTATAGAAAGGGGTATCAATGAGCACCTTTGCTGTCTACTGGGTATGGTGTGGACTGAGGAGAAGACATATGTCCACAAGTGGTGTTACACCCAGATCATATATAAAAATATAGAAATATACATATATATATATACATATATACATAAATACATCCATCCATATCTACTAATCCACACTGCTTCTCTAGAAATGTTTTCATGAGAAAGGCAAGTGTCTTAGAAGCACTGTTATTTGAACTAAAGCCCAAGCATGAAAAACACCTAAGTCAAATACCAATTTATTATTAGTGATGAGATTATTTTAGTAGTTATAAAGAAGGCACAAGCCTCTCTTTAGTACTTAGCCAAAGCCACAGGTTCATTGTTCCCTGGAGTTTGTGTAGCAGAAAGAATAAATCCTAGCTTTGCTTCCAACTAGCTCTGTAGCCTTGGGCAAATCGCCTCATCTCTGGACTTAATTTTTTTTTCTTTTCATATGTACAATTAAAATGCTTAACTCGTAGTGTTGCTGCAAGGAAAATGATTTAGAGGCTTAAATTCCTCTCTAAATATGAGTTTTTCTTAATATTATCTTAGTCTGTTCCAAGGCCTTAGATGTAGAAACACTATGGAAGCCTTGGAATCAAGCTATATACATTATCCAGTATTTAATGAATAAACATATTGGTGATAACAGTCACTGGACCAACCACAGTGTTTTGAACATAGTAGTTACTCAATAAATTATTCAATAAATGTATCCATGGTTACAAATGCGAAGCTACTAACCAGTAGTTCACTGTCTGACCAGTCTACAGGAAGGAACTCTTCCCTAACCAGGTGTTCAAGCCTGGAGATGTCAAAGAGATTAGTTTCAGGTTTCCCATTATTCAGAATTGGTTCCAAGTATTTCCAGAAAATTTCAAGATCTTTTATGTCTTTTTCCCTCTTCAGTTTTTCGGCTTCTATTTCTTTTGACATTGTAGGTGTACCTATGTTACATAGAGGAGAAAAAGGTTTCTTGCTTAGTTGGTATTTGGCAGACATGCGCATTACAAGGTATCTACTTGGCACCAGAAAATTCCAGGAAGGACATCATTCTGTGACACTTCCTGGGATGGTGCTCTCAGTACCCTAGGTGACTTTCTAAGGTGGTAAGATGTAAAGCAGTTGCTGATCTACCTTGATAAAAGGAGTTTCCTCATTGGGGATTTCCTACACCAGTGGCATCACAGATCCAGAAAAAAAAAAATCACCTAAAACGTATAAATCAGCATTGATGAAATTGGTATAAAGCAGTCTAGGATCAACTTAAAATATATATGTGTACATATATATGTTTATATATGCACAATACACTCCATAGATATGGTATATAAATATATGGTATATAAATCTCTCTCTGCTTCTCTCTCTCCCTTTCTCTCTTTCCTTTCTTTCCTTTCATTCTTTCTCTTTCTCTCCACTCTTCTTTCCTTCCTTTTCTTCCTTCCTCTCTCCTTCCCTTCCTCCCTCTTTCCCTCCCTCCCTTCCTTCCTTCCTTCCTTCCTTCCTTCCTTCCTTCCTTCCTTCCTTCCTTCCTTCCTTCCTTCCTTCCTTCCTTCCTTCCTTCCTTCCTTCCTTCCTTCCTTCCTTCTTTCTACCCTTCCTTCCTCCCTCCCTCCCCCACCTCTTTTTCTCTCATAACTCTCTGCAAAGAACGTCCCAGAATGGCTCATCTTTCTGCAAAGGTTGCTGATCCCAGTTTTAGGTGGTTGTACATCTGTGTAAGGGGGGATTTCAATTTTTAAAAGGCAGGTTATTTGTCTGTTGGAATGGAAGGAAGAGGAGATCATAGATGAAGAGAGCTAAGGATCTGTTTAGGGGAGCACTGTTTTCTGCACATGATCTGTTGGTAACACCGCCAGTAAGTATCGTTAAGCTTTTCAGCTGCAAAGGAGAAAGCTGGGGATCCAGTCACATACTTTCTGTCAGAAGCTGGGCCTCTTGTTGCTGGCTAAGTCCTGCCAGGTATGCCTTCAGAGGTTCATAATTCTCGGAAGTCAGCTTAATCACATTGGATACAGGAACCCCAAGCTCCGTCATAATTGCCAGTAGCTGTGGATTGTAAAAGCCTGTGATGATAAAGTAATGTTGGGCGCCATCGTCTGGCTCATCATCTGTTCAGAACATAATAAAAGAAATCAGGCTGTTACAACACTATAGAACAGATTAAGCGCCATTCATTCGACAGGCATTTATCATTCTTGCCCAAAGGAGGCCTATTGGCTGCTGCAGCATCTAGTGCCTCCGGTTTCTTTACCGTCCTTCCCAGCCATCAGAGCCTGGGCAGTTTTACAAGCCCTCTGATTAGGTGTGCAAATGTAACACGTGAACCATGGTGTGTGTGTGTGGGGGGGGGGCGGGGATGGAAATCCTGCCTCCAAGGGATGGGTGGTAATGATGACCAGCTTAATCTCATGTCTTTCTTCAAAGTGAAGACTTCGGCTTCTTTGTGTCTAATAATTTTAAGCAACATCTGGGCTCACTCTGGAATTATGAGCAGCTTCAATTCTGAGGGATTTTATAATTTGAGGGACAGGGTGTTTACAGGATAGGGAAATAGGATACGGAATTGCTTCCTGCAAAAGAGCTCTCCCTATTTGTATGAGCAGGGGGCGTTGCCAGACATTAGTTCAGTGGCTATCAGTGATTTCATTCGGTATTCGCTTGGTTTGTTTTTGCTTCAGTTATCTATGGTTTTGTCCGAATGGCTCTTCCTTCCACAAAGGTACATCATAACTCAGAGGGAGGCAGCACGGCCGACTGAAACGGGGCTCTGGATTTGGAACCAGAGGATCGAGGTTCAAACCTGGCTGTGCCATGTACTTCCTGAGTGACTTCAATGAGCCATGCTACACATCGGGGCCTCAGTGTCCTTATCTGTAAAATGGGATGGTTTGGACCAGATGAAATCCCAAAGGCTCCTTTCAACCCTAAATCTATGACCTATGTCTGACCATGACTTAATAGACAGTCTTCCAGAGTGGTTGGGTCCAAGAAATCACCACCCAGTGACCAATCTGGTCATAGCCTTTCTGAAAACAGATGCATAGAAGTCTGTCACCATGCTCATGTTGGAAGCCTTGCCATCTTGGCAGATGTCAGAGCTTATATGATTTTGGCACAGCTTTCAAATAGCCAAGTTCACCTCCATGCTATATAATGAAGGCTAGGCATAGGCTTTAGCATAGGACTTTAATATTGTCTTATTTATTACATCTTAATTCAATGGCATATGTTATATGCACATCTAAGACTACTGTTCAAAAGTTTTCCTATTTTAAAATTATTTGTTATTATTAAATGCTAACTAATTATTTCCATCTTAAAATATGGGTTAAATCAGACCAAAGGGCTTTATATCTCAATCATCTTTATACTGTGTATAGATGCCAAGACTTTGTTTTATTTCAGTTCGGTGCTTTCAATAGATCCAAAGGCAAGGTGACGCAGATTGTAGCACTTTCATATTCCTTAATAGATGGCTTTTGTGAATTTCTCTGGTAGTCTTGAACCACCAAAACTTTTCTCTGGTGTCTCCACATTTCAAGTGAGAAGCTTCTTTGAACTTAGCTGAGCAGGTAGCCCTCGACCATGAGATAGATACACCCATGCAATCCATCACCGGGCCCATCCATACAGAAAGCCTTTTCAATTTGGTAGGAGCTGGCATAGGGTCACCTCCATGTCATGATAACGCTTCATGATAGGACGTCAATGGAAGAGATGATGTTAAGACAGTTTCATGAATATTTCCAGACCCACAGCTTATTTACTTATTGGTTTATATGTTATATCACCCTAGGAGAAGGCAAGCCCCTTGAATTGCAGAGGCGTCTCATGTTCACGTCTGTATTCCCTTTACCTGGCACATATAGGCACTTAACAACACTTAGGGATTGATCAGTTGAAATTTCTGATTTTCCCATTTTAACCAAAGGAGTCAGTGGTAACGTTATGAACATGATTCAAAGTTTTAACACTCCTGATTTCGTGAGGCAAAGTTGTTACCTCACCAGGGCCTTTGAGGTGCCTAGTATCCTTAGATGTCAGGCCATGGAGGGGAAGGAAGATAATGCCAAGTTGCTTCCAATATTCCTATGACCCTTGTCACTTATTGCTTGAACTTGCAGGTGGCATCAGACCATGCACTGATGGTATAACCACCAATTAAATCAGTTGATAGTTGGGATGGTTCTGTTAACCATAAGTGAAACAGGGTGTTTTGCGGGGGGGGGGGGAGGTTCTCCTCTTTCTACCTTTCTTTGTGCCTCATCACAAATGCCATATTCCTGCATATGGTCCTGTGAAATAATAATGAGACCAACCATTCCAGGTTTGCTTCTATGGAATAGAGACAGTGTGAAGTAGGAAATATTGAGGTCAGAGTCTTAAAAAAAACTAAGGAGACCTTAGCTACATGGTGTTATCATAAACATATTACCAGAAACCATGACAGATTGGAAAGAGTAATGACTCTAGAGGCAGAGGACCTGGGTTTGAATCCTGTCTCTGCTACTTCCTAGATATATGATCCTTTTTTTTTTTTTTTTTTTTTTTTTTTTGGGCAGGGCAATGGGGGTTAAGTGACTTGCCCAGGGTCACACAGCTAGTAAGTGTCAAGTGTCTGAGGCTGGATTTGAACTCAGGTCCTCCTGAATCCAGGGCCAGTGCTTTATCCACTGCGCCACCTAGCTGCCCCCTGATGTATGATCTTTTAGCCAATCACTTAACCTCCCTATACCTTAATTTCCTCATTTGTAAAATGAGAGGGTTGGACTATGAGGGCTTCGAGGTTCTCTCTAACTATAAGATGTAGGTTCTTATATGAAGAGGTACATATTTAAATTTAAGTAGAGAGAGCCTTGCTAGCAATTAATCAAATATAAACTATGACTCTGTTTGGTATTGGGTAAAGACCCTTCACAACTTGGCCCATGCTTGCCTTTCCAGTCTTCTTACACTTCACAGTGCTCTGTACACTCTATGACCTGGCCACACTGGCCTGCTTGGTGTTCTTCATACCTGACAGTTACCCATACCCTCTACCCAAGTTCCACCACATACTAAGAATGAGCTTTCTCCTCACCTCGGTATCACCCTCAGATCCCACTTTCTATAGGAGACTTCCTCCATCCCTCTTGCTGCCCTCCCAGGCCCTTCTACCTTCCACACAAACTATGTATATGTACATGTACATGTACTGTGTGTATGTATATAGATATACACATATATACAATATACATTCAATACACAGGGCAATGAGGGTTAAATGACTTGCCCAGGGACACACAGCTAGTAAGTGTCAAGTGTCTGAGGATAGATTTGAACTCAGGTTCTCCTGAATCCAGGGCTGGTACTTTATCCACTGCGCCACCTAGCTGCCCCTATTATTATTATAGTTGTCCTGAGATAGAGAAAAATATTGAGTGATCTGATGGCTTCCTGAGGCTCATATTGAGCTTGTGATAGAGAGCCTCCTAACTCTTTTTAAACCTGATGAACACTAACTATTCCCTGTGATTTGTGCTGGGACAAATACCACTGCCAGAAAGAATATTGGAACCATTGCTAGGAATTGGAAGTCATAAGGAAGAAATTAAATGCCTTAGGGACACAGGTGGGTCTTTTGTTGGGGGAGTGGAATTGGGGTTACCACTGCTAATTGAAAGTCCAGAAGAGAAAGGCAGATTTGGAAAGGGGATCTATGGATTAGATGGTGCTAATAAAGAGGTTTGGGTTTCTGGTCCATGGATTAAGATAAATGACAGACTTTCACCTAGGATGGAGTACAGTACAACTAATAAGGGCTAGTTAAAAATATGTATTTGCCTGGAGTCTTACAAAAGGATATTAAACTGAAAAACGAGAGAGGAAAGAGGAAGCTTCTTACTTAGATCTGTCAAATCAGATGCCATAAAGAATAGCAGATGCAGGGGCAGCTAGGTGGCGCAGTGGATAAAGCACCAGACCTGGACTCAGGAGGACCTGAGTTTAAATCCGGCCTCAGACACTTGACACTTACTAGCTGTGTGACCCTGGGCAAGTCACTTAACCCTAACTGCTCCCCCCCCCCCCCCCAAAAAAAAACAAACTTAAAAAAAAAGAATAGCAGGTACAGCTTAGGAAGAAAAATAGCTAAAGAAATGACTGGTTATTTCAAGATAAAATCCAAGAAAAGAGTCATCAGTAAAATATATGGCCTCAGATGCCTATATACAAGTGTACAACATGTGGGTAATAAACAGGTTGAGCTAGAAATTTTTTTTTTTAGTGAGGCAATTGGGGTTAAGTGACTTGCCCAGGGTCACACAGCTAGTAAGTGTTAAGTGTCTGAGGCCGGATTTGAACTCAGGTCCTCCTGACTCCAGGACCCGTGCTCTCTCCACTGCATCACCTAACTGCCCCTGAGCTAGAGATCTTAATGAAGGGGACAAATTTTACCTCATAGGTATAACTGAGTCAATGACTAGAATAAATAGACCTTGAAGGTTATTTATTATTCAAAAGGAGCAGAGTAGATAAAAGGAATGGGGAAGTAGTATTTTTTGTTAAGCAGGTATTATTGCATAAAGGAATTAGGAGGTGTAAAACATAGTGTACGTTATTTTGGTGGAGGAACAATAAAGGGAGAAAGTAGTGATCTAGAGACCACTAGGACAGAGGAGGAAAGACATGAAGAATTCAGGACATGGATAAACCTGGAAGGGCAAGGGAAGAAGCATGATATATGGGGGAATTTCAATTATCTGGCCATTTTCTATCACCCTCTCTTTTAAAAATTAAAAACAGAGCCAATGACAAGTTCTTGCTCTGCATTAATCATCATTCCATTCTTTGAAAGGTTGAAATGATAAGGGGAACCACTATTCTGGACCCAATGCTGAGCAGTAAAGAGGAATGTGCCTAGAATTCACTTTTTCCTCTTCTTCCCTACCCATTGTCCCTAATTTCCTTCAAGGCTCAAATCATGTGTTATTTTCTTTGGGAAGTCTTTTTAGGTCCTCCTAAGTAATTAGGACTGTCTCTGTCTCTGTCTCTGTCTCTGTCTCTGTCTCTGTCTCTCCCTGTCTCTGTCTCTGTATGTATGTATGGGTCTGTATATTATAATATATTTATATTATATATACACATGTATACATATATGTCTGTATATATACATATACATACATCTCCATCTCTGTCTCTAACTCTATCTCTATATATCTATGTCGATGTTTTAAGATCTCTAGGGGCAAGGACAATTTATTTTTCCTCTTTGTAACTCCATTTCCTAGCACAGTGCCATGCTTGAAGTAGGCACTTCATAAATACTTTCTGGATTGTATTAGAAGAGAGATGAGGGCAAATATCATACATCCCTTCCACTCCCCTCCCCCAAACTAGCACATGCACACTCTGAGTCCTTTTATGTAATACCTAACCTGGGGTGCTCCCCACCCCCACCCCAGAAGGGTTACCAAGGAGTTAGAACTATGCCAATCAGATATTTCACATCTTCCATGTCTTTGCCATCAAGGTCCCAGACTGCTAAAATCACTCAGTGAGAACTTTCACCGAGATCAAGAGCCAATTCCATCCTTCAGGCTGGATGTAGGCTGAAGAGACATTTACCTTTGAATTTTTCATTAATTTTCAATTATGTTTCCACTTTCACAAATCAAAGCTCCCTTTGTGGATAAATCCAGCTCTCCTGAAAATTTGTACGGGGGCAAACCACCAACCAAACAAGAGGTATCTGAACCCTTAAATTGCCTGGGCAGCTACACCTGAAGAACCCTCAACAAAAGCACAAAATAACTCATAGCAACTAATATCCCCTCAATCATATGCACTAATATCTTCTTCAGCATCAATTACCTTAGTCATCCCAAACCCAGCTCACATGATGCTCCCATCATATCCCATCACAAAGTCCTAGGGGACAGCCTGCCAACAAGCCCTACAACACCTGCTGCTAGCATCAAAAAATCCCACCCTGATGCTCCATTATGGCTCCAGAGAAATCAATCCCTTTCTGAACAATCTGCGTCAATAAGATTCAGTAAGATCCTGACTTAAGATCTAAGACCATGATCGGCCAGATTAAGCTCATTGCCTTTTTTTCCCCATAATGGTAGATCAGAATTATCAGTCCACCTCAGATGTCTCCTCCTTATTACCCAAGCTACTCTTGCTCTCACCCCTCCTCAGTTTAATTTACCTGCATACATATTGGAAAATGCAAATCTTCCAGCAGGATTTAAGATCCTTGAAGGCACTGAATGTTTTGCTTTTGTCTTAGTATGCAGGACTCTGGGCTTTGCGCTTGGTAGCTGCTTAGCATCATTTGAATTAGATTTATTGCTATAGACCTGGTATGCCCAGACTTAAGCAAAGTTCTTGCTAAACATCTCTCAGGCCATCCTAGTGGACAACATGGAGACATGTGGGATAGGTGACATATGATTTACTGTATTCAGAATGGCTTAAGTGGCCAGATCTAAGGAGCGGGTATCAGTCTGTTTACTCAGATAAAAGCCTCTAGTGGAATGCCCCAGATTCTGTTCTGTTCTAAATGTTTTTCAGTTATTTCAGTGAAGGTCTGGAAAGCATGCTCATTAAATCTGACACTGGCATGAAGCTGGAAAGGATGCACTGAATGGCAGAAATATATTGACAAGCCAGAACGATATGCTAAATGAAATATAATTATGAGCGCAAAATCCTTCACTTTAAAGGACTCGTTAAAGCATTAGCTTCACAAAACAAAACAAAAGCTATGTGAGTTTTGTTGCACTACGGTCTCAATATGAATCAACCAAAGCTTGGACAGGGAGAACAAAGATACCCAGTGTGATCAGCTGACAGCTATTCTACAGGGCCTGGAAAAAGGTGAACATCATTACCCATGAAATTCATATGTCTTACAGACCGATGTATTTTTTAATTGTCTCCTCTTCTCCCCGCCGCTTCAACATGCTGTCTTTTTTCACTGCCTGTCCTGAATCTCCTTGGTCCTTTCCCTTTCCTCCTTTGCCTTTGGCTGGTTTCTTTTCCTTTGCAGCAGCCTTGCCCTTTCCTCTTTCTCGGTCCCTTTCTGCCTTCAGTTTGTCTTCCAGTGCCTGGAAAAAGAGAGAATTTGGTGATCATCACATTGGGAAGAACTGACACCAATAAGGTACTTCGTGTGCTCTGAATACAGAATTTGGGAATCCCAGTAGTAAGAAGTCATCAATCAATGATTACCATCACTTAAAAGGGCACCTAGGTGGCACAGTGGATAGAGTGCTGGCCCTGGAGACAAGAGGCTCTGAGTTCAAATCTCATCTTGGACACTTATTAGCTGCGTGACCTGGGCACTTAACCCCAATTGCTTTAAACATCTTGATATATATCTTGCCACTGGACCCAGATGGCTCTGGAGGAGAGAGTGAAGCTGGTAACTTTGCACAGCCCAAAGGGGGCTTAAATCCAATTCACTGCAAGTCATGACATCACAGTCCTCTTCAAGAATGAAGGACAAACAACAACGATAGCTCGTATTTACACAGTACTTTCTGCTTGGCAAAGCACTTTCCTTTAAACAATCAATTTAACACTAGTTTAATTATAGTATATATAATTATATTTTATACATGATGTAATTCTCTAAATGGCACATTATATATATATAGCATGTTACATATTGAAGGTATTATATATGTTATACATTATATACAATTGTAACATGACATAATATAGAATTATATGTTACATATTATACATGTTACATAATTGTATCCTTTTTTTTGTTTAGTTTTCAGTTGTGTCCAACTCTTCTGTGACCCCATTTTGGGTTTTCTTGGCAGAGATACAGGTCTTCCTGATTGCAGGCTCAGCCCTCTATACACTGTGCCACCTAGTTGTCCATAATTCTATATAATCATATATAATTCTATATTACATACTTATATAATACATTAAGTGAAGTTAAAAAGTATTCACGTAAGCATTATTTTCATCCTCAGTTTAACTGCTACGGCTAAGAAGTTAAGATAATAACTAATATTTCATTAATGCTTTTAAAGGTATACAAGTCATTTTACATATAGCATCTCCTTTGATCTTTACAACAGTATTGTGATATAGATGCTATTATTTTCATTTCCATTTTACAGAATAGCAAAGAGGCTGAGAAGGGGTAAATGACTTACCTAGGTTAACACAACTACTAAGTATTTGAGAAGGGATTCAAACTCAGGTCTTTTTGACTCAAAGTCCGGAACTATCCACAATGCCACTAACCCAGCATCACATAATTATTAAAGGTAAAGGTTGCCCCTCAGACAAATTTAAGAAGGGTTTGAATCAGAGGGGCAAGAGAGTGGTGAGAAGACCAATTGGGCACTGGGTACAATAACCCAGACAGGAATTGAGGCATCTGGGTGGTACAGTGGTTAGAGTACCAGCCTTGGAATCAGGAAGACTCATCTTTATGAGTTCAAATATAGCCTCAGATACCCACTAGCTATGAAACCCTGGGCAAGTCATTTAACCCTATTTGCTTCAGTTTCCTCATCTATAAAATGGGAACCCCCTCCAGTTTCTTTGCCAAGAAAACCTCAAATGGGGTCAAAAGAGTCAGACACGACTGAACAATAATAGGCAGGAGTTAATGACTTTAACTGCAGTGTTTGTTTTTTTCATTTTGCCACACATGCATTCTCCTCCCCCATATAAAAATTTCCTGACTGTCCAAGGTACCCATTCACTTTTGGGATATGATCATATTTAATTTTGTGTTTTATTACCTGATGTCTTGTAACTAATGGTCATATTTGTACAAGTCTTGTAGGGGCAAGGTAAAATTGTGAGGTAGGCAAAGTTCATTCTTGATGGTATATCCTCTTCCCTTTCAGTCTATATTTTGTACCATTCTACTGTCCTTACATGCCTCTGATGTAATCTGACATATTATCATCTTATAGTTTTGGCTCTGAAGAGGGGTAATTTTCTGAATTTAAAATTTTTATTGATATTTTTTCTTACATCATTTTTATTTCCAAATATATCCTGCTCCACTGCTCTACCCTGAAAGTAACTCATTGTCTAGGGAAAATTAGTCATAACAATAATAAGATTAAGAATAACTATCATTTATACAATGCTTTCAGGTTTGCAAAGCGCTTTATTTATTTTAAAAATTTTCATTAATTTATTTGTGGCAATTGAAATATGTAACCCAAACCACGCTACACAAATTAAGCTGAGAAAAAAATACCAATAAGAACAAAGAAAAAAAACCCACCTTGTCAGTGAAATTTACTACCAACCCCCAACAACAACAACAAACCTTAGACCATTAAGATGATTTTAGAATAGCAATTTTTAAAGGTGTTATACTGAAGAGATGACTCTTTTATCAAGTTGATATAAATAAGAATAAGAATCACTGTTAGCTCATTTTGGAATCAACATTTGCCCCACCAAAATAATTTGAGAAAGTAATTTTTATGTTTTTGAAAGGCATATGGTTTACCCAAGGAATAGCTACAGGATAGAATACTGAAATTATCCCTTAAACACTTAAACATCATCCAGATGCTCAATGATTTGATTTTGCATTCAGGAACTCAAGTAGAAAAATGACAACTTTGATTTCCATTACAGCTATAGCCTCCATTTTGTAACAGCTGACCAATGAGATATGCTTCTAAAATACTCAACTGCATGTACATATGATTTAAAATAGGAACCTAGCATGGAAGTTATGCACATTATTATACATTTTTCTATGTTCTAGAATAGGTATTTTGAAAGTGGAATTCGAATTTCTGCAAAAGAAAATGAAAATAACACTTGATTTCTAAGGCATGTCGTTAACTATGAAATAAATACAAAGTGAAATTAACCAGGTTGGATTTATACCAGCAATGCAAAAATGGCTTGTCATTAGGAAATCAAAAACCATAATAAATCATGGAAGTATAAATAGCATGCAAAAATTATTTTAAATCAAATTTTAATTTATATTCAGGTTTGCAGTCTTTCCTTTCTACCCTCCCTTACCCCAAAGGGAAATCAAGAAAAAGAAAACCGATTAAAAACACACATAGTCAAATAAAACTAATTCATGCATTGACAGAATTGCATCAAGATCTCATAATATTTGGCCAAACTGAAGTGGAAAGAGAAAAGCATTGATATGACATTTTAATTTGTAGTTAACTAAAGTATCTCAACTAAAACATTCCAACCCTGCAAGCCTAAAATCATCTGAGCAACCTTGATACAGCATAAGCTGAAGAGGTTCTGAATAAAAACGTTTTGTAATTGGACACATACTGCTCAGTGTTTTGGAGGATCAGGTAACTGCAGTTCACGTGTTAAGTGATGCTTCATTTTCATGATACAGTGCTTGGTTTCTATTCCTACCACACAACGCAGGGGTTTTAGTAAGCAGTGCTTCATTTCTACTCTATGTTGTTCCATTTCCATTATATAATGGTTCTAATTCACTGGATGTAACTGAATGCTTCTTCAGTGTCTCTCCAGATTCAAGATAATTCTGTCCAGGGGGCAGCTAGGTGGCGCAGTGGATAAAGCACCAGCCTTGGATTCAGGAGGACCCGAGTTCAAACCCAGCCTCAGACACTTACTAGCTGTGTGACCCTGGGCAAGTCACTTAACCCCCATTGCCCTGCAAAAAAAATAAAAAACAAAAAACAAAAAAAAGATAATTCTGTCCAACAAATATTCAGATTGACAAATTTTATTTTCCAAATGTTTATTTGAAAAGGATTGTAGATGAGTCCAAATACTTATTCAAAGATACCTCAATACAATCCAACTCCGCTGCAGTGTTGTTGAATGAAATGTTCAGTGCACCTTAATTGTTCACAAGAAAGAATAATATCACTTTATGAGCAAAAAAATGGTGAGGGCCACTGACATAGAGCTATAAAGATTCACAGAATGACATAGTTGGGGTGGGGGAGAGTGGAGAGGAGGGGAGGAATTTAGAGAACATTTAAATGGATTCCCCCCTTTTAGAGATGACTGAAATAACATGATATACCAATAAAAGGTGATGGATCTGGAGTTGAAAGGACTTGAGTTCTAATCCTGATTCCTCCATTTATGACCTGCATGACTTTGGGTGAACCATTTACCCACAGCTAGAAAAGAAAAGGGTTGGACTAGAAGGCCTCTAAGAGCCCTTTTTACTCTAAATCAAGGATATTTTGATCCTTAAATCTCAAATTTTATGGATATATATATATATATATATATATATATATATATATATATATAGAGAGAGAGAGAGAGAGAGAGAGAGAGAGAGAGAGAGAAAGAGAGAGAGAGAGAGAGAGAGAGAGGGAGAGAGGGAGGGAGGGAGGGAGAGAGGGAGAGAGGGAGAGAGAGAGGGAGAGATTTGCTTTTTACTTGGAGACTAGGAATTAGACTGGTTATTTCATTGGTATAGAAAGCTGTCAGCGGGGAATGTGTTCTACTGAGGGACCTTCTCTACAGCTTATGCTAAAATCCAAATAGAAATGGGCCACTGAATAGCATACATATGGATTCCTGCTGGCCACATATTGACTAAGAAAACCACAAATTAACATTATCTATGTTTTATTGTATTGTATTATTTTAATGTTTTTGAGTTACATTTTAATATGTTTTGGGTCCCATTTGGAAGCACTCATTGTGGGCCGCATGGACCTCATATTTAACCCTTCTAATCTAGGGAAGGGAAAGTTTCTCTCTGAAGACTCATGAAAATCTACAGTTTAGAGAACTAAAATCAGCAGTCTGTCTCTGATATGCATTGAAGGTAACTTTTAATTCCAAGTATAGAAACTGAGGTGTGGGCAAATTGAATTGGAGTTTACACAGAGTAAAACCCAATTAATATTTGGGAGAGATATAAAACTCAGATTGTAGAACTCCCAGAAAAAAGGGTGGGGGAACTACTAAAACATTTATTTTTAAATTATTTCTTTCTTGTACGTTATTTCATAGGAAATAATTTAAAATAAATTCCTACTTAGTAAAAACAATTTGAAACTACCAACTGGCAAAATACAAGGAGAATGTGTACTTTAGGTCAAGGGAGATGAACAGATGGATTTATTGACTGCAGACAGCTAGAGACAAGACAGCAAATAAAGTCTGAGAAATGGCTGGCTAGTATTCCAGCTTTCAGAGAACACAGAGTGTATGAAAGAGAAAATGGGTAATAAGTTTGGAAAAAGTAACTGGAATTGGTCTGGGGAGAGTCTTAAAGACCAAGCTAAGCAGTCTGTATTTTATCTAAGTTGCCATTGAAGGCTTTTTAGTAGGTAAGTAATGAGGTTGGCCCTGTACATTGGGAATTTTGAGGGAAGCTTTGCAAACGTTTCCAGAAAAGTTGGCATCTTCTGTGCAATTTAGTCTTTCAGAGCTGCAAAGTTAAGTGACTTGTCCTATATCATCCAGCCAGTATAGCTCAAATATAGGCTTTGAATTCAGGATTTTTGAGGCCAGCTCTCTATCCATTATGACCAACATAGGAATAAACTGGAATAATGGAAAGTTTAACTGAAACTATTGCTTTAGTTGGATTATCTAAGTAGATTAAATTTATTTGATCATGGAATAAGTAAGTAGTGAATCCAAGAATCAAGTCAAAGTCTGCTTTAAGCAAGAATTGTTCAAATGGTTATTGGTCTGCGTGAGAGTCGTTGTCTATATACTAACCAGGAAAATAAAAGGAGGCTGTAGACTCACAATAGGAATGAAATGGAGATGAAGTAAATGATAGAAGGCCCACCAGAAAAAGGAAAGCATGCTTCCTATCATGGCAGACATCCAAGCAGGAAGCCATATCCCTCTTCCACAATGCACTCAAAAAGAAGCAAAGAACCAAGAAGAAAAAAGCGGTGCCATTTTTGAGTGATAAACAAGTCTCCGCATAAAAAAGTTCAGTGAATAAAAAAAAGGATGCCATGATATGTAATCTGAAGATGTTGAGATCTTTTTAAGTACTCCGCTTCCCCAAGATGTCATTAGGGTTGCTTTTTCCATCCCGCAGACCTCCACAAAAGGTAAGTACAATCTGTATATATGTATGAATGGATTAATATCATGGTATGAATGAGCCTCTGTGCATGCGGGGCACTGTATATGGGTACGGGTATTAGCATGAAGATGACAAAGCTTCTTAACTAGATGATTCTTGGAAACTAATAAATTTTTAAAAATAGGACCCTTGAATTTTTTATTTTGTCCTAACCTTCCCTCTTCTTCTGAGCTCATAGATCTAGGATATTTACCCTAATTTGGAGCTTGGTTAATTATATTTCAAATTTCTACCCTCCCAAATGCTTGGTACTCTCTTTCTGGACTTTGGTAAGTTGGTTCCCAACTCTAGTGCCAGACCTAAGTCTCCATCTTTCTTTCCCCAACCTCCCACAAATTTTGCTCCAAAACTTCCTATCCCTTCCTCTCCTTTTCCTCTCCTGCTCTACTTTTCTAATAAAAACTTCCCATCTTCCAGAGACTGATCTCATTAAGGGTGATCTCACAAGGCAAACAATGCAATCAACTAATTCACACTAAAATGTGAAGTCTCACAGGAGTATATGCCAGGAATCACAGACTTAATAGAGCCATGGTCCAAGATATAATTTTAAAATCTTTATTTCTAGAGGGGACCCCTATTAATCAAAATATATCTCATATGAGTGGAATTTCTGACAGAGACTTAAAGAAGAATTTTAGATGGTGAGGAGAAAATATTTGGGGGGAAAAGACTTTAAAAGTCCTCTTAGGGAATCCTAGTAAAGAACCAGGAAGGTCCAATAGCTTATACTGCCTTGGTTTACAGTCTGGCAGGGTTATTGAGGGAATGTGTTTGGTAAAGCATCAAAGTGCTGTGGAAATGGAGTAGAGTCAATAGAGACCTAGTCTTGGGACCAGGAAGACCTGAGTTCATAGTCCCACTTCTGACACATATTGTGTGACTCTGGACAAGTCACCCAACCTATATAGGTCAACTTTGCCATGTAGCTGTACCCATAATATGTAATAATAACATGTATATACATAATACATATATATGTAGGTTATATGTAGCAAATGTAAGACATTCTTTTTGTTTTTGTTTTTGTTTTTTTTTGCAGGGCAATGAGGGTTAAGTGACTTGCCCAGGGTCACACAGCTGGTTAAGTGTCAAGTGTCTGAGGCTGAATTTGAACTCAGGTCCTCCTGAATCCAAGGCCAGTGCTTTATCCACTGAGCCACCTAGCTGCCCAAGACATTCTTTATATGAAAATTATATATATATATATACATATATACACACAATATACACATACATATCTTGTATTGTGATACAAGTTATGTATGTATATATTGTTTGTGTATATAAGAGTATATGTATAATGGCCATAGTTGTTTGCATATTGCCTTCTCCATTACAATGTAAATTCATTGAGGGCAGAGTCCTTATTTTTGTCTTTCTTCATATCCCTGTTGTTTAGCACAGTGCACTTGATTAATGCTTACTGACTGACCCTGGCTATACCCTGCAGAATTGGAGCTGTGTTTCGTAGAAGCTAGAGTGGGATTTGAACCCTCTCCCCAAGTCAGTTAACTCAGCTCTGTTCCCTAGGTTCATTGCTTATCACGTAGCAAAGCCATTTGTCCAGCCTTAAATTAAAAAAAAAAAAAAAGATCAATGCTGCCCATTCCAAGAGAAAGGATGAGGGCGGGATCCTGAACCAAGGAAGGCTGGTGTGAATGACTACACTCCTGCTTTAACAGAAAATATCAATACCTTACACCTGGGGCTCTCCTGCTGTGAGGTGGCTTTTAGAGCTTTATAACCCTAAGCAGTGAAGCAGATGCAGTGCTCTAGTTATTACTATTTTTGTAATATAGAAGGAAGTGTTGACATTGGACATGCTCCTTTGAAGATCACAGTGTCTGCCTTGAATCCTTGGTCTTGAATTACTCTGCTTTCCTTATAGGGAGTAACCTCTGAGAAAGATCCCTCTCTGGAAGCTAACAGAACAATTTGATAACTTACTCTATGCATCCTAATTCTGGTGTGCGTCACCATGTGGATCCTATTCATCTCTGCATAATTAAAGAGACATTCCATACTTTAGAATTTCAAAGTCAAAAGGTCATTAAGAAATGACCTAAATAATAAATAAAATCAGGATTGGGGATTCAATCACCAAAGAGCTTGAAGAATATGAGCACATTCTCAACAAAGACATAACATTAACAGTAATAAAATGCTTATATAGAAGTTTTTTATTACAATAGACTGTCACACAAATTAATTTTCACTGAAAATCAGAGCTGGATAACCTAGGATAAACCCTTCATTATATAGGTGAGAAATTTGAGGTCTAGAGAGATCCTCAGTTTCAGGGCAGAGCCAGAACTCTAACCCACGTATTCTGATTATGTCCAGAGTTCTTTTCATTACCAACTATACAAAAATACCTAAGAACGTAGAGGTAGTACATGGATCTATGTTGTGCATCCTCAAGTCAATGAAAGTGCCATGTTGCTTAGCACATGGGGAGTCTGAGTCTTTCTTGGAGGAAGAAGCTCTAGGGAATTTGGTTAGTTTCAGATCAATCTACATCAATGTATGCCACTGAGGAAGCAGCTATAGTTTGGGTGAGAAGAGGATGCATAACATCAATCAATCAATCAATTAATCAGCTGACATTTATTAAGTGCCTATTAAGTGCCAGGCAAGATGCTAGCAGAGATACAAATACAAAGAGTGAAACAATTCCTACTGGCACAAAGAGGTTTTTTCTTTTTTTAAATATTTATTTATTTATTTATTTTGCGGGGCAGTGGGGGTTAAGTGACTTGCCTAGGGTCACACAGCTAGTAAGTGTCAAGTGTCTGAGGCCGGATTTGAACTCAGGAACTCCTGAATCCAGGGCCGGTGCTTTATCCACTGCACCACCTAGCTGCCCCTGGCACAAAGAGTTTACATTTTATCTGGGGAGACAGTAAAACTAGGCATGTGCTGGTAAATGTTTAACAACCAGCTCTCTAGGGGAGGAAATACATGGCATACTTTTAAGTTTAAGTTTAATACACATTATCAACATTCTTTCCATCACTTTTCTTAATTTTAAACAATGAACAAGACAAGAAATCAAGCCCCAATTTGTAGAGTTTGCTCATTTTTGAGTTCTCAATTCAAGGGCCAAAATTTAGTATGGGGAGAGTTAATTGGGTGGCTCGCCGTAATATCGGGGTAAGAAAGGAGATTAACAGCCTCTTTTTCAATAAACGAAAACAGGGTTTATTAATGGGAACAGATTTAAAACACGAGTGGGGTTAATAAAGCTAGGGATAATGAAAAAGGGAATAGGGGAAGGAAAAAATACAACCCGCAAACTCACCACCACCTAGAATCAGCTTCCCTAGAGAACCAGCTGTGCAGCATCCTTCTCCCTCTCTTGCTCACGCCTAAGTGCCTCTCCTCCTTTCTCTCCTCCAGAAGTCCCTTCTTCCACAGGAAACAGGGCCAATCACACACACACAGCCCCAAGCTAATTGGCTGGCAGCTCTGATTGACAGAACTAACAAGCAGCTCTTCAGAGACAAGTTCCAGACACTGAAGACCACCTGACCTGTCCTCACCGGGCTTCCCGTCATTATAATTTGGCCAGACCCATGCAGGTGTGCACCAGGGCCTCCAATCCCAGCCAAAGATTGGGTAACAGAAACTCCAAATCACAACCAATTCCTTACACAATGTTCACACTGAAAATTTAACAATTAGTTCTCATGAGTGGGTATGAGCAGACTCCTGCACACCCTTGAGTACAGTACGGAAGGCACTTGAATGTCAGTTTTCATTAAACAATCCCAACATATTTCCAGGGTACCTAGGTTGAAATGCCTTTGATTTATTGGTTCAGGGAAGACTTTCTCATCTGAAAAAGGTGTGAAGGCTAAAGGGGGCAGTGTAATCAATTCAATCAACCCCTCAAATGACATATATAGATAGATAGATAGATAGATACATGTATATGCATGTATGTATATGCATGTACACATATATGCAAATGTACACTATATAAATATACATACATGTGTATCTATGTCTATGTATCTATGTATATCTGTGTATATGTGTGTATGTGTGTATATCTATCTATCTATCTATCTATCTATCTATCTATCTATCTATCTATCTATCTATCTATCTATCAATAAACTAGAGATAAATACCAGGTAAAAAGACACTAGAAGTTAAGAGAATTAGTAAAGGTTTAATGTAGAAAGTATTGGAGGACCAGGGTAGGGGTGGAGGTTCTATCCTTGGTCCTCCCTTTATTAAGGGGAACAGATTTAGAATTGCTATGTTAGCTATCTCTTTAAATTCAATGTCATCAGAATATATGATAGATATCTAGAATTTCATCAAAATCATTAAAAAGATGCTGATCAGTATAGGGCTCACTATAGACCTACCTGAATTTGATTATCAATTACTACTCTTTAGTTCTGTTCAACTAGCTTTAAATCCATATACGTGTGCTATCATCCAGGCTACATCTCTTCCCAATCATCCCTTCCAGAGTTAGTTAGCTCTAAATAGTGGTGGGAATGGCCCATGAGTACCCTCTGGAATTCCAGCCTTGGTGAATTGGACAAATCCAATCTTTTAAAAAAGTTTGTTGATTGACTGATTGAGCATACTAGTTCTACTAATATTGGATCTACATCAACAATAGCAACATCATTATTTTTTTTTTTTTAGTGAGGCAATTGGGGTTAAGTGACTTGCCCAGGGTCACACAGCTAGTAAGTGTTAAGTGTCTGAGGCCGGATTTGAACTCAGGTACTCCTGACTCCAGGGCCGGTGCTCTATCCACTGCGCCATCTAGCTGCCCCTAGCAACATCATTATTAATAACCACCACCACCACAAAAAAAAAATAATGACCACCCACATCTGGATAGTATAATGTTAGAGTTGGCAGTTCAAGTGTTATCACCTCTTTCCCTCCCTGCCCACTCCTACCTACATCCATTTATAAATGAGGAAGTTTAATGGCTAAGTGATTTTGCCTTTGGTTCCAGAACTAGTTAGGGGCAGAACTGGGTCTTGAACCCACATCTCCTAACTTTAAGGCCAATGTGTTTTCTACTCTGAACTCCTATACTTCATGATACAGCAGCTATGACTATTGTGTAGCATAAAGATACAACTATTTTTATATTTCAAATTCATACATTCAATTTGAGCTTTACCAAAATTTATCATAAACTTTAATTAATTATCCAGGATTTCATTTAAGAAAGAAAATACTATTACATCTATTTCACAGATGAACAAATAGGCATCACTGGTGGTGGTTTATTATTTTTTCTCCTTAGTCCTATTTTTATAGCTTATTTAGGCTTGGGAATCATGACAATAATATCTTGGTCCCAGTAATCCATGCAAAAAAGGGGGGACTCGACTCCATCTCTGAAGAATTCCAACCAGTTAGTGAAGCAAGTTATTTCTTTCCTTAAACCACGCTGGTCCCCCTAAACTATAAAGTCCCTTTCCCTTCTTTTGTTTGATTTCTTAAAAAATAGTTTCTAAAGATTTTAACCACAACTGAATCAAAACTAACCAGTCTGTAATTTCCTGGTGTGTCCCTATGGCTTTTCTTTTCAAACAAATGAAAGAAAAAGTTTTTTAAAATGGCATTCTATTGGCTAGTTTCCAGTATTCAGGGGTTTCCACTGAACCAAGCTGGAAAATGTCTGGGAAAGTGGCTCATTTCTCTTCCAACTTACTTTCATGGAGACTCTAGGTCATTCATGGCTAGAGAAGTGATGTGTTATCAGATTGCAGAACTCCGAGTGGCTAAAGAAAGGTTTATCAGCACTCCCCTCCCTTCTTCTCTGTTGTCTTTCTTTGTCTCTAATTCAGTCAAACATATGGCCAGAGAAGAAACTCTTTGATCTTCCTGCAGATACATGGTTTCTAAAACCAGCGAGGTGAGAGATGGATCCTGGTATCATGGAGACAGAGCTGGAAGGCACCTCAAAAATCAGCTAGTTCTTTCTCATGTTACAGATGGGGAAACCAAGTCCCATAAAGACAGAAGTGACATGCATAAGGTCAAACAGGCAGGAATAAAGGTAAGATGCAAATTAACATCTTTTGAACCCAAATCAAGCATCCTTCTCACTACACCACTGTTTCAGCTTGGGTTCTTTGGTGAAATTTTACTAATTAGAATGCAAACCAATTAAAATTAATTTATCTCTTTTCCTGAAGATCATTAATGGATATGTGTTTTGAATTCACCTGGAAACAATGTATATTCCAACCCATCAAACATTTATAGTGCATGTGCACACACATGTATATATGCATGCACAGAAAACTTAGATATCAATATTGTGTATATACACATGTACACACATGTACATGCACATTTATGTGTTTATACATACCCATAAAGTACCTTACATGCATCTGTATACATATATACACTTATGTACATATACATACACATATATGTATATACAACTATAGTTCAAACTATGTTTAGTGTAGTATCATTATGTAGAATAACCAATCACTTGTGGATGTGTTTTTTTTTTAGAGGCACCATTTTCTTTTGCTGGTCTTACTTCTTTTCTAAGTTAAATTCTCAGACAAAGTTAAATATTTTAAAACATATTTTAGGGTCATGGTTTTTGACATTCAAAAAATAATACGTGAGCTTAAGTAAAAAAGAACTGTCAATGTGGGAAAAACACATTGCTTTTAGACTAATTAAACTGAAAGATAGGAATGAAAGTAGATAGAATACAAATATTGAATAATGATTGGTGGGAGCAGTGTTCTTGCCAAGGCAAAGGTTAACTGATGAATTGCCTGCAAAATTCATGTGCATGTGATGTAGATGCCTGGATGTACTGTCCTTCTGTTTCAAAACTCACATTAGAGTCAAATTGCACTCAGTTAAAACAACAGAGGGAAAAGGTCAAATGCAATGTAGGATTTGAACTCAGATCTTCAACTCTAAACTAACTCCTTTTTCTCCATGCACTATAATTCCTCAGGTAGCATATCCCTCTTATAATAGCTCCCATCATCTATGTTTTAGGAAGTTCATTTACTGGGTAATGTCTGATTCCAATCAGATCTCATCAGTTCACATAGCACTTACTTGTATGGTTGTGACTGAAGGTTTGAGGACATTGCTTTATAGTATTTGTCTAATGAAAACATCATATCTGATTGTGTAATTATTTTCTTACAAAGTTCTATCCATGTCAAAAACTTGTTTCCTATGTCTAAAACTCAAACTTGGACTTCTTTGGACTCATAGGATTTTATTGTAATAATCATTACTAAGTGTTCTGATTTATATAGTGTTACAAAGTTTTACACCATCTTCTTTGGTCCTCACAACAACTCTGTAAAGTAGGTGGTGTGAGTTTACTAATCCTATTTTATAGATAAAGAAATTGAGGGCCAGGGAGGCAAAAGGACTTGCCAAAGGTTATATATCTAGGAAATGATGGAGCCAAGATTTTATATATTTATGTATACATATGCACACAGACATATAATTATATTATTTATATTATTTCTATATATATGTGATTATATTATTTTAATTTATTTATAATCATGTTGATGGATTCTATCTATGCCTGAATCATACTTAGGCAATAAACCAGGTCTATTGGCATTTATTATGTGCCCAGTACAAAAAGTAATCACTAGATGTTTTGGAGTACTTATGGTATCATGGATTTAGAGCTAACAAGGATCTTGAGGATCATCTAGTCTAGCTCCTTGATCTTACAGATGAGAAAACTGAAGCCCAAAGAGAGGAAGTAGCTTGTCTAACTTCTCAAAGGTAGAAAAGTGAAGAGCTGAGGTTTGAGTCAAGGCTGTTTAGGTACAAATCTAATACTTTCTCAACTATTCCATGTAGATTCCAAAACAAGTAGAAGATGTTATTTCCTCTCATGGAGCTTAAAGGTTCTATTTATAAATTTTGTGTCCTGTATCATAATGAATTTCAGGTTGGCAGTAAAGGGTGGTTAGTGTGTTAATTTTTATAGTGAAAAGTTCTGAACTCTCTCAGGTATTTCAAAATGACTGAATTCTTGGGGAAAGGTTCACCATGGTCAAAAGCTCTACTAATGGCTGGATAACTCTCCTGGAAATGACACATCATCCTTAAACTAGGTAGTTAATGTAAGAGAAAATGCTTTGAAAAGTACAAAACACTCTAAAAATACTCAGAATTTATTATTGTTTTTTCCTGGCATGAATTCTACTGGTTTAAAGATATTATAATATATTGCAAATATATTATATTTTATGCAACTATGATGCTAGCATACAAATATAATATATTTCATCACAGAAATGCTCTGAAGTGAGTAGAGGAATTTTTATTTTTATCCCCATTATATAGACGAGGAAATAGGCTCAGAAATTATTTGATGACTCATGGTCATCAGCAAGCAAGTAGCAGAATCACAACTGCAGAACCTTAGAGACCATTTGGTCCAACTTGTATCTGAATAAGATTCCTTTCTAGAGCAGACCTAAGAAGTGGTTATCCAACCTTTGAGGAGAGGAAACCCACCACCTAGAAAGGCATCTGATTTGACTTCTGGAGAATGCTAAGAGTACTGAGCATTGGTGTTCCAGACATCCAGGCTAAACCTGAATCTCCACAATTGCCATTTATCAATGCTAAGTCTTGCCCTCGCAGTCAAGTGAAACATATATATGGGTGGGGCATCACAAGATGGGGTAGAAGGATGCAAAGACCAGTTAAGACACTATGGTCTGTTATTGTGTGTGTGTGTGTGTGTGTGTGTGTGTGTGTGTATAACCTATATCAGAATACCTGCTGTCTAGGGGAGGGGGGAGGGAGGGAGAAAAATCTGAAATTGGAAAGTTTGTATAAACAAAAGTTGAGAACTATCTTTACATGTAACGGGAAAAAAATAAAATACTTTATTAATTAAAAAAAGACATTATGGTCTTCTGGAGGGACCCGCATGAGCTGACCCAAAGTAAAATCTACTGTATACAAAATAATGGTAATATTGTGAGAAGATCTGCTGTGAATGACTCAGTTATTTTCAACATTGCAATGATCTAAGATAACTCTGAAGGACTTATGAAAATTGCAATCCATCTCCAGAGAAAGAACTGATGGTATCTGAAGACAGATTGAAGCATAATTTTTTGATAGTTTCTTAATCTTAAGTTTTGTTTTTGACTGTTTTTTTTTTCATGACCTGGCTAATGTGGAGATGTTTTGCATGACTACTCATGTATAACTTTAAAAAAAAAAGACATTATGGTCTTTACACAAGTTAGTTTTATCTCTTCCACCCAAGGATATCTTCATTTTCCCAGTTATAAAGACAAGAGCAAGCAAATAGAAATCTATTTATGTAACATGCCTACAGAAGAACATGCTGTCCATGGCACTGGGCCATTAAAATGGATTTTCAGTGAGACCCCCAAACAGACCAGCGACTTGAAGTAGTGATAATGAGAGAATGGATTTGACTTTGGCATCACATTGCTAAAAATATTTAAGAGTTTCGTTGGACTAAGTATAAATCTTTGTGCCAGGCATAGTTCCATTTCCAAGACAAATTAAATGAAATCTCCCATAAGCAAATGAAATATCCAGACAGGTAATACGTGAGCAGAAAAAGAAAATGGATTGCTGATAAAATAACTTTGGCTTGTTATAGAAGTACATATGTGATATCCTTCTAGTAAATAAATGTCATGCACTGGGACAGCAGAGCACTGGGGAAAAGACACAGGATTCGGAGTCATGAACTCTGGGTGTGAATCTTGACTGCCACCAACTAATGTTTTTAAATTCATAAAATAAAATAATAAAAACATTACAAATGAAATCAATTATATTAAAACATCCCAATCAGAAAAATAAGAGAGTCCACGGATAGCAGTGGACTTTTTACAAACCTCTGCTCTGTAGAAACATGCCTAGATTTTATTTCTTATTGATTTCCATCAGAGAATCCACCATCCTACCTTCTTCTCTATTGCCCTTCGCTGTTCGTCTTTTTGTTTGAGATTCAGCAGTTGGTATTTAATGAGTTTCCCAATCAGCGGCTGAGTAAGTTTCTCTCCAGCAGTCATAATGGCTCTTGCTGCATTTACTACCTGTGGGGACAGAGAGACAGTCATGGCAAAAAGGGGCCATCAGCTGAATGAACAATGGGACCATATTCTTCCCAAGATTCCAAGAGAGAATGATTATTTCTATTTCATGATATTTAAGTGATTTTTTTAATATTTGAGGATGATAACTTATCAGTACATACTCTTTTACAGTATCCAATGCTCCCTGCAATAGTGGGACCACAATGGGGTCTGAAGAATTATGGAACATGGCACAGGGCCATGTCATAGCATAGCTGCAAAATCATAGATATGGGAGAAAGAAAATGAGTATTTATTTAGTGTCTACTGTATGTCAGGTGCTGTGCTTCATACTCTATAAACATTATCTCATGTGATCCTCCCAACAACCCTGGGAGGTAGCTGCCATTATTAACCCCCATCTTATAATCGAGGACAAATGAGGCAGACACAGGTTGTATGACTTGCCCATAATTATCTGAGGCCAGTTCTGAATTCAGGTCTTCCTGACTCCAGGTCCAGAGCTCTATCCATTGTATCGTCTAGCTGCCTCAGAAGAGCTAAGCCTGAGTACTTGCTTTGTCATCTACTACCCCCTTGGATTTGGGTAAGTTATTTAACCTCTTGAGCCTTTGCTGTTTTAGAAAATGGGTCTATACTATATGGATATGAGCTATCCTTATTAATCCCACACTCAAAGAATGTATGAGCAGAAACCTTTAAGATAATCCATTCCAATGTATGGATTAAAAACAACAACTTTAAATTAACTGGGTTCTTTGGCACATGAATTCTTTTCCAATCAGTCCAGATGCTTCTCCCTCTGAGGATGGGCACAGATCACCAGACTGGTTCAGAAAGAAGAGGCATAGTATCCACTCATCCAGTTTTCAAGAATTCAGCTCAATGCCGCAGGAAAGGCTGCTTTTTATTCTTTAAAAAATAATCCAAGAGGCCAAAATTTCCAACTGTAATTTGCTAGTGCATGGTACAGAACATGTATGATTTTTTGTTTTTAATAATTACAGGAGTAGGTGGGTTAGCTTCCTTTCCATATCTTGGTTTCTAAATTCAATTGAGAGATAAAGCTGCTTCCTGGAGAGGTGCCATGCTTAAGAGCCTTCCCTACCCCCCTTTTAATGCTGATTCTGTTAGCATGTAGCCTAATTGGGGTGAAATAAGGCTATTGAGTTTTCTCTGGGTGACGACAGTACTAGAAACATACAGCTGCATTGTCCAGATGTGTGGCACTGACAGCCTGGTTTATGGCTGTATTTTTTACAACTTGTTTCCACTGCATTTCGTTCAACTCACTAACATCTGGGCCCTTTTCCTTGGAGCCCCATAACCACTTTATTTACTGCAAAAAAAAAAATAATAATAGAATAAGCGTTAAAAAATACCGTAAAAAAGTTGTTACAAATTTCTTTCTGTTCATGTTATCTTCTTACCAACATTCACTCACTGTCAAGGAGCAATCTTGCTTGTAGCAGTTTTTCTCCTTTTGTTTTTAAGTAAGCATTAGATATATTTATAAGCTTGGGATGAATTAGGTGTTACTAAAATGTTCTGACATGTTGCTTTCCACTTCCCAATCCCCCCCCAGCCCCTCAGAGCAATTACACGTGGGCGCATATGGTGTCAATTTCGTCCACATCAGCCTCAGACACAATGACCAGGCGCACTGCATCTCACTGAACTGTGTCTTGTCTGAGGTTTGTACCACCATTTGGTCAGGGCTTTTCTGACATTTTTGGGGTCCAGCTCCTTATGTTTTTTTCATTCCACCAAGTGAAATAGCAAAATAAAGCACAAGAAGGAGGAAGGGGAAGGCAAAAAAAAGTAAATGTATATGTGGGGGAGGTGGGTGGGAAAGGGTAAAGATATGTGTTGTCTCTAACTATAGAGGACTCTATGGATTCAACCATGCCAAAATGTAACTGGAGATCTTATGGACCTGATTATTGGTTCCTATGATGAGTTAGCAGTAGGGAAAAATCGTGGGAGGGCCTCCCTTGAAATTCAGCTCTTCTTTAAAAAAGAACATATCGAAGGAAGAAATCAAGAATCAGAATCACTTGGATATGTTCTAAAAATAGGATTGGATGACCTGTCAGGTTTTTTCCCCCTACCTCTAAATCTATTTTCCCAAGATCTTAATAATTTCTATTTATATGGTGTTTTAAAGTTTGTACAGTGTTTTTCTCACAACTGCCTCCCCCCCTGCCCATGAAGCAGATACTGGAAGCGTCAGAACCTTCACTTTTTAGATAATATTTTCCCTATTCTCAATAGTTAATAAATGGCAGAGCAGGGCTTTGTACTCAAGTCTCTTGAGTCCAAGTCAATCAATGTTTGGAAAACAAACAGACTCAATTCAGAGTTCAATGCTTTTTTTTTTTTTTAATAGCCTCCATAACACAATTTAGAAAATATTTACACTGAACTGTGAAACATGGAGCACACCTGGTAAAAATCCCTTGAAACAAATACAGCTTCATGAAGAACAGGTAGGTCTCAGATGTAAGGGACTTCTGCAGGGACCTGTGAGGTTGCATGACAACTTGCAAAATGAAAACCACCCACTTGGGGCTGGCCCTGGGGGAAAACCTCAGCATTGCTCTGAAATGGTACTTGTAGCCATTTGCCAGGAAAGTTCAATTTCTTGCTGACAATCCTGCTGCACTGGGAAAATCCGCATCAAAACTCAATCTGTTTGCCTTTAAAAACACATAGCTAGCTCCTAGCTGAGCATCATCCCAAGCCTTCAATGTGCTGGTGAAACAGTGAGGCAGCTAGGTGGCGCCATAGTGCTCAGAGCACTGGCTCTGGAAGCCCAGGGTTGAAAGCCAGCCTCAGATACTTAGTACCTGTGGGGATTCTGCTCAAGTCACTTAACTTGCCTGCCTCAGTTTCCCCATCTGTGAAATGGGAATAATAATAGCACGTACCTCCCAGAGTTGTGAGACTCAAATGAGGTCATATTTGTAAAGTGCTTAGCACAGTGCCTGACATATTCCAGGCACTAAATAATTGCAGATTCAGTCCCACCCAATGTGGTAGCATGGCAGTTTGAACATCACAAAAATGATGAAAGCATTAAAGAATGCTGAACATCAGAATGGCCGATGGTGCGAGCCTTCCTTGTCTGCTAGGCCTGTACAAAGGAAATGTTTACCTATATGTCTGCAGTGATTGAGATGAAGCCTCCCTGGCATGCTGGTTATGGATTGGACATCTCTCAAGTGCCCTTCTAGGTCTGTGTTTGGGTGATTCTGCAATGAATGCTACCTCTCTGTGCTGAAATTTCACCAAGTACAAGAAAATACTCTGATCGAAAAGCTACTTGTGGGCCACAAAGGTATTTTCCGGGCTTCCTGTGAAGTAGATCTATAGGGAGTGCCAGGTTTAAAATCAAAATATGGCATAGTTTCAAAACACAGTAAAAGGCTGTTATGATGACAGGGTCTGATGGGCAGGCAGGGGGAAAGAGGAAAGAGCTAACATTGGTAAATTCCTAGCTCCCTATGTTATAATGAGAAAATGTGTTGTCTGTGGTTGCTGGGGAAGAGACCAGGCCAAAATAGCCTCCTACAGAATCATGGGGGCTGAGCTAGGAGAGACCTTTGAGGGTATCTAGTCAACCCATATATGATCAGAAATCCCATCTGCGAGTTTATAACTTGCCTGACAAGCAGTCAGCTTCTGAGACAGCTCAACCCGCAATTGAAGAAACCAGTGCCACATAGTTGGGAACAACTGATGGGAAGTACAGCTGTTTGAAACCTCACTGCAGGAGGGTCGTGCTCAGCTTCAGGGACTAGTGCCCAACTTGCTTCTCGAAGAGTTTCCCTTCCAGACTCCACTGGAGTATGTCAGTATTTGTTGAAGCCAGGTACCCCCAAAACCGCTCCTACAGAAGGGGCTCTGAGGATCCTCCTACAGAGGGGGCTCTGAGGATCCTCATTTGTCTCTGGAGTTTCTCTTTTAAATTAGGGAATATGAACTCCATGGTCAAAATGAGCTTTTTGGATAACATGGTATTTACTAATCCTTGGGAGAGTGAGCCATATTACACCATATACTCACTTCAACAATTTACACTCTAAAATAGGGATTCTTAATTTGGTGGTGGTGGTGGTGGTGGGGTTCCACAGACTCTCATCTGTTGACAATTTCATAGGGTCTGTGGATTTGGATGGGAATAATATTACATATTTATTTTTATTCACTTCTATTCCTTCTATTTCCTTGTATTATGAATGTAGTTAACAATAATAATAGCTAATGTTGTATATAATGCTTACAAATTCCAGGGAGGCAGGTAGGTGGTGCAATGGATGAGTACAGGGCCTGGAGTCAGGAAGACCTTGATTTCAGATCCAACTTCAGATACTCGCTAGCTGGGCAAGTCACTTAACTCTTTTTGCCTCAGTTTCCTCATCTATAAAATGAGTTGTAGAAGAAAATGGCAAACCGCTCCAGTATCTTTGCCAAGAAAACTCCAAATGGAGTCATGAAGAGTTGGGCGCAACTGAAAAAATGACTGAACATGTGCCAGGCACCAAGTTAATCACTTTAGTTATCTCAGTTGATCCTCTTAGCATTCCTAGGATTTTACAAATGAGGAAAACTGAGGCAAACAGAAGTTAAGGGACATGTGCAGGGTCACACAGCTAGTAAATATCTGAATCCATGTCTCACCATTTAGCTGTACCAACAAAACATTATTCGGGAGAAGGGCTCCACAGGCTTTTCTGGACTGCCAAAGTAGTCCATTCTCCTCTCCCTTCCCATTCCACCCACCCAAAAGGTAGACTCCCGCTCTAAAAGAGCTATGATTCATCAGTGTGAGGTACTTGGAAGCAAAAGATTTAGAGTTGGGAGGAATTTTAGCAATCATAGATTTAGAGAGTTCAGAGGATATAGAATTCAACCTCCTCATTTTACAAATGAAGAAAATAAGGCACATGGAGGCTAAATGACTAGTCCAAGGTCATGCAGCTACTAAGTGGTCTTTCTGTCTCCAAGTCAAGCACTTTCCTCCTTATACTACCTAAGTGCCTCTTCTAGTCCAACTCATCATTTTAGAAAATGGGGGCTAGAGACATGAAGTCATTTGCCCAGGGTCACACACCTGGCAAATAATTGAGTCAGGACTCAAACTCAGGACTTATAACTCCAAATTACAGTGAACTCTTCCCTGGAGTATCTCACCACTCCTTAAACCAAGGAACAAACCTATCCATGACCTAGTGGACATTTTTCATGAGACATGATAGTCAACTTAATTCCATATTTCAAGGATTCACTGATAGTGTCAGGACTTTCTCCATAAACATGGCCACAACCAATTCTGTAGATGATAAAACCATCACTATGTCTCAGAACATAGTTATAGTTATACTGACTCTTGGACATCAAGTATAACAACCCATCATTGGGCTATCACTCTAGGCCTTTGCAGTATGGGAGAACCCATGAGAGTGTACACTAACACGGGCAGAGCTTTCAAGAACTCAGGTCAGTGGCCTATAGTGAGCCAACAAAATAAGACAAAAGTGGGGGAAGATCCCTCACACTGTATCCAAATGGGTATGGAGCAAAATGTGCACTGGAATTAGAGATCCACTTATGTTGGACTCGATGCTTCTAGTTTTCAGTTTCTAGAAAAACAGGATTAATAGTTGTGGCAAGAATTAGATAAGATAATGCTATATTTTGTGGGGGGCCTCTAGCATTTCTGTCCTGGCCCTGGTCCTGGCTTTCAGACATCAGAACCATGGCCCTGTGCAGGGTACTGTTCTCTCCCTTTTTAGCTCTTTTTTTTTTTTTGTATATTGTCTTTCTCTATTAGAATATAAGCCCCTTGGGGGCAAGGGTTGTCTTTTTGTTTGTATTTGTATCTTCAGTGCTTAGCATAGTGCCTAGTATATATTAAGCACTTACTAAGTTCCTTCCTTGCTTCCTAGTTTCCTTGTTTCCTTCCTCCCTCCTTTCTCTCTCCCTCTCTTCCTTCCTTCCTTCTTTAACTACATAGCCCTATATAAATGTGAATTATTATTACAGAAGGTAAACTCCCTGAAAGTAGGGGTTGTTTTGTTCTTTGTACTTATATCTCAGCACCTGGCATAGTACCTGGCATATAGAAAGAGTCTGATAAATGTGTGTTGATTATTGTTATGAATTAGATTGAGACAGAAAAAGTGGGAGGCAAGATACATGGCCCTTTGGGAGAGGCAAAAAAGGAAGGAAAGCTTATCATGTGGTTTCAGATGATCCCACTCTAAATATTCAATGAACTCTATTCTCAATTGGTTCTCAGGATGAAAATCAAAATCTTTATAGACCTCCTTAACTTCTAGAATGATTCATGTGGTTCAAGGTTCTTGAAGAAGGAATGAGCAAAGAGGTAAAAGGAGAGGGGAGAGGAGAGAGGAGATCTGCTCAAACACCTTCCCCATGGCACAAAACAATAGTGACCACTAGGAACTTAGGAAGGAATAGGAATTGAAAATTAGTGCCCCATCCTTTACTGGGTATTAACTGAAAATTAACAAGCTATTTAAGTAGGATGGCACCGTGACATAGTCTGGAAGCCAGAATGACCTGGGTTTGAGACACATACAGACTGTGTGACCTTGGACAAGTCCCTTAACTCATCAGTGACTTGCAACTCTCTAAGATCATAAGTTTCAAAGAAAGTTCTGACCTGCATTGGTAGAGGGAGTTTCCTCCCCCAGTGGGAATTCTTCGGCCTAATTCCCACTCAGTGAGTGACATAACTTTAGAACTAGGATGAACCCCAGAGACCATCTCTAGTTGGACACTTTCATTTTGCTGCTGGGAACATTGAGGGCCAGAGAAAGTAGTGAGATTGGCTCAAGGTCCCACAGTCAGTTGTGGCAAGAGGACAAACTGCATGGGTTGAGTTGTATATGCTCACATAGATGAATGAAGCTCTATAAAAATGAGAATGGGAGGAATTGAAAGCCAACCTCTGAGATGGTGGGAAAGGGAGAGGCTGTCAAATAGAACCGGAGACTAATAAACAAATAAGGACCGAATGACCCTGGAGAAGCAAATCTAGTTACTCGGGTGGGAATGGAGGTTAAATTATTAAAGGGCCAGGTCTCTAGTAGACTGCCGCCAGTCACGGACGACCATGGATCAGCGCCTTGAAGAGCCACAGGCCACAGGGTGGCTGTGCAGTCTGATACGGGAGCCGCAGCTCCTGCCGCAACGAGGACATCAGAAAACTGCGCTCTCTGTTGCCCGTCGGTTCCTGCGTCTCATTCGTTTTTCTTCCTCCAGAGCTTGGAGGCCCATCTCAGTTGCGCACAAGCTGCTCCTGAGTACTGAACTCCATTGGGCACAGTCCTTGACCATCTCCTCCCAGCTTCCAGTGTCTATTCCCAGAGCCCTCAAGTCTCATTTGCATACATCTCTGTAGAAAAGCTGGGGGCGTCCAGCAGGTCTTTGGCCTGGAGCTAACTTGCCAGTCTTGCACATGGTACACATGGCTGAGCCAGCGCAGCCGTCTTTGTTTCAGTAGCATGTAGATGCTCAGAAGTTGCGCACGTTGGAGCACTTCTGTGTTGGTGATCCTATCTGACCAAGATATGCCAAGGATGCTCCGAAGGCAGCGCATGTAGAAGCTGTTAAGCTTCTTCTCTTGTCTAGTGTATGTAGTCCATGTTTCACTGCTATACAGTAAGGTACTCAGGATGCATGCTCTATAGACGGCAAATTTGGTTCGTCTTGTCAGTTTACTGTTTACCCAGACACACTTGGCAAGCTTAGCCATGGTTGAAGTAGCTTTCCCAATCCTCTGATTGATCTCAGAATCAAGTGACAAATTGTCACTGACAATAGAGCCAAGATACGAGAGTTGGCTTACAACATCCAACTGGTAGCTACCGATGTGTATCAATGGAGGCGACATAGCACTCTGACACATGACTTTTGTCTTTTTAAGATTAATGATTAGGCCAAAGTCTGTGTAAGCTTGGGAGAAGCGATCCATCAAGGTCTGCAATTCACGCTCTGAGTGACAGGCAAGTGCGGCATCATCGGCGAAAAGCAGGTCTCTAAGGGTGCTACCTCTCACTCTGGTTTTGGATCTCAGATGTGAAACATTGAACAGGCCTCCATCTGACCGGGAATGCACATAGATGCCATCAGTTGACGAACCAAAAGCATGACGCAACAGCATGGAGAAGAAAATTCCAAACAGCGTGGGAGCTAGCACGCATCCTTGCTTGACTCCATTGTTTAAGGTCTCTAAGTAGTTGTATAAATGGCAGGTCCTACCAGGGTTGGTGGGAGGTCTTCAGCTCTTGCTGTTGTTAGATCCTGAGGGGAGGAGGGAAAATTGTTGTGTAGACAAAGGGAAAGGTCATGTATTTGTGCTTTATATGGAGATTTTACTTTGAGTGTGGGGGGCATCAAGCCCATTGGGACAGCTGGGCTTTTCAGTGTATTGGGAAATAAAACTTATTTCCTTCTTCATTGATCTGGCTCATTGGTTTGTTATCCTTATTAACTAATAACTTAGTCCAATATAAATAGACATATATATTGAGTTCTTTCTCTTTCTAGGGATCAGGCCCACCCGTTAGTGCCACGACCACCCTCTCCTATGCATCTGTCCCCTCTACGTGTCTTCCCTACTTTAATATCTTAAGAAACACAAACATTCCAAGTTTCACCATGGACACGGGTTCTCATGGAAATAAAATTAAAAGGATGCAGGAAAAGAAGCAGAGGATATTTCATGTCTGTGGTTGGATTTTCATTAAGGCAATTGCCAGAGTTCCTTGGCAGCCTTCTGAGTCATATGTAGTGAACTGAATACTCACTTAATTTACTACCATGTCTAATCCCAGTTCCTTTATGAGCAAATTCAGTCCTGGATCTCACTTTGTATCTACACCTGCCTATTTTGGAATAAAGTTGTAAGTCAACAAGCATTTATTAAGTGCCCACTATGTACCAGGAACTGTACTAAAGACTGGGGGATACAAAGAAAGACAAAAATAATACCTGTTGGGGGCAGCTAGATGGCCCAGTGGATAGAGCACCGGCCCTGGAGTCAGGAGTACCTGAGTTCAAATCCGGCCTCAGACACTTAACACTTACTAGCTGTGTGACCCTGGGCAAGTCACGTAACCCCAATTGCCTCACTAAAAAAAAAAATAGTACCTGTTTTTAAGGAGCTTTCCTAATTATGTATAGACACTGGGGTAGTGGCAAGGAGAGGGGTGGAGAGGGGGAAGGATAGGTGGAGTTCATTCCTTTTAGGCACAATTGGAAACTTCAAATCTTACACTTAAGTGTAAGGATTAAGTGTAAGGATTCTAGGAAGACCTGGTTGATCCCAGGTCCTTTCTTCATTTCTTGATTCCTGTTATCATGAGCTCATGATTGGGGATTGAGAAGTAGAGTGGTATAGTAGAATGTGTATCGCATTAGGCAATGAAAGACCTCAGTTCTATTCCAAGTTCAAACACTCAATGGCTATATGATCTTGGTCAAATCATTTAATCTCTGCCTGAATTTTCTCTGGGTTAAAAGCAAATTTGATAGTATTATTTAAAGGGATGGTTTATGAATGCTTATAGAGCAAAGGGGTGATCACTGGGTAGCAGCATGGGTTCATTAAGAACAAATCATAACATACCAGGCTTTTAAACTGTTTTTTTTTTGACAGAAGAAGCATACTGATAGATAAGAGGAATGTCACAGATACAGCATATTTAGGTCTCAGCAAAGGGATTGTCAAATCTTATCATGCTACCCTTATATTCAAGATGGAGAATTGTGTGATGATGATGGTGAATTAGATCCAAAGAGTGTTGGTTAAAGGTTTGATATAAACCTCAAAGTGTGTAGCCTATACAGTGACAGAACTTTCTCCTTGTCGTGTTCTGTTCAAATTTTTTATCAGTGACTTGATCCAAGCCATAGATAATGTGCTTATTAAAAATACTGATGCTAAAAAGTTGGGAGGGTTAGCAAACATGTGGAACTGGAAGAAACAAGACCCAAGAAGTTTTTGTTAAGTTGAGATGCTGGGCTGAAGTTAACATGATAAAATTATGCATGCAAAAATGCAAAGTTCTGTACCTGAGTTTTAAAAAATTAGTTGTACAAGACAGCTATGGTAGCAAAAATATTAGTGTAAAAAAAGATTTAGGTATTTTAATAGACTACAAATTCAAGATGAATTGCAGAATCATTGAGATTACAAAGCCCCTCAAAATTCCTTTGATCTGAAGAGGAATTTCTTCTACAAGGTCAATAAGAATCATAATATATAGAAGGGATTTGAAAGCTCTTATTTGAATAAAAATTCCTACAATATCCCAGACAAAATCATCCAGTCTCTACTTAAAGACCTCCAGTGATGGGACAACTTGCCCAGTCCTCCTGTGCAAAGCCCTAATTGCTAGGAAATTTTTTCTTACATTGAGATAATATCTGCTTCTCTGTAATTATCATGTTATCCTTAAGTCTGACCAACAAGAACCAAGCAAAATAAATTTAATCTTTTTTCCACATCACATCTGTTCAAGTACTTGAAGACAGTTACTGTTTCTACCCATATTTGCCTTTGTCTTCTTTTTCCAGGTTAAATATCCTGATTCACTCAACTAACTCTTGCATAGCATGATTTTGAGTTTCCTCACTATCCAAGACACTTTTCTCTATGTTCTACAGCTTGTCAATGTCCCTTGTGAAATGTGGCTCCCAGATATAAACACAGCACTCTCTGTATGTCATGACCAGAGCAGGGAACAGAGACCATCTCTTCCCTCATTCAAGACATTATGTCAGATTGAAAACTAGGAATTTTTGCAGCTGCAGCAAGTGCTATGAAAGATGCCATCCCTTGGTCTACACTTCCCTCTAGAACCATCTTGTTGAAAGGAGGAGATAAATACCTTGTTAAAAGAGACAGATTCCAGGAAACCAGGAAGCAGCTGCTATGGAAGAGGCCCTGGGGAACAGAAAAATGGGCCACCTGGTAGTTTCTCATCTTATCTGATTTTTATGATAAGTAGGTGCTAAGGTCAATTATTTCTTCACAATTCATATCTGAAAAGTCTGATTACAGGCAATAGGGCAGGTAAGGGAGTGGAAATCCCTACAGCAGAAAGGGAGATGTTTTGGGGAAGGGGGCTGAAAGAAGTCTTGAAGCTATATACAATTCAAATCTTAAAGTATGACAGAATGATAACAATGGAGATTCTTGGAATAATTTAGTCTTAAATTCTTTAACAAAAGCTAAGTCAGAGCAGAGATAGGAAGGAAGAAGGCTCACTCAAGTATTAATAAAATGAGGCTTATAAGAGGTAGAGACAAAGAGCCCAAATCTCACAGATTTATAGACTGTTAAGAGTTTGAAGGGACCTTAGAGGCAACTTTGTCCAAACCTTTTATTTAACAGAGGTGGAAACGGGGTTCCAGAGTTAGTATCAGAACAAGGATTATGCCCAATGTTCTCACTCAGTACAGTGCTCTCATATCATCATCATCTATCTATAGCATCTACTATGTGCCATGCACTGTGCTAACCCCTTTATGAATATTATCTCATTTGATCCTCAAAATAATTCCAGGAGGTAGGTACTATCATATCTCCATTTTATGGTTGAGGAACCTGAGGCAAACAGAAGTTAAGTGACTTATCCAGGGTCTTATAGCTAGCGTCTAAAGCCATATTTGAACTCAGGCCTTCCTGATTCTAGACTCAGCACTCTATCCACTGTGCCTCCTAGCTGGCTTATTAATCGAGTTGCTAAAGTTTAGTCTTCTAAGATATGACTTATAAATCAATGAATCCACAAGTAATTATTAACTACCTTTTATATGCTCACTGGCTTTTCCCTAAGCACTGCTTCCTAGTCTCATGGTTCAGGGTGAACTTGACTAAATTAGAAGGGGAGCCCATTGGCCATTCCTAGGTATACTCTGGCTTCCCTGCTTACCAGTTCCAGGAAGAGTAGCGCAGTAGTCTCTTTTGGGGGTATCAGGAACCTAGGTCTTTTTTGTATGGGGCCCATACCCAATAGCCTACAACTACTCTCTTCCTTTCTATACTTGGGAGTCTAGGAGCACAGAGGAGACCAGCATAGCTGAATACTGAATCTATTTATTCTTTGCTTTTGTTAATGCCACCTACAATCCAATTATCTCCCTTGGCTGCCATACAGGGACATGCTGAAACTCAAACCTATCTTGAAAACCAATTGTTAAATTTCCAATAGAAAACCACAAATGAGGGCTCAATTTATTGCTTTATTCATTGTCTAGACTTAAAAAAGTGATGGAGAACATCTTAATAATGCAGATTAAACAAGTGTCTTGTACATAATTTTTTAAAAATCAGTCAGTTGTTAAATATATATCAGCATTCCCCCACTGCCATGTCATAGTGATGATGCATCTCAAACTTCTTGTCCAATGAAATGCCCTCATCCAGTTTATACAAACTATTGTTCAGTAATCCCTCTGCCATTCTGTGCTATCAGTAGGGTGATGAAGTCCCTCCCTTCAGTGCAATGTAAGAAATAGGAAAGATTGCTGGTCTTGGACTCAAATGGACCTGAGGTCCCATCTCAGCTCTGCAGCTTCCTACCTGTGTGACCTTGTGACTTTTCTCAATTTTCTCCCTTATAAAATGAATCCAATGGGTGGCACAAAGGAATTAATGCTGAACCAGAGACAGCAAGACCAAGTCATCAGCTCCTGTCTCAGACACTTGTAGGTAAGTCACTTAAACTCTCAGTGTCTTCTCAGTTTTCTCATCTGTAAAATGGGAATGTATCTACCTCCTAGGGTTGTTGTGAAGACCAAATGACATCGCATACTGTAATGATTGGAATGACACCAGCTGCTGGAGACTTACTGTAGAAAACTCTGCCATGAGGTGAAGGTCTCTGAGAGCAAGACCATGTGTCTTTGGCGTCAGGAAATGACGTTTGCTGGTGGGAGGAAGAAGGGGGGAGCCTGGCGCTCTGACTTTCTCTCTTTTCTGTGGACTCTGGTGGAGAGCAGAGCTAGGAATGCTCTCTCCCTTTAATAGACAGAGGAATCTAGGCCTTTCTCTCTTTACAAAATTCTTATTCTCCTTAATAAATGCTTAAAAGTCTAACTCTTGCTAAAGCTTATAATTTATTGGTGACCACTCATTAGATATTTTAGACAGTATAGCTAGAATTTTAGCCTTTACAATATAGAACATGCTTTGCATGTTAAATGCTATCTGTTATCTACTGGGGCCCCTTATAATGACTTTAAACCCATAATTCTATGAGGTTAGGCTCAGCAACAGCACAACATACAAAGCAAGGGAAGGGATAGTCTTTCTGAACCCTGTCTGGGTTGTCACATTTTAAGAAATACTGGGGGGGGGCGGGGGTACAGCCAGGTGGTGCAATGGATAAAACACTGGCCCTGGATTCAGGAGGACCTGAGTTCAAATCCGGTGTCAGACACTTGACACTTACTAGCTGTGTGACCCTGGGCAAGTCACTTAACCCTCATTGCCCTGCCCAAAAAAAAAGAAAAAGAAAAAAAAAGAAAAAGAAAAAAAAAAGAAAAAAGAAATACTGGGATAAGCTGGGGAGGCACATACAGAACAGTATTCAGCAGAATGGGGGTAAGGACGAGTGACTGAAAACTATGTCATATAAGTACCAGTTGATCGGATCATTGACCTAGAGCTAGAAGGGACCCCAGAAGCTCTCTACTTTTATAGATGAGAAAATCTGAGGACCACAGAGGTTACACAAAACAAACCCAAGATCACACTAGGTAGTAATTTTCAGAGGTTATCAGGCAGGCAGGCAGGCAGGCAGTCAACAAGCATTTATTAAGAACTTATTTTATTGGTCACCACTGTGCGAAGCAGTAGGTTGGATTTGGTCCCAGGTCCTTGTAAAGGCACTGGGGATGTTAGGCATAAAGAAGAGGAGATTTAGGGAAGCCATGATGACAATTTAGAAAAGAAATATCTGGGGCAGCTAGGTGGCACAGTGGATAGAGCACCGGCCCTGGAGTCAGGAGTACCTGAGTTCAAATCCGGCCTCAGACACTTAACACTTACTAGCTGTGTGACCCTGGGCAAGTCACTTAACCCCAATTGCCTCACTTAAAAAAATTGAAAAGAAATATCTGAAGGATTGTCATATGGAAGCGGGATCTGTTCTATTTGGGGGCAGAGAAAAAGGGAAGGGGCAGAGCCAGGACTCATGGGGAGAAGTTACTGGAATGTAGATTTCAGTTTAACATAAAGAAAAACTTCCTAACAATCAGAGCTGTCCAAAAACAGGATGAATGAGCTGCCTCCCAGGATAGTCTGCTCCTTTCCACTGGAGGTGTTTAAGCACTGGTTTAATGATCTGTCACTGGGAATGTTCTTAGGTGATATTCATGATTGTTTGATGTCATGAATACCTGCTCTGTCTACCATACTGTCTTATTTTTTGTTTTGTTTTGTTTTTTTAAGGTCAAGTGGGAACCCTGCATTGAGGATACTCCTCCTCCAACAAACAGAGCAGAGAGGAGGAAGGAGGTCCAAAAATACTGGTGCAGATGTAGTAATTATCATACTTGTCATTTTTCTGCCCTGCTGCCATCCACCCTCCAAACTGGACCTCCAAAGACTGTTCCTGGGACTGGGTTCTGGATTTCCTCACCATTTTCAACCCAATCTCTGCTCCCTTGCCCTTTCTTCACCCTCTTCCTCCACTTTCTACTTCTTGTTCTAAAAATGTTAATCATGTCACAAATACTGTACGTCAATTGACTTCCTATTCGTTTGAGAGTCTCCCCTTACCTGGGCCCCACTTCTTTAAATATGCTGTCTCCCCCTTTTAGAATTAAAGCTCCATGAGGGCAGGGTCTGTCTTACTTTGGAATTTTTATCATTAGTCTTTAGTACATTGTAAGAGAATAAGGGGTGGGGGCATGTGGGGTGCAGCTGGGTGGCACAATAGTTAGAGTTCTGGGCTTGGAATCAGGGAGACTCATCTTCCTAACTTCAAATCTGGCCTCAGACACTTCCTAGCTATGTGACCCTGGGCAAGTCACTTAACCCTGTTTTCCTCAGTTTCTTCATCTATAAAATGAGCTGGAGAAGCAAATGGCAACCACTCCAGTATCTTTGTCAAGATCCAAATGGGGTCATGAAGAGTCTGAAACAAGTAAACAACAACAACAAAATAGGGAGAATAAGAATAAGGAGTGCATCTATGATTCCATTGGTATTGGGAACTCCCTGGACTTTATAGTCTTCAAAAGTTGCCTAGAACTCTAGGAGATTAAATGGATTCTCATAGCCACACAGCTATTATCCGTGAGGGATAAGATCTGATCTAAGGTCTCCCTTGCTATGAAGTCAGTTCTCTACCCACTGCACAAAGACTGTCTCCTATAGGTGACTCCTTAAAACCAAGCCATATTACAAGTTAGCCTCCCAAAGATTATACTACGTTTCAGTTTCATCTTCTACTGCCTTTATACCTCACCATGGCAAATAGTAAGCACTTAATGGATGCTTTTTTATTCATTTTATACATGAAAGTGCTTTGAAGTATATGTATCCCTAGGAGATTATAAAAAGTATTAATATTCTCATACCTCTGAATTTGTTCTGAGATGTTCACATGCAGTGAATAAATGTTCATGCTGATCCTAGAAATATCTGAATTCCCTGGTGACTCCACAGCTAATTTACTCTTCTTAAAGTCCCTGGGGTCAAGATTGAGTCACTGATTTACAATAGATGGAAAACTTTGAACTTGAGTCAGGTGAGACCAGAATCTATTGAAAGATCCCAACAAACTGTCAATAAGATCTGAAAGGCTAATAAAGTCACTCCCAATTAGAAATGGGAGCCACTAATTTGTACATCAGGATCCCTATGGGGCACACATTGACTTCGTTTTAAAATGTCATTTTTATTTATGTTTTATTTTAATTGATCTTGTTAAATATTTCCCAGTTACATTTTAATCAGGTTTGAGCAGCACTTAGGAGTGTTTTGGGCCACTCTGTGAAAGGCATTTCATTTTCCATATCTAGTCATTGAGTAGTCAACACATTTCCTTAAGTACAACCTGAACTGGGCTGAATATTTAACAAACATATTAAATGACAATTTCCCTTGTCACAGAATTCTGGTTCCTTACCTTTGAACTTTATTTTTTTTTTGGTGTGGCAATTGGGATTAAGTGACTTGCCCAGGGTCACACAGCTAGTGTCAAGTGTCTGAGGCCGCATTTGAACTCAGGTCTTCCTGAATCCAGGGCTGGTGCCCTATCCACTGTACCACCTAGTTTCCCCTAAACTGAAAATTGTAACCTTTGAAATTCTTTCCAACATTTAGTAAAGTGCATAAACTCATCCAGTTACCTAATAATCTGTATCAAATAAGGGACTTTGGAGATTATTTAGCTCAACTTGCCCCTTTTACACATGACAAAACTGATGCCTAAGGAGGTAAAATACGGTGGATGAGGTTACACAGCTATAGTGACACAGCCAGAATCTGAACTCAGGTCTCCTGATTCCAAACTCACTGAAGACTTGGTTTGGAATTTTACCTTTCTTTTTTTTTTTTTTTTTTGTGAGGCAATTGGGGTTAAGTGACTTGCCCAGGGTCACACAGCTAGTAAGTGTCAAGTGTCTGAGGCTGGATTTGAACTCAGGTCCTCCTGAATCAAAGGCGGGTGCTTTATCCACTGGGCTACCTAGCTGCCCCTGGAATTTTACCTTTCTAATAACTAGCTGTGTGATTTGGGGAAGTCACTGAGCCTCCCTTGGCCTGAGTTTTCTTATCTATAAAATAAAGAGGTTGGAATCAATTTTAATATCTCTACCTCCTTTAAATCTATGATCCCTGTAAGCTGGTCTGAAAGAGAACTGAGAGGAATGGGTGAAAGGTACAGGGAGGTATATTTTGTCTTATCCCAGTAAAGAACTTTCTTTTTTTTTTATGGGGCAATGAGGGTTAAGTGACTTGCCCAGGGTCACACAGCTAGTAAGTGTCAAGTGTCTGAGGCCGGATTTGAACTCAGGAACTCCTGAATCCAGGGCCGGTGCTTTATTCACTGTGCCTCCTAGCCACCCCAAGAACTTTCTAACAATGAAAAATGTTTAAATATAGGATGGACTGCTTCATAAAGTAATGAGTTCCCCATCCCTTGAAGTGTTCAAGCCTAGGGCTACTTCTCAGTGATGTCATAGTGGACAATCACACTTTAAAGGCAGGGATTGGACTGAGTGATGTCTAGAGTTTCTTTTGGCTCCAACATCTTCCGGCATCAGCAGAAAAGGAAAAGGGGTAGGGGTAGTAGAAACATTTTCACACTTCATATATCATGACAAGAAAACAGTACTGCAGAGACAACCCCGTTTTTATCTGAGTAGGCTCCATATAGGCATAAAAAGCATTAAAGTCATGGGCTCCATCTTGAACACACTCTCCAAGCAAGCGAAAGTTTATAAAGCGCCCATATCCTTCACTCTGTGAGTTTATAATGATGATAAATAGCTACAGCAGGTGACTCCCTACTCATTTGCAGCTGTCCCTAATTAAACTGGGATCCATCTCCTAACAATGTCAGAACTGTAAAGTAATTCCAGTCACTGGCCTCCTCAACATCTGTGCTGAAATGAAATAATATTTGGCAGTAACAAGGAGTCACTGAAACTAAATAAACAAGCCTTTTCAAGACTGCATAAAAGTCAGGAACATAATAATATTTGACAGGGATTAAGACCTCTTTGGGGGTTTGAGGAAGTTTCAGGAGCAGCAATAATAAATACATGGTAGGTAAAACAAAGATTCATGTTATAACAGACATGTGTAATTTGAAATATGATAAATTTCCCGAGGGAGATGTGCATTTTGGACGTCTAATCTGAATCTGTCAAAAAAAAAAAAAGCAGGAGAATACATGCTAGAAACCTTTTGCCACAATCACTTTTTGAGGAAGTCGAAAAAAGCAAATCTTCCTTTGGTAGCTAATAGCAGCATGGTGTGGTGAAAAGAGCACTGTCTTGTGGAAATGTAAGGTCAATGGGTATCACAGCTTTGCCTTTTTCAAGTTCTATAACCTTGAATAGATTGTTTAGCTTTTCTGAGCCTTGATTTCTCCATCTGTATGATGGGGAGAAGGAATAAATGGGTGAAAAAGCATTTATTAAGCAATTACTAGGTGCCAAGCAATGTGCTAAGTGCTGGGGGTAAAAAAAACACACAAAAAGAAAACCAAGCCAAACCAACCAAACAAACAAACAAAACCCCCCCAAAGACAGCCCCAATCCTCAAAGAATCCTTACACCCTAACGGGGAGACAACACACAAAGCAGAGTAGTAGTCAGGGAGGGCAATTTTGGTTCAGAAAGTGACAGAGATGGTGAATGATGAAGTCATAAGGGAGGAGACACCATTTTTAAGAGCAGTGACAAAGTTGATTTGATGATGGTTCTGGAATTGCAAATGAGGTGGGGAGGCAGGGGAAATGATGCTTGCACTATCTACCATGCAGATGGGTGAGAAAATATTTTGTTAAGCAGAAAAGCACAATTGAAATAGGTGCTATTATTATTCTACCAGTGGAAAAAAATACCTAGGAAACTAAATTTGACAAAATATAGTTAGCATACCAAAATTGGAAGGGACCACAGATGCCATCTAATCTAACCCATACTAGGGGAAGAGTCACTATTACAAGATCTCCAGGAAAGTGACCATTAAACTTTGGCAAGATCTCCTATGCTGTCTAAAAGCTGTTGGCCAACCATACTTCTGCCATCTTGTATTTGTGGCTTTTAAAAAACACAAATGTAAGATTTTATGTTTATCCCTATTGAATTTCATTTTATTAGATTCAGCCCAGTGTTTGACTACACATGATTAAAGTTTATTGAGGGTCTAAAAATGGTATGTCTTAGCACTCTTTAACCTCTTTTATTTTCCACTCTTCTACCATTATTTCGGCTGAATAGGAGTTGAATAGGACTGAGAAATATTTTTCCTTTTACTCACAGGTTGTAATGGCTAAAAAAATTCATTGCCCAATGTCCAGCATACTGGTGACACTCCATATTTAGAAAATAAAACTGTGTCCTGGGGACATATTTGAATCCCTTTCAACATGACAGATCCTACCTTAGCTCACACTCCTTTGGTGTTATCTTCAAGAACCCAGAGTCACCTTTGTACTATAATAAGGAATCAGAGTAGCATTCTGTGGAGATACAAATGTCCTAATACAAAAATACATATGACAAGGGGTAGAAAATTTGCATGTTGCCTTTCAAAATGCTACACACACACACACACACACACACACACACACACACACACACACGGAAGCTTCAGTGACATTCCTAAGGATTTTTTTTTGTGGGGCAATGAGAGTTAAGTTACTTGCCCAGGGTCATACAACTAGTAAGTTTCAAGTGTCTGAGGCCAGATTTGAACTCAGGTCCTCCTGAATCCAGGGTTGGTGCTTTATCTACTGCACTACCTAGCTGCCCCTAATCCCTAAGGAATTAAACCAGAATACACCAGGGTCACTGGATCATAAGAGTATGCAGTGGGGTATTAAGTATGAGAATACTGGAAACAGGGGATGAGATGAATTATAAAGGGCTTTGGACCCCAAAAGGAGGGTTTTTTTTTTGGTGGGACAATGGGGGTTAAGTGACTTGCCCAGGGTCACACAGCTAATAAGTGTCAAGTGTCTGACACTGGATTTGAACTCAGGTCCTCTTGAGTCCAAGGCCAGTGCTCTATGCACTGAGCTACCTAGCTGCCCCCCAAAAGGAGGGTTTTATATTTTATCTTAGAGGTACTGGGGGCCTATGAAGTTTACTGAATAGGAAGGTGATATGATCAGACCTGTGCTTTAGGAAGATAATCTTGACAGCTGAGTGGAGAATGGATTAGAGTGGGAAGAGATTGATGGCAGGCAGAGCCACCAGTGGGCTACTCCAATAGTCCAGGTAGGAGATGATGAGGGCCTGCACCAGGGTGGTGGCAGTGTCAGAGGAGCAAAGGGATGACTATGAGAAGTGTTACAAAAGTAAAATCTACAGGCCCTGGCTGGATGTGTAGTAAGGGGAGGCAAGATGAGAATCAGGAGTGGAGTTGTGAGCCTACAGCCTACATCTCTGGGTGACTGGGAGGAAGGTAGCACCCTCTCAGTTATGGGGAAGTTAGGAAGAAGGGAGAGTTTCTGGAAAAAGATAATGACTTCAATTTTTGACATGCTGAGTTTAAGATGTCTATAGCACATTGAGTTCCTTATGCCTAACAGGGTATCCTTCCCTCATCCAATTTCTCAAATTTTCTTTTCCATTTATTTTTCTCTTTTTAAAATACTCTCTCAGATTAGAAACAAATAGGACCATATCTTCCCTGCCCCTCCCCATCATCTGTCCTCTGTGGTTCTCTTTTCTGAGAAGCATCGATTTATTTTATCTCTCTGTACACCCCAACCCCTGAATTATTGCCATTTTAATGGGAAAGTGCTTTAGTGATGGGGCACATGGACAGAGTGCTTCTACTGAAATCTTTCCACATGGATATGGCTACTTGCTTCCATGAGAGTTGTGATGACGTGGAATGAAAGTGCCACCAAGACCCTGTGGAGCATATGTGGACATTCTGTCCCTAGTTCTGGCTCTTCTATTGGCTGCAGAGGCACTCCCAAAGCCATGACCTCTTTGCCTCAGCGTTCTTGAGGGAGTGGGCACTTAGCACAATGCCTCATATTTATGAGGTGCTTAATAAATGCTTATTAATGGATCAGTAGATTCTTTCACTCACAGCAACCATTGAAGAGAGTGGCGCTTACAACCTTAGGAGCTCAAAGGTGCAGAGGGCACCTTGGTATCCAGACTGGGATTGCAGAATCTATGACCCAGTAAGAAAGGAGGAACCTTCAGGATTCCAGCCTAGTGGCAGCTGAGACAAAGACCCATCTGCTAGTGATGCTGCCCTTGGATAAGAAATTGGTGGGACTGACGTCACATAGGAGTTGAGCTAAGTGGAACGTCCACTCCCCAAAGACTGAGGTGTTATGGGTGAGAGTATGCCCCTGAGGTCCCGGGTAGGGGAAGCCATGATAATGTTTGTACTTTGCTCTGGCTATGTCTTCAAAGTAAATATCCCCTTGCCAAAGTTATCTGATGTTAATTAGTAAAATGGAACTGGAGCACTACACACTGGTCTCTATCAGTGGAAAGAACACAGGCAGTGGGGTCTCAAGCTGATAGTAGTGGAAGAGAAAAGATACCCCTCAGACTTCCTTGACACCCTGAAGGGGAAATGTAGAGCCTGGCTCTAGGAGAGGCGATCCATAGTGTATGTTATACTTTGAAAAGTGAAAAGTGCTTGGAAAGTTATATATCATAGAGCAAAATAATACAATTATAACTATTAAGACTGGTTATTTCTTAAATAAATTTGTATCACATCCAATTAATTTCTACACTATACCTGCAGCTTGGTGGCACAGTGGATAGAGCACTAGGCTTGGAATCAGGAAGACTCATCTTCATGATTTCAAATCTGGCCTCAGATACTTCCTACCTGTGTGATCATGGGCAAGTCACTTAACCTTGTTTGCCTCGGCTTTCTCATCTGTCAAGTGAGCTGGAGAAGGAAATGGCAAGCTCCACAATATCCCTGCCAAGAAAATCCCAAATGGGGTCATAGAGAATTGGACATGACTGAAAATGACTGAATAACAACAAAAAGATTTACTTAGGGGTAAGATGCTCCTAGGATCATAGATTTAGAGATGGAAGGACATCAGACATCACTGTGTCCAATGTCTTTCATTTTATAGATTAGGAAACAGGCCCAGAGTGTTCCTGACTCTAGTTATAGTATACCATGACATCTTTGAAGCACAAGTTCATGTATAAGAAGGTTGAAATATGTGTCTGGTTTCTCTCATGGCAGCAGAGAATAACAAAATGATCCAATCCAAATATCCTTTAAGTATTGTCTTGCCTTTCTTATTTCTTTGGAGTTAGACAGATGTTTCCAGGGAATTAAATGGTGTTTCACTCTTCATTTATCAAATTTCATTTAGTGGAAAATGTGTGCCTATGACGGTATGCTACGGTGGACAGACAGAGTGCTAGATGTGGAGACAAGCCCATCTGGGTTCAGAATCTGAGTCTGCCACTTATTATCTGGGTGACTTTCACCAAATTGCTTTACCTTCTTGGCTCCCATTTTCTCCCTGAACGTTCATGACCAATGTGAAGGTTGTGTTAGATGGCTTCTGAAGTTCCTTTGAGTTCTGAGTCTATGCTCTACCATTTCTTAGCTGATTACACTACTGAAATTTCTCACCACAAACACAGAGGCTAGCTGCTGTGGAAAATAGGCACTTTATAACACAATGTGGGGTTCAGCAGATCAAGAATTTGTCAGGAACTATGAAAGAAAATCCTAGGTCACACTGATTTGCTTGGTGATTTCATCTCTAGATAGTTTAGGTCATGCCTATCTACTGAAAACACTTTATAGTAGTTCAATCTAATGGTTCAGTCAAAATGGTTCAATCTAATGGTTTCAAATTCTCTTTTCAAAGGCCAAATGGGATTGGATTTGTCCATCCAAACATGTGCATAAACCAATCAATAAAACAGAATTGAAACATTAAAAAATGGCTAAATATATTCTATGTTTTTTCAACTGAATAATGGAAGAAATAATGGCATATATTGCACAGCTATTGAGGGATAAATGAGAATGACTAGTAGTATATTGCAAATAAGACAGAATTTCAAAGGATATATGACCTAATGACCAGCATTTAAAAGGCACTACTCTTTTTTTGGGAGGGGGGTGTTGGTGGTGGGGTATCATTCTTAATTTAGATTTTAAATACCATACTGTGTGGGTTTTACTAAACCCAGATGTGGAAAACACACAGTCTCAATTACATACAAAGGACCAACACTTTATCATTGCTTATTTCTTAGTCCTGTGTCCCTATAATTGACAGCAGTTTGTACTCTGTTTCTCTGCGATGTTCATTCCAGCATCAGTTTGATTTCAAGGTGCCTAATACTCCTGGACAGTAGGGTATAATGGAAAGGGCAAAAATTTGGAGTCCAAGAGTTTGGGGTGAAATCCTAGCTAGGCTACTATGCTCTTTGGAGTCTCAGTTTCCTCATCTATAAAATTAGGGGGTTGGATTAAATGATCTCTAAGATTCTAATTAGCCCCAAATCATATGAAATGAACACATAGCACACAAGCATTTTAGTAAGTTATTTGAAAGCACATCGTGTTATTCTTGAAAACAAAATAGAGAGATGTGAGCTACAAGACAACACATTTAGTTGAATAAAAGACAGGTCAATTGACTAGACCTAGAGGATAATTCTGAATGGATTTATATCAGCTTTCAGGTGGGTGTCTAGTAGAAAGTCTCAGGGATCTGCCCTTGGCATTTTTGTTTGTTTTTATCAACAACTTGGATGAAGGCTGGTGACAAAGATATTTGTTAAATTGGGAGGAAGAGATAATAAAACATTGTTGGGTACAAGGAAACTATGGCTTGTCTTAATGAGAATTTCATTCTTCAAAAAGTAGAGGAATGATAAGGAAAATGCTATTCTATGCCACATCCTGACCAATAAGGAAGAATGCTTGCTGAAGTAGAAATGCTGGGAACTTAGAAGAAAATGACAACTCTATAAGAGTCCATGATAGAGAAGGAGAGGAAAGTTGGGTAAATTGACATGTACCCTAGCTCTGGTAAGAAGATATTTCAAGGTGTTCAGTGGAAACATAAGTACCATAACAAAATCTAAAATTATATGGCAGTGTTAGCTCAAGAGGGGTAGACATTTCTCAAGAATTAAATGATAAAGACACAGACAAATGATCTCATTGAGGAAAAAATAAGGAAGCTACTAAAGAGATGAATGTGGATGCATAGGAAACTCACATACTTGGAATTTTTTAGAAGACATGTATACAGGACTGAAGTGAGGACTGAGATATGAGATCCATTTCCTTGGCTTCAATTATCCTCTGTATTCAGATGATTCCCAAATTTATATCCAACTCATATCTCTCTTGAAATCTAGGCTTGCATCACTATCTAAGTGCATGCTCGATGTTTTCACCTACATGTTCCATTTAATTAAATATATCCAAAGGGGAACCTCATTACCTTTGTTTCCTTCAGACTTCCCAATTTCTGTGAAGGGGACCTCCATCCTCTCATTTACTTTGGTACATAGTCTTGGAAGTAACCCTCTCCTTATCCCCCACATTCAATCATTTGCTCTATTCGTTAAACAAATATTTATTAGAAACCCATTTTTGTATAATCAAATCAATTAGCAATAACGTTAAATGCCTACTATGTATCTGGCACTGGGTGGGTGCTAGCAATGCCAAGAAAAGCAAAACAGTTCCTGCTTTCAAGAAGCTTTTATTCCATCAAGGGAAAAATATACCTAATAGCAGTATAGACCAACTAGACACAATCTATTCCCTATACACACTTCTGCCTTCCTGTTTCCACATCTTTGCTTCCACTAAGTTCCCTATGCCCATTTCCTCCCTCCTCTTTTACCTTTTAAGTTTCCACTCATCCTCTAATGCTCAAGTCTACAGAGCCTTCCCACAGTCTCCCTTTTGATAGTAAAATTTTCTTTAGGCATCATGTAGCACTTTTTTGTATCTTTCTAATATCCATGTCATTCAATTCAACAAACATTTGCAATGTATTATCCAGCCCAAATGTTCACATGGATTATTTGTATCCGACCTGTGGTAGAGCACTTATATTTCTCTTGTCAGTCACAGTCAGACACACTATAACTTGACCCTAATATAGTGATGTCATTTTGGTCCTCTTTGAGAATGACGGACAACAACTATTATGCATTATAGTTATTTGTGTTCATGTTCCATCATCTTACTAGACTGTAAGCTCAATGAGCATAGGGGTCAGGTTTTATACAAACTTTTTAACTCCAGAGAGAGAGACAGAGAGACAGAGTGAGAGACAGAGACAGAGATGGACAGAGACAGAGAGAGACAGAAACAGAGACAGAGAGAGACAGAAAGAGACAAAAAGAGAGTGAGCACAGGCATAAATATATAAAAATAAGAAAGGATGTGAAAAATAGGAGTAAAAATATGATGGGCTACTCACGTGGGAAGAGCATGGGATGACAGGTAGTGTGCAAGATTGGTACCCTTATAGCATCAGTAGAAAATAAGGGGGGCAGGGGCAGCTAGATAGTGCAGCAGATAGAGCACTGGCCCTGGAGTCAGGAGTACCTGAGTTCAAATCCGGCCTCAGACACTTGAAACTTACTAGCTGTGTGACCCTGGGCAAGTCACTTAACCCCAATTGCCTCACTAAAAAAAAAAAAAAGAAAAGAAAAAAAATAGAAAATAAGGAAGGTCTCCAAGACACTGAATGACCCCAAATGGTAAACTTAATGGAAGGACATATGCAATAGTTGAAAAAGGCAGGCATGGATAGGTGATGATCTACATTGATGCTGAAAACTTAGAAATCTATGAGATCAGAAATCCATTTTCATATTTGACTCTTAATTCTCTTGTTGCCTTTGGACTCATATACTTATACACATATCGATATTCTTCTTGTCACCAAGTCCTGGCCTTGTTCTCATAGTCAGACCATAGGCCTCTTCCTGACCCTGTAGAACAGTCTGGACTTACTGGTGTTGGTTTTCATTGGTTTGGACCAAACTAGTGACATCTGATCGCCCGATTCTGATGTAAGTTCCTATTTTTATTTATTCTTTTTGTTTTTTAGGAATTTTTCCTTTCTTACCTCTACAAAGTTTATTCTGCACAATTTCAACTTATAATACCTTTCTCTCTTCTTCATCTCTGGGCAATGATTTCTTCCTGTCTTATAGTTTACAGCTACAAATTCTCTTTGAAGCAACATTTTTCCATATAAGTCCCTAATCATCATTCTTAAAGAAGGCTGGAGGAGATTTGATATTACTGGCTTTTCCACAACTCATGATTTTATATTTATATGTATCGAGTTGTATTAATTGGTTCCAGATTAGAATCATTCCACTGGATCCCACTTTTGGGGGGGTTACTATTTTGATAGTAGTTTTAACTGTGGTTGCTGAGTCCTGGTGCAGACCTCTGCTGGTCTCTAGGTATTTCTTCACAATTGATGTGGAATGGAAAAAGATATGCATATGCTGTTATTCACTTTACTCTTTTAGGTCTGTACTGGCAGTAATATCTTCAAAGAATTTCAACAAGTTCCTAATACATGACCTTCCCTTCCAGAAAATCATGTTAGCTGGGCTTGCCTGACTCAAGCTTTGCTTTTCTAAGCATCCTTTTTTCTTTTTCTAAGCATCCTTTCTCTTGATCTCTTGCAGCAGTTTTTAATACTTTCCCTATAAGTGAAGTTAAACTAACTGGCCTGTAATTTCCTGGTGTGTCCCTAAGCTCTCTCTGAAATAATGACATGATGTTGGCTATTTTCCAGTTCTTCTGAGGATTTTTTTTTGTTTTAAAATGCAGAGTTGGAAATGCAAGAGAAAGCTTCCTGTCTCCATTTTCCTTAGCCTCTTCCATGACATACTACATGGCCTGGCCCCAGTGGATTTACCATTTTAATAACTTCAAACTGCTTAAATATTTTCACAAATTATTTATTCTTATTGCTACAATGTGCATATTTGACCATTTTTCATTTTGACAAGGGATACCCCCAAGTAAGTAAGGGCTTCTACTTGTATTGCAAAGATTGTCAATGGGAGAAAAATTTCCCAAACTAATTTAGGAATGCTCTGGGACTTGAAATATATTGACAGAATCCATAAATCTTAGTCCAGGAGGCCCTGTCTGAGATAAAGGAAGGCTGGAGAAATTCTGGGTTAAAATAAAGGAAATTAAGCTGTTTTTCATACAGAACATTGTTGCATGTAATAGATATTTTTGATATGTACATCACGCACATGATTTTTGACATGTACACCATTTCATACTGACTATTTTGGAGGTAAAGTTATCACTAACATAGACATTTTCTTAAGGAATTTCTAAGGACACCAAGTGGAACACCAACAGTTTGGGAACAGGTGAATTAGAGACATTGTTTGAAGAATGAAACATTAGCTATCTGGTCAAGGGAAGACAACAAGTAAGTTAATGAAAGGTCTTCTTTATTGGGAATTGATGCAAACAATGCATGGAGAAAATAATTTGGAAGCATGCAAATTATTGTTGTTTGTCCTTTGTTCTTGAAGAGGACCATGACATTGGGGTGATGTCATAACTTGCAGTGAATTAGATTTAAGCGAGGGAGGGCTGTGCAAGGTCACCAACCTCACTCTCTCCTCCAAAGCCATCTGGGTCCAGTGGCAGATATATACACACATATATATGTATTTACTACATATGTGTATAGGGACATACATGCATACATGCATGCATACATACACATCTATCAGAACAACTGGAGATGGCCCCAGATGTTTAAGGCAATTGAGGTTAAGTGACTTGCCCAGGGTCACACAGCTAATAAAGTATCTAAGGTGAGATTTGAATTGAGGTCCTCCTGACTACAGGGCCAGTACTCTATCCACTGCGCCACTTAGCTACCCCATGGAAAAATGCAAATATGACAGTGAAAAGAACACTGAAGTGACAGTAGGGAGAACAAGGTTATGGTGGCAACTCTGCCCCTACGTGACTGTGTTATATTTGGCAAATCACTTCATCTCACTGGGCTCAATTTCTACATCTGTAAAAGAAGATGATTGGACTAGATGAACTCAAAATTCTCTTCTGGTTCTAAGATTCTATGAGGTATGATCTACTTACTTTATTTCTAGGTAATATGAAAAGAAGAAAAATACAAATAATATATTTGGGGTGGGGAACTAATCCAGTTCAATGGCAATTCAATATCAAAATAAATACTGAAAAACATATAGGAGAGAGTAAAAGCAAATCTGAAATAAAGATTTAATATTTTCAGCATATTACTTTGCTTGGGTTTATCCCAATACTCCCAGGATGAATATTTAAATAATCTCTCTGTAAACCACTCATTCAATTATGAAATAAGTTCATAGAAGAGAAGGCATCCCCACTGAAGCATTTAAACCAAACTGGGTGAAATATATGAATATATAAATATGGATATATATGAATATACAAAACATGTCACATATGAAATATATATGTGTACACATACATGTATATATATACACACATATATTTTGTTATATAGATATATGTGTATGTACACATTAGCCATTAATTTATTGCTAGGAGTAAAGAGAAAACTTAGTAAGAAATTTATAATCTGCATAAATGACTTATGTGGAACAATCCAAAGGACTGTCCAAGTTAGTTACTGTTAAAGAAATTTATATAAAAATAAAAGTTAATATAGTTCTTACTATGTGGTAGGCACTGTGCTAATCATTTTATAATTATCATCTCTTTTGATCTTCACAACAACCCTGGGAGGTTGGTGCTATTATTATCTCCGTTTTACGGAAGAAGAAACTGAGGCAAAAAGAGGTTAAATAACTTGCCCAGGGTCATACAGCTACTAAGTGTTTGAAGCTGGATTTGAAGTCAGGCTTTTGTGACTCCAGGCCTGGCACTCTATCCACTGCATCACCTAACTGTCTTTATATATGCTTACTTCTAAAAATAAAAATAAATGAATGAATGAATGAAAAATAAATAAGTAAATACAATATATATGTCTATTTCATGAAATCTGTGGGGATCTTTGCTATATAAAGTTTGCGTTTGTTTTTGGTAGAGGTATTTTTGATAACTGATGTTCTTCTGGTCCCTTCTCACCTTGAGATTTCATTATTCTATGACATATATGGATAACACACACACACACATATATATATATGTATATACACATACAAGTATGTATACATAATACATATATACACATATACATACATAATTTCATTCTTTGTATTTGTATCATCAGCACTTTGTACAGTACTTGGCACATAGTAGGTGCCTAATAAATGTTGACAGAATGATACATATGTTGCAGCCCATCTGCAAATGAGCATCCCAAATGGGTCTTTCCCAAATGTAGAGAAATATTCCAAGTCATTAAGTAACAAGATGGATTGTTGGTTCTAACCAGATAAGCAGGAGAAGCAAACCCCTGTGCAAACAGCATATCCTGTAGCTTTCTCCAACTTTCCAACTCAGCAGTTTTCAAATTCCTCAAGGTTATGTCTCATAAGGACCCACTAAGAAGTTTCATTGTGTAGTCAATGCAATTTCGCACAGATACCATGACTTCATATTTTCAGTGTTAATGAACTTCTTTCAAAGAACACTGATATTTTAGTTGGTCCTAAGGGATAAATATGTTTGTATATATACACATAGATAGATATAGATTTATAATCCTCTTTCTATATATACATATCCTGTATACATTAATTTGATTACTATTTGAGTGCCTAAGTCTGGAGGTATAGAAAGATTTAAGGCAGGAAAGAATCATATGGATTACCTAGTTCACCCTCTTATTTTATATATGTCCGCAAAGGTGAAGTGATTTGTACAAGGCCAAACAAGCGGTAAAGGGGACTAGAATTTGTACTCTTGTCTGTTAGCTTTAAATTCTGTGCTCTTTCTTTCTACTATTATAACACTGTCAACAAGGATATTACAACCTAGTTGGGGAAGGTAAGACAAGCATATAAATGATCATAATGGAAGATAAATGTTTAAAAGAACTAGCGTGCTGAGAGTTTAGAGAAAAAAGTGATGCATTTTGGTTGAGGAGATTAGGTGAGGCTTATCAGAGGCACTGGCATTGAAGTAGGCTTTGAAGGATGGCTAGCATTTTAACAAGGAGAGATTGGGGCGGGAGGAGTAGCGGAAAGCACTTTTAAGCATATCAAATGGAATAAATAGAACATATCAATAGTGATTATTATCATGATAGCTTTATAGTACACTTTTTTGCCAAGTGTTTTCTTTGAGGCAGACAGAATGAGTACTCCCATTTTATAGGTGGGAAAATTGATGCTAAGATCTTAGATAACTCTACTGTGATCACACAACCACTGTTAAGAGTCAGAGTGAGGATTTAAACCCAGATCTCTGACAAGTGATAAAGAGAAAAAAATATCCACATATACATACCTAAGGAGTATATGTTAAAAGATATAAAGACCAAAGAAAAGGACTTATGCCAATGTTTGAAAATACTTATATTTGTCACGTATTAACATCTTGAGGTTTTAAAGAGATCATGATTTGAAATATAAAATTCAATTCAATCATTTAGAAATTATTTAAGTGCTTAATGTATTCTATTATATATGTATATTTGTTTATATGCACACACACACATATATATACATATACACACATCACCATTCTAGGTGCTAACTGGGGATGCAAAGGCCTCAAGGACCTTTCAATATAATAAAAAGGAAAAGATGAGTACATAAATAATTGTAATAAAAGTAAAAGGAGGATGGTCTATAAAGTGCACTTCATTTCTCATAAGCCCTGAGTTAGGGAGGAAATAAGTCTGACTAGGGGGGAACTTCAGGCCTATGTCACTCAAAAGGTTATGTTTGAGTACAAAGAATTTAAAAGGCTGGCAGATATTTTCAAATAGATGCATGTGACCATAACTTGGGGGGAATATAGTAATGGTGGCAGGGAGGAAGACACCTGGGGGCAGGGAACAGAATTAGGAGTTGGGTAAGGGATGCTGTAAGACATGAATGTCTTAAAATATATGTCATGAAATATATCATGCATTTCCAAAAGATTCATGATGGGAAATGCTCTCCAAATCCAGAAAAGGTACTGTGGGATCTGAATGAAGATTGAATTATACTATCTTTATTTTTTGTGCAGTTTTTTTCTTTTTTGAGGTTTTCCCCTTTTGTTTCAATTCTTTCACAACATGACTAATGTGGAAATATGTTTAATGTGATTGTACATATATAAGATGGCTTGCTGTCTTGGATGGGGAGGGAGAAAAATTTGGAACTCAAAATCTTGTAAAAATGAATGTTGAAAACTATTCTTACATGTAACTGGAAAATAAATTAAATACTATTAAGGAAAAATGAAATATGTAATGAAATAACCCCCATCTTCCCCCAACACCACAACTTGCACTGGAATAGACTGCACTTTACTAGCCTGTGGCAAGATTTACTAGTGCTTGTCATGAATGAGTGACTTGTTTCTACTCTTGCTGAGTTGGAGATACTGAAAGATTAATCAGAAATGAATCTAGTGTTCCCTGGGAGACATGTGTTGAAGGAAATCTATGATAGTTCTTTGGAAATGGGGGTTCTGAGAGTAGAATACCTGATTTATTTCTACATTATTGAGTTATTCTGTTTCAGTAAATGTATTTCCTTTGAATTTATGGTCATTGAGTTTGGTTTAGCCATTGAAATATCAGTAGGGGCTCATCAGTGGGTTTAAAAAGACAACTTCAACTGTATCAGGGACCTGATGAGAAAGCACAATTATGAGAGGCAGCCTGAAAGCTATACAAGGTACAATGCGGTATGAGGCACCAGAGAATTATAAAGAGCTATGAAATTTGGAGGAGGGAGCAATTATGTCCAGTTAGGGAGAAGGTTGTGAAACTCCCCAGAGCCTCAGTAAAACAATGGTTACCCTTATGAAAAAAGAAAAAAAAGGAAAATTCAGCCTGTCCTTTGGGCACTTTTGTCTACATGACTTCAAACAACAAGACCCAGTAATAACTATTTCAGTTTTCATTCAGCTTGCTGTGACACAACTATTGCCCATCTTCAAACTTTAACTATTCATTGGTGTTGTTATCCTAAAGTCAATAGCACTTGTATCAGATAGATAGTGCTGTTTCGATAGAATCATATCTCCTTTACCAGGTATCCTTGGAGAATGAGATGTGACCCATTCATATATTCTCTGGTTAACTGAAGCTTATCCCCCTAAGTGACAAAACTTTAGCATTTTAACCATTTTGGATGGAAATCTTTCTCTAATGAGACATATATGCATTTTGCTATTTATTTAGAACATGATATTGAATATAACTTTGGGCAAATAATTTCATTGCTCATGGACTCAGTCTCCTAATTTAGAATTTGGAGGTGGGACTGGGTATTACACAATTGCTGTTATTTATTCCATCCTTAACATTCTGTGATTCTATAATTCTGTAACATGACTTTTTCTTAGTAATGGAGGGTCATCGTGAACAACAGTTACTATACTGTGTTTTAATATAAGTAATACCATCATGGGGTACTGAGTTCTGTTTAGGGTCATTTATCTCCATACAAAATAGCTCCATATTATTTTGCTTTTTGATTTATTTGGTTGGTTTTTAAACATTTTTGTCTCTTTTCTTTGTAAATATAGCATAGCTCCTTCTACAAATACAGATAGACAACTTTTCTGTAATTAATGTCTTATAGAGTTGCTTAGAGCAGAAGTGTCAAGTGGCCTGACCCAAATTAAGATGTAAATGGGAAATATTGAACAAAATAAATAAAAAATACAATAAAACATAGATAATATTACATTTTACAACTAAGTCAATATGCTGCCACAAAAATCCTTATGTAGGCATTAGGGGACTGCATTTCTATTTAATTTTGAGGCCACTGGCTTAGAGAACTAAGAGATGAAATTATTTGTCCACTGCTAAAAAGCCAGAATTAGGGCAGGAAATGAATACAAATATTTGTGACTCCAAGACCAACTCTATCCATGCCACCATGCTGCCTTTCCTATCCCCTTCTGATTTGCTGCTTCTAAAATGGGATACTTGATTTAATTTAACTAGTTTTATTAAGTGCATACAATGTGCAAGACATTATACTTGATGGAATTGTGCTTAAAACAAGAATAGCCTGAGTGAGGACCTAAGGGATTTTCTTAGGAATAAAGTACATGAATTTTAGGACATATTTTTACAACATCTGTTTGAGCCCATACCATACTCTTTTCCTTAAGCCCCTTTTGTAGATCAGACCTGAATTTAATTTATTGATTTTGATCCTCAAGAATTAACCTTTTCCTACTTTCCTGCTATAGACTTAGGCTTTCCTAATAGACTCTGGTTTTGTTTTTTTCTGAATAACCCAATTATTTCATTTATTTTGCCTGTTGGGATCTCATTTATTACTAAACTGTGGTCTGGATGGTTGAGGTGGCTATATAAGTGATCCCCAGGTAAATGGGGGATTGTTTAAAAATATTATTTGATATAAATTATTACCTTTGTAGAGTTCATATTTTAATTTGAATTGTTTTCTTTTAGGAATAGGTAATCTATCAGATGTCTAAGTAATTGATTGGATAGGAGTAGATAGCCTCTGAGGTTCCTTGCAATTCTGAGATTCTGGTTAATTTGGTTAGCTAAGCAGCCAAACAATTGATTAGTTTAGCAAAAGAACAAGTTTTTCTGTCTAACTAGTTTGAGTAAATATCTATCTAGAGGCTTCCTATGCCATGAATTATGGGGAGTGATATCCCTCCTTCCTCTACATTTTTCTTCCAAGTAGAAAGCTGCATATGTACATTAATTCAGACTCCAAATACTGAACAGATCTCACCACATAAGGTAGACGCTGCTGAGGAAATATGTGAAAGTCAAAGTGAGAAATAAACCTACTTTATGCTACAGTGTTATAAGGCTACCCACTCAGCCACGCCAACTGGTACTATCTCATTGCTTAGAATTCATGGTATCCAGGGGATCATAGATTGAGGGAATGCCTTTCTATTGTGAAGAGGGCAGGCCATCCTTGAGGTAAAACTGTGGCCTCCAATGAGTCAGATGGACTAGATTGCTTATTTTTATTAACCCCTTCAAGTCAAAATTGATTTCTTTAGAAAAATGTTTATACCTTCCATTAACTTCAAATAGACTTTAGAATATAGGAGGCAAGCTATTGCTTCTCTATTGGCAAAAGGGCCAAGGAACAACTTTGGTTACTAGCAAGAAGGTACACATTTAAGATCAGGTGACCTGACTTGGCCAGCAATACAAAGTAGGTCTTTAAGAACTAGGTCTTGTGTGCTTATTGTCTTTTCCTTGCTCTCCTTTTCCCTTTGGGTTGTGAAGGGAAGCAGAGCTATCTATCTTGGCTTTCCTATCCTCTAGACAATGGAGAGGTAAAGAGAATAGCAACTCCTTTTCCCTGTGGGCAGAAGGCTACCTTTCTGATAGACAGAAGAGTGACGAGCAGTCTTTTCTTGTCCTGTTATCTCTTGTCCTCTGTATTTTCTAGGAATTGGGAAATCCCTTTGGCCTAGGAGAGGTAATGATGATAAGCATTCCTCTTTTAAGGAATATTTATGTGTCATATATTTAAGATTATTACTTTATCAGCTAGACCTGTGAAGTCAATAATATAAGGAAGCTCTCAGTGTGAAAATCCACCTCCCCACTGTTGCAGAAAGCATCCTCTTTTTATCTTAATTTATAATCTTAGACTATTACCTGATGCATTCATTAAGAGTTTAAGTGATGCATGGTTACCTCACTTACATACATTAGAGGCAAGACCTGACCCAAGTCTTCCTAACTCCCATTCCAACCCTCCATTTACTATTCCGTGATGCTTTTGTCCAGGATTATTATTAAAAATTCTACTTTCATTATTTTAATAGAGTTGCATGTTTGTAACTAAGCTAGGAATCTCCTTAATAGTTCAAGTATTTCTTTGGTCTGCATTTATCCTAGATTTGCATGTTCATTATTGAACTAAAAAAAATTCTCCTTTGGTCCATGGGCCTGATAATTCCCATTCAATATTTTTTTTTCTTGTGAGCAAAATTACAGCATTATTTTGTGGGTTTAACCTTCCAGGCACTCTAATGTCTGATGCTTAGAAAATCTAAAGAGTAATAGCCCTCAACACATTTGGAAAATAGCAGGTTCAGTAACGGTAAAGGTAGCCCAATTCTCACCCTGGCTTCAATTCACATACCTGAGAATATCCTACCCTAGTCAAGACTTGGAAAAATGTTCTCTTGGTAAAAGGCATCCCCTGTTGTTCCTCTTACTTCTCTCTTCACCAGTGTTTGCATCTCCCTGATTGTAGAGGTACCTTCCCTCAGAAAACACACCTACTGGGATCCCCAGTCTCACTAAGGGGACACGGCCCTTGCCATTAACTTCATGTTTTTCTAAGGCAACATCTCAGAACAAATTATGGAAGGGCTACTAATCAGGAGGGATGCTGCTTATGGCTAGAGCTGCCTGCGAGTATGGATTCTTCTTTTATGTTCCTTACTTATTTTGCTCACAGAACGTTCCATGGCATTAATGAATATCTTGTGTACCAAAGGTCCAATTCATGCCTCATTCTTTATTCTTCTGGAATCGTTCAGAGAAGGGTATGTGAGAGGGTCAGGGAGGTTCACTGCCCAAATGTTCCAATGGAAGGGCCTGGTAGAACCAGATGTGAAATGGACCTCCCCGGAGTGAAGACTATGCAATTGAGGAGAGTTATAGCACATATTTGAGGTAAGAGTTTTTATAAAGTAGCTTTAGGTCTGCCACGATGTGATATTCCACAGTCAAGTCAAAAAGTCTGCTGGGATTACATGTCAAAACATGCATGCTATCATTTCTGCTTTTAAAAGAGCATCTTTGAAGTAGAAAGCAGCCCTTAGTAGGCTAATGAGTCCCAGCATAAGGAACTAGGCGCTGCTTACTGTATTTTGTGCCTATTTAGAAGGAAAATTCCAATGATTTAAATTTAGATATCATGCAAAACTCCAGGCAGAGTTGAAACACTTGGTTAAGTGTTTATAACAAAAGATTCAAGGTGGATAATGTATTTACATCACTTTGGAACATGTTCATTTCTATGATGAGAAATGTCCAGAGAGAGGTAATACCATAAAATTCACAATCCCATTAATAGTTTTGTTGTGTTGCAGTCATTACAGACTTGTCTGACTCTTTGTGATGCTGTTTGGGGTCTTTTTGGCAAAGATCCCAGAGTGGTTTGCCATTTCCTTCTCCAGCTCATTTTACAGATGAGGAAAGTGAGGCAAACTAGGTGAAGTGTCTTGTCCAGAGTCACACAGCTAGTAATTATCTGAGGTTGGATCAATAGCAAATAAACTCAAAGGAACACATTAAGATAGTACTTGGCCATTCCTACAAATAGATTGAAACTAAAAAACAACCCCCCCCCCAATAAACTAAAAAACAACAACACTTTTTTGAAATCTGCTAAGACCTGAGACACATTAAAAAAAAAAAAAGGTTTATTAGTCATCACTGTGCCAAAATGCCATTAAGTTCTTTTCAGAAGGATTCAAAAATCTTTATGTTCTAGGTCCACAGGAACAGAAAAACCTTCTTGAGAAAAATTTAAGCAATGTTCTAATTAATCACAGGATTTTATAGCCTCTCACAGACTATAAGTTAAACTTTAACAAGGCAGGGCCAAAGGAAGTCCTGGTGCACTGAGCATGGCTGGGTCAACCAAACCAGACCTTCATGCCAAGCAGCTGCTAGAGGCTGAGCTGCTGTGGATCTAGAAGGTGGCACTTGAATTTTCACACCGATGAAAGGGGGGAGGTGAAACATGCAAATAGCCAACAAACTGATGGGAAAGCAATCTGCAAGGAAAATACTTCTATGGGGCTTGGAAAAATATATGGTAGGCAGTTGTAGTATGATAGAAAGAGCTAGGGCTTTGGGATCGGGGACTTTGGTTCAAAATCCCACTTCTGATACTTAATACTTGGTATGACCATTGGCAAGTAACTTAACCTTCCTGGGCCTCAGTTCCCCCATCAAAAATGAAAAGGGTTGGATCAGCTGTACAGCAAGATCCCTTCCACCTGTATTTATGATCATATGTACATTTTTCCATGGTGATCTTTGTGAAACTAATACTATGTGGTCATTATGTGATCTCTTGTAATATGTTCTCCTACTCAGGAATTTTATTTAAGAGAAGTGACCCAAGAATTGTAGATACTATTCCTCGTTAATTTTTTAAAAGTTAACAGTAATACTTCATTGATTCTAAGTATTTAGAGATACTTTGTTTACTTGTTTTCCTTTCTTTTTGAAAAATTTAAGTAATAAACATTTTTATTTATAGTTTCAGGTTTCAATTTTTATTCCTCCTTCCCTTCCTTCCCTCCCTCCTCCCTGAGGTGGTAAGCAATCAGATATAGGTTATACATGTATGATTATGTAAAACATTATCATATAAGTCATTTTGTATATGAAAACTTGAATAAAAGGAGAAAATGAAAGAAAGTGAAAAATAGCATGCTTCAGTTTGTGTTCCATTAATATCAGTTCTTTCTTTGGAGGTAGATAGTATGTTTCATCAATAGTCCTTTGGGATTGTCTTGGATCATTGTAATGCTGAGAATAGTTAAGTCATTCACAATTCTTCATCAAACAATATTGCTGTCTCTGTGCACAATGTTCTCTTGGTTCTGCTTTCTTTACTATACATCAGTTCATACAAATCTTTCCAGGCCTTTCTGAAATCATCCTGCTTGGCATTTCTTACAGCACAATAATATTCCATCATCATCATATACCACAGCTTGTTTAGCCATTTCCCAATTGATGGGCATTCCTTTGATTTCGAATTCTTAGCCACCACAAAAAGAGCTGCTATAAATATTTTTGTACAAATAGGTCTTTTTCTCTTTTGTGGCATGTCTTTGGGATATAAACCTAGCAGTGGAATTGCTGGATCAAAGGGTATGCACAGTTCTATAGCCCTTTGTGCATAGTTCCAAATTGTTCTCCAGAATGGTTGGATCTTTTCAGAACTCCACCAACAGTGGATTAGTGCCCCAGCTTTCCCACATCCCCTTCAACATCCAGTATTTTCTGTTTTTGTTATATTTGCCACTCTGATAGGTGTGAGGTGATACCTTAGAGTTGTTTTAATTTGCATTCCTTTCTTTAACCCTTAAATGACCTCTGAAAGAAAATAACAGAGCAGGATAAGTAGCTAAGGTATATACACACACATACACATACATATACACACATATACACACATTATATATACACATATATCACACATAATATATATTATCTATGTATGTATATACACACACACACATATATATATATATATATATTTTAAAATGCATGTTATATGTGTGTGAGTATACAATATAGAATAGATTCCCCCCTGACCACAAATGACCACTAGAGAAGTTAGAAACTAGCTGGGACAAGGCAGCATCTGGCTATTTTAAATAAAGATGATATGAGTGTTTGTTCAGCCCATTTGTACTTGCCTTGTGAAACTCTAAGATCAAAATATGGGAAGAAATCACCTTGCTTTCACTAACTAAATTGGGGGATATGACCATGACATTGTTGTCCAGCTTTTCATTTTTCTAAAAACCAATAAAAACCTTTTCAGTAAGTATTTTCACTCACCTCATAATACAAGGGTGCAGCTACACCTTGTTTCTTTCCTTTTGGAGGTGGGGGTGGAGGAGGTGCATTGATCTGTAAGACAGGCAAAGGTATTTAGAATGAACAGGAAGGGTAGACTAAAAGAAAGAGCCACTTGTTACATTCCAAGACCTGAACAACTGACTACAATCTAAGGGACTTTTTGGTTTATTGTTTCTGCCTTTTGAGATCTCCCAATGGCCCAAACAATTCAGAAAAGGAAACTGATTCCGGATATTTCTATGGCATAGCATTGCCCTGAGGGGTTGTGTTAATTCCCAAAAGAAGACATTACAAAAAGAGGGTGGTAGTGATTTGTTGTGGGGCATCAAGATTTCTAGGCAGAATATGGAAATGTCAAGGGTGAGGCCCTTCTAGCAATGAACCCAGCAGGCCCTTCTAGCAATGAACCCAGCCTCAGGGCTAAAAAAAATAAAATAAAATAATCATTAAAACAAAACAAAACCAAAAGCTTCAGCAATTGTCCAGAATTTGCTGGAAACCATTGAATGCTATGAAGAATTCACACACTAGTGCATGAGATAGGGAGGTGATTCCCCTTCTCAAGCTTAGTAGATTGTAGTCACTGAATGAAGTCACAAATGATGAGGTTTTAATGTGTTAACAAGGTGTCACATGCTGAGATCCCTTTATGAGATGAGAACACCTCTCTGAGTCCAGAAGGGAACAAATGATTCACTGAGCAAACAAATTAGCCACACCCTTGGGGACTTTAAATAGCTAAACCCTGGATGAATTTCAACAGTGTTTTAAAAGTGGGAGAGATTACAAGCCATGAGTTGCCTGTCCTTTTTTCTTTATCTTCCAACTCCATTTGCCATGTAACTTGGAAGGGAAGCTTCCAATAGGACTAATCAGTTTGTAGGTTTGTAGGGGCTAGAGTTTTTTCCCTTCCCTGACTCAATGCTTGATTTATTAAAAGGAATCCATATGGTTGGGAATGACTGAATTAAGTCTACTGAGAGAAACTACTAGACAAATGAATTTACTAAACTCTGTTTCTCCCTTCTGTTTTATTATTATGTGCAGTGGGGAAAATGGTTCCTTATTTAGTGTTTTTCTGGTTATTTTAAATTTTGCTGACAGTTTATTTCTATTTTTAAAGATGTTTTTCTACATAGAGATAATTTTTAATTGTGTTGTGAGTTGATATTTTTGTAGAGTGTGATATGTAAAAAAGGTTGGATTTGTGGATAACTGATTACATCATATTTCACTGTCTGGGAAATGTCCTTTCCAGGCTGGTGATCAAAAGCATCACCTAGGGGCTTGGAACTTTTTTTTTTTTTTAAAGCTTCCTGACTTTACCGGAAGAGAAGCCGAATGGAGCTGGAACCCTTATGCTAGATGAAAACCCACAGGAGTTAATCTTATTATCTTCAAGGAGATGCATCACTCTTCACCAGTGATTTGGGGGTTTTCTTCATTCCTTGGAGTGTAAGAAGGGGAAAGGGAATGGAAGCGGTGGATAGAGTGCTGGGTTTCAGGTTAGGAAGACCTGAACTCAAATCCAGCCTTAGATACTTACTAGTTGTGTGACCCTAGGCAAGTCACTTCACCTCTGTTTCCTCATTTGTAAAACAATAGCACTTCATAGAGTTGTTGTGAGCATTAAATGAGATAATAATTGTAAAGCAATTAACAGTGCCTGACACAAAATAAGTTGTACAGGAATGCTATTATTGCTATTATAATTGTTGTTATTATATTAAATTCAAAGACCATAGTTTATTCAATCATTCATTAATGGATGGGCACCCATTTTATTTCCAGTTCTTTGCTACAATAAAAAGTGCTGCTAAAATATGCTTGTACTTCGTCCTTTTTCCTTGATCTTTTTGCTATGCCTACAATCTACACTGCCTCTTCCTGGATTGATTGTCCCCAAGTCATGGGTCTCCAGTCTTGCAACTGCATTATTGATGGTTCTTGCACCCATGCAGAAAACTGAAAATGCAAAAGAGTGTAAGTGTACCTCAAGCAAGAAAAGTTATTGCTTCTGGTATCCTCCTCAGTGCCCTAAGTGTGTCAAAAAATGTGTCCAGCAAAGGTTCTGGGGATAAGAAGTCTAGCTGTTACTTTTTTCTTGTTGTAAATAGAACTGTTTGTGTAGCACATAACCTCTTTTCTAACTCTAATGAGTCTCTTGCACATGGCCAGTTCATCATTACCACCCATAAATAGTGTGCGTAATGGTAGGCAGGAAGGCACCCATTTGGGAGATTACAGACAGGGAACTACTTCTCTCTCTCTGAATAGCACTGGTACCATAAATTAATTTGGACAGGGGAGGGGACGGCTACCTTCCCCACTATTTCCTTTTAGGCCCCATGGCCCAAAGAATTGTGTTTGGGGTTTTGTTTTGTTACATTGTCCTTTCAATTCTAGGCACCAGTAGTAGAATCTCTGGATCTGGAAGCCTGAACCATAGACAGGATTCTGGGCTAGATGTTGCTGGTAGTCCAGCAGGGAATCCCTGAGAAGCAAAGGTGCTAGAATATAATTCTTTGAGGCTTTGGACTTTGAACTTGGTGGGACCATGCTATATACAAACTGAGTTACTCTGTGAACCTCATCTCTTTTCCTCTCTAGAGACTGAGGTAGTGTTAAGGGGGATTGGTAGGCAATCCCAATGTCAGTAAGGTCTAGGGCAGACTCAGTTACACTGAAGTTGTGAGTTATATGTACTTTCTTCCACAAAATGTGGCCATATGTCTTAAAACAAAAATAAATCTTATAAATAATAATAATAACCCTGCTTTCCAGAATGTATATACTGCTAGAGAGTTCTAATGTCTCTGCCCTCCTCCTTTCTCTCCAACAATTGTAATTTTCTTTCCCTCTCCCTATTTTTATAAATTTGATGAATGTGAGGTAGAACCTCAGGGTTGTTTTAATTTACATTTCTCTGATCATTACTGATTGGAAGAATTTTTAATATGGTTGTTGATAGATTGCCTTTCTTTTTTTGGAAATTGCCTGTTCATATCCTTTGACTATCTTCTGGAGAAGAGTAAAATTACTTATTTTATGTTTTGTGATCCTCTCTATACCTTATTTTATCAAAAAAAACCATTCCTCTACCCAAAGATGTAAAAGTGATCTCCTATCATATAATTTATTTATTACATGCCCTTTTATATCTAGGTCATCTATCTATTTGGAACTTATTGGTATATATCATATTACCTGATTGTCCATATTTAATTACTTTCAGACTACTTCCAAGATTTTTCCTAAGTTTTTATTGAATAGTGAGTCCTTCCCTTGTTATTTAGAATTTATCTCTTTGAATTTTAAAATTTTCTATTTCTTTCTTTGGGTCATGGTTTTTTGATGAGTTGATTTTCTAATTACTTTTTGGCTACAATTCATCGACTTAGTATTGTATTCTTTTATTGGTGAAAGTGTTTAGAGATATAACTTTCTCCCTAAAGACAATTTTGTCTACATTGTAAAAGTTCTGGTATGTTGTCTCATTGCTGCCTTTTTTTTCTTTAATGAAATTACCTATTATTTCAATGATTTATTATTTGATTCAATTATATGTTCTTTAGTATTAAAGAATTTGCTTTCTATGGTCTTTATGGATCATATATTTTTTTCAATTTTTATTGTATTGTTTTATATTAAAATGTGAGCCACTTGAGGACTGAGACAATTTGTTTTTAATCTCTTTGGCTCCCCGATGTTTGGCACAATGCCTGGTTCATAGTGCTTAATTAATTTTATGGACTGACTTATTTCTGATTTTCTTTTTTTGCTTATGAGGATTTTATGCTTTCATATACAGTGAAATTTTTGTAAAGCTGACATGTAAAGCTAAGGAAAATATATATGTATATATGTATTATATATATATATATATATACATATACATATATGTGTTGTGAGAATAAAATTGGATATTAGATCATAAATCTCCCCTACTTAACTTTTCCCTAATTTATCTCCCAGACTAGTAAATGGAAGAAGCTTCTGGTTTTCTAGATAGAGCCTTTATTGTATGGTAGTCACAAGGTGATGTTGATTAGAAGGATAGGAAAATAGAAATACAATACAAATCGTCTTAAGTCTAGGCTTAGTCTATATTCCTTATAACAACTCACCAAACCGAAAAGGCCACCTTTGGAGAGAGAGAGACCGTCTGTGCCGCGCCCTCAGGAGTCCCGCCAAGCAGGCAAAAAGGCCTACTCCCGTTCTCTCCACCCCGGAAGTCAAAAACCCGGCAGGCAGTCTGACATGCGCAGCAGGCGGACTGTTCATCTCCTCCCCAAAAGGGTGGTCCTTGAAAAACTGGCGTCTTTCAGTTATCCTAACCGACTATTAAAAACTTTCATATTTTACCACAGTGTGTGTATGTGTATTCTTTTTTATTTTTATGCAGTAATTGCCAGAGATCAAATTACCACTAACTTTAAAAAAAAATCTATTCAGATCATTAACTTCTTTTTGATTTATTTTTTCTCAGATTTGTATAGCCTTAAAAGGAACACAAAAGTTCCCAACTATTATCGTTTTGTTATATATTCTTCTGTGTACTTTATCTTTTCCTGCAATGATTAGATGCTACACCATTTGGTGTATTTACATTAAATATTGATATTTCATTATCTATGGTACCTTAAAGCATACTGTAGTTTCCCTGCTTATTTCTTTTAACCATATCTATTTTTACTGTTCCTTTGTATGAGATCATGATTGCTATCCCTGCTTTTTAAAATTTTCTTGAAGAATAATTTCTACTTTAGCCTCCTCATTTTAAATCTGCATGAATCTTTATGTTTTAATGTACTTCTTATAAACAGTATAGTTTGGTATTCTGTTTTTTAATTCATTCTCTTCTTTTCAATTTTGTGTGTGAATTTATGCAATTCACATTCACAGTTATGATGACTGAATGTATATCTCCCTTCATCATAACTTCTTATACTTTTACCTCTTTTTCACTCATGCCACTCTTTATGAAGAATAGAGAAAATGAAGTATCATAAAACATTACTAGTCTATAATTGAAATGCTCTTATTTCTAATCATCTGCATCTCTTCCCTTCACTAAGGTGAGACTGTGAGCTCTGGTTCTTATTTCTTCTTTCTTAACATTTAATTTTTTTTAAATAAGCCTTGCAGTAGTGAATTTTTTGTTTTTGACCATCCCTTACCTACATCTGTTTTCCTTGTCTCTGTCCCTACCTATATCTCTGTTAAATTTAATATACGCTACCAAATAATATTTGTGTGTATGTGTTTTTAACCTTTCATTCCCCAGTTCATATAAGAATCTTAGCAGATGCCCACTGTTTCCACCCCTCCCTCCAACTTGAATATTGTTTTCACACACTACAATTCATGCAAAGCAATAATTTCCTTTTTCTTTTTTAATATATATTACATTACCCTCCCATTATTTCTGCTCCTAAAATAAAAAAATACAAAACTATACCCAGATCCCATATATGTCTTATTTAATTTTTTGTAACTCTTGAGTTATTTGGATTCCAAAGGAACACTTGTCTATCATCTCCCATTATAATGTAAATTCATTATCATTGTTTTTTGCTTTCTAATTTATTGAGTGTATTTACCTTTTTTAAGTTTCTCTAGATTCCAGTGTTTGCATTTCAAAGTTTTAATCCTTTTTAATGCTCAAAAATCCACTCTTCTAATAAAGATATATTTTCCCTCTGTAAGATTACATTCAGTTTTGTTGTTGTTGTTGTTGTTTTTTGTTTTTAGTGAGGCAATTGGGGTTAAGTGACTTGCCCAGGGTCACACAGCTAGTAAGTGTTAAGTGTCTGAGGCTGGATTTGAACTCTGGTCCTCCTGACTCCAGGGCCAGTGCTCTATCCACTGCGCCACCTAGCTGCTCCTTACATTCAGTTTTTAAGGATAGTTTTAAGCTTTTAGTGTCTTAGTATTTTTAAAAATTTTGTTTATTTGATTTTCTGTTCTCTTTTTTTGAAATCAAGTTTGATAAAAGTTTATCAATTTTGTCAGTCTTTTCAAAAAATCAGCTTTTAGTTTTGCTTTTCAGGCCTATAGTCTGATTTCCAATTTACTTGTTTGTCCTCTACTTTTTAAGGTTTCTTTTATTGTACTTATTTTGGATTTGTTTATTTTATATTATCTAAAATGCATATTCAATCTATTAACCAATCCCTTTCTATTTTGTTAATGTCATATTTTGGGTATACATTATATATGAATATATGTATATATACATGTATATAATTATAGATAGATAATTATTTATTATTTTATTATTTGATCCTTTGAAAGTCATTATTTAGAATTTCATTATTAATTCTCCATTTAGGTCTATGTTTTTTGTTTGTGTTCCATTAATTACTATTTTATTTTGTTGTGTTCTATAAAATATATGTTTAATATGTTTGAATATTTGAATTTCTTTGAAATTTCTCTGGGCTCCACTATATTGTTGGGTTTTTTTATTGTTAAATAAAAGTACCTTGTGGTACTGTAACATATGTATATTTTCTAGTAGTCCCATTCAGAAGGTATCATAATTCTTTTATCTCTAATTCCTCCAACAATTATAGGAGTTAGCTTTCTTTTGTTGCTCACCCTTGCCTTGATTAGGGTGCATCACATATCCTTTCTATTCGCTGCTTCCCCTATTAGATCCTGCAATTTAGTTCCACAAAATGTATTGATTCACCTGTGAGGGGAAGTTGCAAAGTTTAGTCCATGGTACTTTAGGCCTGTTCCTCCCTCTCCATTTGTTATTGTTTTGAATTCTTATTTTTTATTATTTAGAATTTTCTCCAAGTTACATGTAAAAAACCCCCCCATTTTTTCACATTGATTTTTAAAAAATTTTGTGTTAGAAATATTCTTCCTTCCTCCCTCCTACCTCTCCATTAAAAAAAATTCTAGTTTCATCTTTGTCTCTTTAAGTACTTTTAGAAAGAAATTTCTTAATGGTCTCTGTTTTAACAAATAAATGTCTTTTTCTTTTTCTTTCTTTTCCTTGAATAGTCTCTGGAGATGTGATAATTTATTTTGCTAATTATTCTTTCCTGGGTAACTGTTTTTATTTACCTTATGCTTCTATTATTTGGGTTGTTTGCAAGTCAAATAAACTCTTTGTGTCTTCATCTTTTTTTCAGTCATGATTAGGCAGGCTATGCCATTTTGAGTTGGAATATATTTCCAGTGTTTAGTGAGTATAGAAGGAATATTATGTTATTCAAATTTCTTTTCCTTTATATTAGAAAGTCTTTCTTGTGGCCATTTGCAGAATTTTTTTTTTGTGAAATTGAAAGTGCTAAATTAAACAATTATGTGTCTTGAAGATTGAAGCAAAGGTTTGTGTGTGTGTGTGTGTGTGTGTGTGTGTGTGTGTGTGTGTGTGTGTGAGGCAATTGGGGTTAAGTGACTTGCCCAGGGTCACACAGCTAGTAAGTATTAAGTGTCTGAGGTCAGATTTGAACTCAGGTCCTCCTGACTCCAGGGCCTGTGCTCTATCCACTGTGCCACCTAGCTGCCCCCAAAGGTGTTTTTTTTCTCCCCTTCATGGAGGTGATTTGTGCTTTCTTTCAATTGGTATTGCTTTGTTCTAGTATCCAGAATTTCTGGGCAGTTTTCTTATGTGTGGGAAATGTGCCCCCCCCCCCAAAAAAAAACCTGATTGGAATTCAGATTCAGCTGGGAGAATGGGAGAGGGTGCTTAAAATGTTAATATCCACAAAAGGGGTTTGGGCTCCTCCCAGTCTAAGAAAGGGCTGCCTCTCCTCCCCCTCCCCAGCAAACTGTATCACATGATGAGGGAGACCCAAGGCTGGTCACAAGGGGGAGGAGTTTCAAGGGATGTCCCTGTGTTGCCTCCCCCATTGACTATACTGCATTCTGATTGGATAGTTTTTGGTACCAGTCTTTGGTGCGCAGATTATAACTGAGGAAGAAGGGAGGGGCCAGTCAAGTTAAGAAACAAAAAGGCTCATGAACTGCCAATTTTGTGCCATTCCACAAGGGAATGGCCCATTCTCTTGAGAATGTAAATAAAGACCTTTGATACTTCTCCAACACTGAGTTCCAGAAATTTTTTTTATGAAGTTTTTCATATGATATTAATAATTTATTCCAATTTAATATAGCTTAGACAACTACTAAAGCTTTTTCTTTTCAGGGCAATGCGGGTTAAGTGATTTGCCCAGGGTCACACAGCTAGTAATTGTCAAGTGTCGGAGGCTAGATTTGAACTCAAGTCATCTTGAATCCAAGGCCAGTGCTTTATTGACTGAGTCACCTACCTGTACCCCCCAGAAATTTTTAAATGGGGTTTTTCACATTATGTTATTTTAAAAATAATGATGTTCATGATTTTTTATGTTATCTTGTTCTTGTAATGGAATTTATCAATTTGATCATTGACAATGCTATGCTAAGGTTTAGTAAAAATCCAGCAATTCGAACAATTAAAAAAGAGAATCCAGCTTTCCAGACCAGAGTCCAGAATCCAGTTTTCCAGATCAGAGTCCAGAGTCCAGAGCCCAGTTTTTCCAGACCAGAATCCAGCTTCCTCCTGATGACATCTTACCACTTCAAGAAGACAAGAGAACTCAGAGACTTTATATGAACAGTTTTGCTTTGTTAGTTTTTGTTATCTCCTTCTGTTATTATATACCATCTGTAACATGTGCTCTCTGCAGAGGCCCTCCCACTGCAAGACCAATGTCAAAGTGTCGCATTCATGAGGGACTGACCTTCTGGACAAAACTTTTCTCTCTCCTTTTTCTATATTGATATTAACATATTATTAGCTAGCATAGGATATTATTTTTGGTTGTTTCATTGAGTAAACTCATTCGTTTTTCAAATGAAACAAAGGGGGGGATGTGGTAAAAAATGGAAGTTTTAGCTGAATCATTTGAGAGTTGAGTGCATGCTACTGAATTGGCTTTTGAAGGACCGCCCTTTTGGGGAGGAGACCGCGATGAACGGCAGTGCACCTGCTGTTGCCCAGAGAGCATGGCAAGCATGCCGTACTTCTGGGACGCCAACTTAAAACTGAGAGTGAGAACAGAAGTTCGCTCTCTGTCTCTGTCTCTGGCTTCTCAACTTAGCGGTGCCAGTGCACGCTTTGGTGCTTGGCTCTGGTTCTTGGCCTGGCAGGCAGTTTTGGGATTCGGTGAGTTTTATAAAGGAATATAGACTAAGCTTAGATCTAAGATTATTCATTTGTATTTCTACTTTCCTATTTCCCTAATCGGTATCACCTGTTTATTGTCCAATTAATTCCCAAACAGTAAAAGCTAATCCCTCACTGATTAAAGCTCAGAGGCTTCTTTTTCTTAGTAGTCTTGGAGATGTATAAGGGAAAAGGTAAAGGGGGAGTTTAATGCTCTTATATCCAATTTTAAATCTCACATTCTGTGACATCTGTCACCTTTAGATTTTATTTATGAAGCCTATCTTCATAATCAGTGGCTTTGCTTCCATTTATATCATGTGCTCTATTTTTTGCGGGGGGGGGGGGGGGCAATGAGGGTTAAGTGACTTGCTCAAGGTCCCATAGCTAGTAAGTGTCAAGTGTCTGAGACCGGATTTGAACTCAGGTCCTCCTGAATCCAGGACCAGTGCTTTATCCACTGTACCACCTAGCTGTGCCCATGTCCTCTTTTAATATCAAATATTCAAGCCTTTTGTTTTTCTCCCATAGTGTCTTTCACTTCTGTATATTTGTATTACCAATCTATTGTTCTCTCACACCATCATGGATTCAAGTCTTTTTATTCTGCTATTTCTGCTGTGGAGGAAATAAGTTCTACCACTTCCTCCTTCCTAACTTCTATTATCAAGGCTATTACTCTTAACCATTCTTGAACTCTTATTGGGGTTAAATGCTCTTGTAGGAATCCATTGGATTCTGTAACTTATCGGGTCAATTTCCTTTTTCTAACAATTTTTAAAATGAATTTATAGGGTTTTGGAAGTTTTGGTGCTTATACTTTAAATTTTAGTATCTTTTACTTGCTTTAGTTCATTTGCCTGCTTGTGCTCCAAGTTTTAAGGTGAATTCTATTCCTTTTGAAATCTTTGGTTGTTTTTGCTTTTTCCCCTGGGTTTCTTATTCCTTTCCCTCTGATAAAGGGGCCAGTTTTTTTTTTTTTATGATTTCTTGAAATATGGTGTCTAGGATTTTTACTTGATCAAGGTTTTCAGGGAGTCTGAAGATTCTTTAATTCCCTCTCCTAGATATGTTTTTCAAATCAATTATTTTTGATAATACATTCCTTACATTTCTCCTTTTTAAATCTATTTTGTTCCATTTCTTGTTTTATTTTTCCTGGAGTCATCGTGTTCTCTTTGCTTCTTTCTAATTTTCAGGAGTTTGTCTCTTACTTGGCTAATGTTTCCCACATTTTGTTCAAAGCTATTTATTCTCCTTCCAATTCCTTCACCTCCAGAATTATTATTTCACTTGTAATTAATTTTTAATCTTTTAATTAATTTTTTCTAGACTTGGAGTCCTTGTGGCCAAGGTCCATACTATCCTTATTCTTGTTTAAGAGTTTCTTCTTCTGTATTTCAATTTGTCTTATCTTTTTTAAAATCATAAAAGTATTTTATTATTTTTCATTTACATGTAAAGATAGTTTTCAACATTTGTTTTATTAGATTTTGAATTCCAAACTTTTCTCCCTCCCTCCCTTTCCCCTCCACTCCCCAAGAAAGAAAGCAATCTGATTTAGATTATAAATGTACAATCACATTAAACCTATCTCTGCCTTTGTCATATTGTGTTTTTGTTTTTTTGTTGTTGTTGTTTTTTGTTTTTTTAGTGAGGCAATAGGGGTTAAGTGACTTGCCCAAGGTCACACAGCTAGTAAGTGTTAAGTGTCTGAGGCCGGATTTGAACTCAGGTACTCCTGACTCCAGGGCTGGTACTCTATCCACTGTGCCATCTAGCTGTCATATTGTGAAAGAAGAATCAGAAGAGAAAAAACCTCAAAAAAGAAAAAAAATGAAGTAAAGACAGTGTGGTTCAATCTGCATTCAGATTTTACAATTGTTTTTTCTGGATATGGACAATGGATATGGATGAGTCCTGTCTTGGATCATTGTATTGCTGAGAAGAGCTAAATCTATCACAATTGATTATTGCACATTGTTGCTGTGTACAATGTTCTCCTGGTTCTGCTCACTTCACTCAGCATCAGTCCACTTAAGTCTTTACAGGTTTTTCTGAAATCTTCCTGCTTATCATTTCTTATAGCATAATAGTATTCCATTACATTTATATACCACAACTTGTTCAGTCATTCTTCAATTGATGGGCATCCCTTTGAATTCCAATTCTTTGCTACCTAATAATAGCATTGCTGGGCCAAAGGGTATGCACAGCCCTATAGCCCTTTAAAGGGCTATTTAAAGGGCACAGTATTTCTTTAATTGTTTGACATGTTCTTTTGTTTACTTATATCTTAACCGTAGGTCCTGGTTTCTGATTCTGTGTCAGGATGACCATTTAGGTCTATATAAATTGGAAATGCCAGCAAATACACTTCCCTATGATATTTTTCTTCTATGAATTTCTAAATGCATATTTAGTTTTGTTTTTCAAAATTTATAGGGCAGTTAAGTGCATCCTAACATGAAATCTCTCTTCTATTATAATCCAGAAGTTGTTTTATTTTCCAAAAACTCATGTACTGTATTATGTATCAGAGCTTTTTATAATTTTGTTGCCTTTTATCTTTAACTAGATTTTAAGCTCCTTGAGGGTGAGAATTGTGGTTTCTACTTCTTTGTCACTATCCTGACCTAATAATGCCTCGAATGTAATAGGCACTTAAATATTGAGTGAATGAACAATTGTTGAATGAATTTCTAATATCCATAAATAAGTGTCATCCACTATAGTACATCCCCCACTCACCTCCCTAAGTGATCTTCCTAACTTACAGTCTGACTATGTCACAATTCTCCCTTCCTCACCTTCTCTCTCATAAATCCCAATAACTCCCTATTTCCTCCAGGATGAAATACAAAATCATCTAACTTTTAAAGCTCTTTACAACCTGGTTGCTTTTTATCTTTCTAGTCTTCTTAAACTTTGCTTTTCTCCACATACCCTATAATAGATTGACACTGGTCTTCTTGTTTCTTGTGTACTATACTTCATCTACCAATTCTGTACCTTTTAATCAGCTGTCCTCCATGCCTCCAATGCTCTCGTTCCTCACATGCAACTTTTAGTGTCCCTTTCATTTTTTTAAAAATACAGCTTAAATCCCACTTTAAGTCCCACCTTCCTAATGAGGTCTTTTCCTGTCCCTCCCCAGTTCCTTTTCTCCTCCCTTTCCTTTAACCCTTTGGAATCACCTCCTATTCACACACACACTCCATATCTATATATAATTATAATATATTATATAATTATTATGTTATGTAATTATATTATGTAATATATAAATAAAATATATTTAATATAATTTTTAAATGTAAAATTTTAAATGTACACATACATAATACCTCTTTTATGCACATTATTGCTTGCATGCTTCCTTCCTCATTAGAATATAAGCTCCTTGAAGACAGGAACTTATTTTTGCCTTTCTGTCTCCACTGTGCCTTGAATATGGTGTTTAACAAATGCTTTTTGATGTTTAAGTGACAAAGTAGTACATAATATATCTCCGAGGAACAAATGTTCTAGTCTACTCTTCTTTTGGTTTTATTTTAGAAGGAGATAGAGGTAAAGGGAGACAGAAGAAGGGAGAAGAGGAGGAAGAGAGAGAGAAGGAGGAGACTTGCAAGGGCCACTTCCTTTCTGGCCCATCTAAAATATCCTTGACAAGTCTGTGCTTAAAAATGAACAATGAGAGGGACAGCTAGGTGGCACAGTGGATAGAGCACTGGCCCTGGAGTCAGGAGTACCTGAGTTCAAATCTGGCCTCAGACACTTAACACTTACTAGCTGTATGACCCTGGGAAAGTCACTTAACCCCAATTCACTTTCTCAAGAGACAATCCATTCTATTTTTATTTTTTCCTGGTCTGAATGCTCTACTGAAACTATTACCTGAAGTGTATGCATAATTTAAGAATCTCTCTCTCATCGGAAGAGTATCTAATCTTGAGTGAGTTTGACAGCAGAAAACTGCAAATACCTGACTAAGGATGTTATTCCATGACACCAAGCTGAAGAGCTTCCTTTGGGGGACATTAACAGCAAGCTCAAGGGCGTTGATAAGAAGATCATCCTCAATGCGGTTTCCGACCACGAAATTGATGCAGCCCTTCCAATCAGCCTGTTTGCCAAAGGAAAAGGAATGCTTTGTCATAGTGTCACCAGGAGGTCTTCCCTCTAATGTGAAAAGAGGAGACTGGGGAGGGTAGTGGGAAAAGTCCTGAACTTAGATTTAGATGACACAACGTCAAATTCCAGCTCAGCTCTTTATAAGTGGGACAAATGGGGGATAGAGTGCTTGACTTGGGAGCTGGGAAGACCTGGGTTCAAATTCAGCCTTAGGCACTTATTGGCCATGGAACCCTGAGACAAGTCTTTCCCTTTTCTGGGCTTTCATTTTCTCATCTGTAAAATGAGAAGGTTGGATTAGATGATCTCTAAAATCCTTTCCACGGGCAGTGAAGTGGTGCAGTGGATTGAGTGGTAGGCCTGGAATCAGAAAGATTCATCTTCATGAGTTCAAATCTGGCCTCAGATGCTTAGTAGCTGGGAGACCCTGGGCAAGTTACTTTGTCCTCTTTACCTCAGTTTCCTCATCTGTAAAATGAGCCAGAGGGAAAAGAAAATGACAAACCATTGTAGTATCTTTGCCAAGAAAACCCCAAATGGGGTCACGAAGAGTCTGACACAACTGAAACAAACGAACAACTGAAAAATTTTCATCTCTGAATACAGTAGCTTGGTGCTCTGCAAAGAAGACCATATTTGAAGTCATAGAGTCACAACTACCTCAAGGATATAAGAGACTTCAGAAGTTATGCCAGTCCATATTTTAAAAAGGATATTTATTTAGTAGTGTCATCTAGCTTCTGCTCAAAAGTCTCTAGTGAGGAAAATGTGCATGAGCTCCTGAATCAGCCCAGTACAGTTTGGAAGGCGATCAGTATTAGGGTGTTATTCCTGACATCAAACTTAGAGTTGTCTTTTTTTTGTTTGTTTTCTTTCTTTTTCTTTTTAGCTACTACTTCTATAAGAGGTATCAACTCACAATTCACAAACTTCTTAAGTGTTACCCGAACCTGATTAAAATATAATTGAAATGTTTAACACAATAAAAATACAATGCAACATAGATAATGTTAGTTTGTGGTTTTCTAAATCACTATGCGGCCCAGAGATTTGAGTCTGCCACCCCTACAAATCAATAATGTCTTACCATATGATAAGCCTTCAAATATCTGAAGACAGCTATCTGTTCCTGCAGAGACCTCTCTTTTCTAGGCTAAAAATTCCCATTTCCTTCAACTAATCCTCATACAATATAATGTTGAGGTCCTTGATCATTCAGTTTGATCCCCTCTGGGGATTCTCAATATTATTAGTGAAGCCAAATGTTAGGTTTAATTTTACAACTACCACCAGCAACACATTTGCTAAGGAATTCACCTTTGGAAACAAGGCCACACTTTAAGAAGAATATTAAAATGAGAGGAGGGGTTCAGCATCATAAAATGGGGATCTATATCTTTATGAAAGGTGTCCTCCACTGCCATGGAAGATATCCTGTGCAGAGTTCCAATGGAAAAGGAATTCCCTGTAACTACTTGTTAATAATAATTGCAATAACAACAATAACAAGAGAAGGAAGAAGAATGGCATTTATATAGAACCTTAAGGTTTACAAAAGACTATTTTTATCTCTTACAACCACCTTAAGAGATAAGTGCTATTATTATTATTCTTTTACTTATTTTTTTTTTTTTTAGTGAGGCAATTGGGTTTAAGTGACTTGCCCAGGGTCACACAGCTAGTTAAGTATTAAGTGTCTGAGGCTGGATTTGAACTCAGGTACTCCTGACTCCAGGGTCTGTGCTCTATCCACTGCACCATCTAGCTGGCCCTGATAAGTGCTATTATTATACTCATTTTACAGGTGAATAAATTGAGGCAGAGGTTAAATGATATCCCCAAGGGACACAAGTGCCTATGGCTAGATTTTGAACTCAGGTCTTCCTGTCTCCAGGGCTAGTATTCTATCCACTAGTTAGGATAAGATAAGCATCTCTTAGGGTTACACAGGACTTTAATACTGGAACACTCAAGATCTTAAGCCTTGAAAGATACAAGGCCATGGCAGGAAGGTATCAGGAGAAAGCTAGTGGGACAAAGGCAATAAACCATCATATTACACATCAATCTCCCAATTCTTCACTCTCTAAATCTAGCTTTGGTCTGAAGGCTACATTCCCCTAACAGAAGCTAGTAGTATATACAAAATAGTCTAGTATGCCTTTGTTGGTTAGGGAATTGATTACAATCAAAGATCCTAAGTCTGAACCCTGGTTTTGCTACTCATTATCTAGGAAGCCTTGACCAAATGACTTTACCTATCTGGGTCTCAGTTTCCTCTTCTGCAAAATGTGGAGGTTGTATTAGCTGGCCTCTAAGTCCAATGAAACTATATCCAGGTGGTCTCTATCTAAAATGCACAAGGCTGACCCTCAGGTGTATGCTGAAATAAATTATTCTGATTCAAAGTAGCCACAAGGGGGCAGAAGTAGGTCAAACATCTTAGCTCGCCCAACTAGCTTTCCAACCTTCTAATAAATATTTAATTCAGATACTTTAAACATTTTTCTCACATTTTATTCATTAGCAAATAAATACTTCTTCCCTCCCTCCCCCCAATATATCACAAACACAAGCCGGGTTAAAATTCCATTTCAATATGCGAAATACCTTAATCATGGACACTTCTTGGAACCACAGAACCCAAATTCAATTTATTGCATGTAATAGCTAACATTTATAGAACACTTTAAAGTTTGCTAAATGCTCCACATCATCAGTTCTGTAAAGTGGGTTCTGTTACTGAAACCCCCATTTTACAAGTGAGGATCAAGGGTTTAGATACATTGGATGGGGGCAGCTAGGTGGCAAAGTGGATAAAGCACCAGCCCTGGATTCAGGAGGACCTGAGTTCAAATCTGGAATAAGACACTTGACACTAGCTGTGTGACCCTGGGCAAGTCACTTAACCCTCATTGCCCCACAAAAAAACAAACAAAAAGAGCTGCTATAGATACATTGGATGACTTGCTCAGTATAAGAGTTATTAAGTGTTAAAGGATGGTTTTGAACCCAACTCTTTCTTGAGCTCTTCCACTGCTCTTTCTAGCATACCACACTGCCTGTTATTCCTTCTTATAAATAAAATATACTTATCTTAATGAAATATAATTACTTAATTTCCCATTCACATTAAAAAAAAAAAGATCTTCCTAGAGATTGAGTCTGCAGCATGCACTGAGTTTGGGGAGGGTATTAGTCTTTTTGGTGTGATCACCTCTGGCCAGGTCCAATGGGAACACCAAAGAAGCAAGAGAGTTCAGAGCCATTGGGAAGGCAGACAGCAGAATGTCAGGTGGTTGTGCACAGAGCTAGGGACATGGATTCCCAGCTGGGTATGCAGTGGCAACCACTATGAGAACATGCTAGAGATGGCATGAGATCTCAGAGCCTGCAGTGTTGGACTCTGAGGATGCTGGATGGAAGCTAGGTTGTGAAAGCTGCTGTGAGAAGAGCTGGTGTAGATAATTCTTCCTAGCTATGCAATGAGATGGAGTTTATGGAATAGAGGTGAGACAAAGTTCCCTTTTCCCATTTCCCACCCCTCTTGTGACTTTCTTTTGGGATAAAGTACACAGTGCACAGCAGAAGAGTGGGGAGGAATGGAAGTTGGAAAATTCAGACCAATACCAGTAACTGGGACATGACATAGTGGATAAACTACTAGACCTGTAGTCAGGATGATCAGTTATCTGTGTGACCCTAGACATTTAACCACTCTATGACTCAGTTTCCTCATCTGTAAATAAGGACATTAGACCCCATGGCCTCTCAGGTCCCTTCTAGCTCTGAATCTCTGATCCTTGATTGGTTTTAATGCTACACTTTTCACTTTCAATTTTACTTTGCAAATGTACTTTAATCTATATGTGAATGAATACTCCTGGATTACTGAAGTTGTGAAAGGCATTAAGACCTTGTGGGATGCTGGTGATTATGATCCAAGTGAATTGTAATTTTTATAGGATTAAATCATATATTTGGATTAAACAAGAATCCATGGAGGCATTAATAGGGAAAGCTGGAATACAGTGGAACCATGGAGGTCCTGTCTCTGTGCATAAAGAAAAGGGACTTAAGATTTATAGCTGCTAGGTCCTGTTTGCACCTGTGCAGTGACTTCAGCTGGTGGCATAGAGGGAAGAGAGTCATTTGATGGCTTACCCATATTAAGTACTCCAAATAGTTATTCACACACCCTTCACTTAGAGCTAATGTATAAAACAAGCACTTCTATGAGTGAAACACACATGCGCTCTCTCCCTCCCTCCCCCTCTTTCTCTCTCTTTCTCTCTCTCTCTCTCTCCTCACAAAGAAAACCTAAGTGCTAGCTCGCTAGCTCCATGACATTATCCTTTAACCTCTGTGGATCTCATTTTTCTCATCTGTAAAATGGTGGGTTCGACAAGGTAATCTCTCATTTCCTTTCCAGTTCTAAAATTCTATGATTCTAATAGACAGCAATGCCATTTCAGCAAGGACTGTTCTAAATATGTAAGAAGGGTTGAAATGTTTATGATAAGCTTCATGTAATGAGTAAGCTTTGATAAAGGCTTTCTCTGGTTCCTGTACAGGGAATGGCTACTTTATAGAAGGAACTTAGGTATAGGTGGGGAGAAAAGACTTGGCCTGAGATTTTGTCTCACTTTCAAATACAAATGATCCTTCAAATCCCCTTTTGGTTCTCTATTGGAGCTATCATTCTCGTCATTTAAATAAAACCTCCCTGGGCTCCTGAAACCCTACCCCATTTTACCTCCTGTCATCATGACCAAATAACAGCAATAAGAAGATAATAACAAGATTGAAGATGGCGGAGAGGAAGCAGCAAGCTGCCTGAGCTCTCCTTCTGTTCCCTCAAAACGAACATTAAATCAAGCCTCTGGATGGATTCTGAAACTACAGAACCTGCAAAGAGACAGAGAGACACAGTCCTCCAACCAGAGATAATTTAGAAGACTTCAGGAAAAGGTCGGTCTGACTCGGGCAAAAGGGAGGCCCAGCGCAAGGCAGCAACCCAGCGCCGAGGGGGTCGGGGCAAGTCAGCAGGAGCCGTGGGCCACAGCTGAACAACTGAAGCCCCTGGAACCTGGTTCAAAAATCTGGTGGCCAAGAAGGACAGTGGAAAAACCTACCTGCACCGGCTGAGAGGGCCAAGAACGGGTCAGGCGCCTGGCTGACCGAGCACAATCAACAGGAAGTGCTGGGCGGGGGATCTCCACACACCATAAAGGCCTCAGAATAAAAACCTGGTCACACAGCACCTATACCCCTGCACAAGAAGCCCAAAACAGGGACCCTGGTGCCCCCAGAGCAGACCTCAACTTAAAGAATAAATAAATAAGCTGCAATAATGAGTAAGAAGCAAAAAAAGAGCCCTCTCCATTGAGAGCTTCTGTATCAATAGGGAAGAAGCCAACACAAACTCAGATGAGGACAATAGCCTCAAATTGCCTACATCTGAAGCCTCACGAGGGAAGGTGAATTGGTCTCAAGAACAAAAAGCCTTCCTAGAAGAGCTCAAAAAGGATTTTAAAAATCAATTGCAAGAGGTAGAAGAAAAAATGGGGAGAGAAATGAACGTAAAACAAGAAAACTATGAAAAAAGAATCAGCAGCTTGGAAAAGGAAGCACATAATTTCACTGAAGAAAACAAAGCCTTAAAAAATTCATTTGGCCAAATGGAAAAAAAGGTACATAATCTCACTGAAGAAAACAATACCTTAAAAAATTCACTTGGCCAAATGGAAAAAAAGGTGCATAATCTCACTGAAGAAAACAATGCCTTAAAAATTAAAGTGGGACAGTTGGAAGATAAGGAATCCATGAGACACCAGGAATCAGTCAAGCAGAATAAAAAAAATGAAAAAATAGAAGAAAATGCAAAATACCTCATTGGAAAGACAACTGATCTGGAAAACAGATCGAGGAGAGACAATTTGAGAATCATTGGACTGCCTGAAAGCCATGACCAGAAAAGGAATCTAGACACCATATTCCAGGAAATTATTAAGGAGAACTTCCCTGATATCATAGAATCAGAGGATAAAATCATCATTGAAAGAATCCACCGATCACCTCCTGAAAGAGACCCCAAAAGGAAAACTCCAAGGAATATTGTAGCCAAATTCCAGAATTATCAGGTGAAGGAGAAAATACTCCAAGCAGCCAGAAAGAAGCAATTTAAATATCATGGAGCTACAGTCAGGATTGCTCAGGACCTGGCAGCTTCAACATTAAAGGACCGCAAGGCTTGGAATATGATATCCCGGAAGGCAAAGGAGCTTGGATTGCAGCCGAGAATCTATTACCCATCAAAAATGTGCATTTTCTGTCAGGGGAAAAGATGGACATTGAATGACACTGGGGACTTTCAATCTTTCCTGGTGAAAAGACCAGAACTGAATAGAAAATTTGATCTCAACATACAAGACTCAAGAGAAGTTTAAAAAGGTAAACAGAGGGGGAAAAAAAAGGTTACCCTATTAGGTTAAACTGTTTATATCCTTACACAGGAAGATAATACTCATAACTCTTAAGAACTGTAAATGTATTTGGGCAGAGAGAAGGACTTTATATAGAGGGTATAAATATAAATTGTCTTTGATGTGATGATACAAAAGAATTAAGGGGTTAAAAAGGGAGTCTATGGGGAGGAGAGGAAAGGGGAGGTGGAATGGGATGAATTATATCATATGAAGAGGTGGAAAAAACCTATTATAATAGAGAGAAAGAAAGGAGGGGGGAACATTGTTTCAACCCTATTCTCATTAGATTTGACTCAAAGAGGGAATAACATATACCATTGGGATAAAGAAACTTAACTCATTCTTTAGGGAAACAAAAGGGGAAGGGAAAGGTGGGGGACTGATAGAAGGGAGGACAAAAGCAAGGGAGAAAAGGGTAAAGAAAAGAGAGGGGGGGTGATAAAAAGGGAGGGCAGATCAGGGGAGGCAGGGGTAAGAAGTAAAACGTCGGTGAGGAGGAATAGGGTGAAAGAAGGGGGGAAAAGTACAAAGGGGGTAAATAGAATGGAGGGGAATAGACAGTCAGTAATAATAACTGTGAATGTGAATGGGATGAACTCTGCTATAAAACGGAAGCGAATTGCAGAGTGGATTAAAAACCAGAACCCTACAATATGCTGTTTACAAGAAACACATTTGAAGCAGAGAGATACACACAGAGTAAAGGTAAAAGGCTGGAGCAGAATATATTATGCCTCAGCTAAAGTAAAAAAGGCAGGGGTAGCAATCCTTATCTCAGACAAAGTGCAGGCAAAAATAGATCTCATTAAAAGAGATAAGGAAGGAAATTACATCTTACTTAAAGGTACTATAGATAATGAAGTAATATCAATATTAAATATGTATGTGCCAAGAGGTATAGCATCCAAGTTCTTAGAGGAGAAGTTAAATGAGTTACAAGAGGAATTAGACAGTAATACTATACTAGTGGGGGATCTGAATCTCCCCCTCTCAGAATTAGATAAATCTATCCAAAAAATAAATAAGAAAGAAGTGAAAGAGGTGAATAGATTACTAGAAAAGTTAGACATGATAGATGTCTGGAGAAAATTGAATGGGGATAGAAAGGAATATACCTTTTTCTCAGCAGTACATGGCACATTTTCAAAAATTGACCATGTATTAGGGCACAAAAACATCATAGTCAAATGTAGAAAGGCAGAAATAGTAAATGCATCCTTCTCAGATCATGATGCAATAAAAATTACATGTAAGAAAGAGCCAGGGAAAAGTAGAATGAAAATCAATTGGAAACTAAATAATTTCATTCTAAAGAATGAATGGGCCAAACAAGAAATCATAGAAACAATCAATAACTTTATCCAAGAGAATGACAATAATGAGACAACATACCAAAATCTATGGGATGCAGCCAAAGAAGTGCTTAGGCAAAAATTTATAGCTCTAAATGCTTACATGAATAAAAAAGAGAAAGAGGAGATTAATGAATTGGGCATGCAACTTAAAAAGCTAGAAAAAGAACAAATTAGAAATCCCCAATTAGACACTAAATTAGAGATACTGAAAATTAAAGGAGAAATTAATAAGATTGAAAGCAAAAAAACTATAGAATTAATCAATAAAACTAAGAGCTGGTTTTATGAAAAAACCAATAAAATAGATAAAATATTGGTTAATTTGATTAAAAAAAAAAGGAAGAAGAAAACCAAATTACCAGTATCAAAAATGAAAAGGGTGATGTTACCACCAATGAAGTGGAAATTAAATCAATAATTAGGAATTATTTTGCCCAACTGTATGCCAATAAATTTGACAATCTAAATGAAATGGACGAATATTTACAAAAATATAAACTGCCCAGGTTAACTGAAGAAGAAATAAAATCCTTAAATAAACCCATATTAGAAAAAGAAATTGAACAAGCCATTAATGAACTCCCTAAGAAAAAATCCCCAGGGCCAGATGGGTTTACGGGTGAATTTTACCAAACATTTAAAGAATAATTAATTCCAATATTATACAAATTATTTGGAAAAATAGGTGAAGAAGGAGTTCTACCAAATTCGTTTTATGACACAAATATGGTGGTGATACCAAAACCAGGCAAAGCAAAAACAGAGAAAGAAAATTATAGACCAATTTCCCTAATGAATATTGATGCTAAAATCTTAAATAAGATATTAGCAAGGAGATTACAGCAAGTGATCACCAGGATAATACACTATGACCAGGTGGGATTTATACTAGGAATGCAGGGCTGGTTCAACATTAGAAAAACTATTAACATAATCAACCATATCAATAAGAAAACCAACCAAAATCATATGATTATCTCAATAGATGCAGAGAAAGCTTTTGACAAAGTACAACACCCATTCCTAATAAAAACACTAGAGAGTTTAGGAATAGGTGGAGCTTTCTTTAGAATAATAAACAGTATCTACCTAAAGCCATCAGCAAGTATTATATGCAATGGAGATAAATTAGAGGCTTTCCCAATAAGATCAGGGGTGAAACAGGGATGTCCATTATCACCCCTATTATTTAATATTGTCCTAGAAATGTTAGCTTTAGCAATCAGAGAAGAGAAAGGAATTAAAGGAATTAGAATAGGCAAGGAGGAAACAAAACTATCACTCTTTGCAGATGATATGATGGTATACTTAAAGAATCCTAGAGAATCCACTCAAAAATTACTTGAAACAATTAACAACTTTAGCAAAGTAGCAGGATATAAAATAAACCCACATAAATCATCAGCATTTCTATACATGACCAACAAAGTCCAGCAGCAAGAGATAGAAAGAGAAATTCCATTTAAAGTAACGGTAGATAATATAAAATACTTGGGAGTCTACTTGCCAAGACAAACCCAGGAACTCTATGAACACAACTACCAAACACTCTTCAAATAAATCAAATCAAATCTAAATAATTGGAAAGATATCAATTGCTCATGGATAGGCAGAGCTAATATAGTAAAAATGACAATACTGCCTAAATTAATTTACTTATTCAGTGCCATACCAATCAGACTACCTAAAAATTATTTTATACAGCTAGAAAAAATAATAACAAAATTCATCTGGAAAAACAAAAAATCAAGAATATCCAGGGAAATAATGAAAAAAAAATTCACAGGAAGGTGGGATAGCGGTACCAAACCTGGAGCTTTACTATAAAGCGGCAGTCATCAAAACTATCTGGTACTGGCTAAAAAATAGAGGGGTAGATCAATGGAATAGGCTAGGCTCAGGAAATGCAGTAGTAAATGACACTAGTAATGTAGTGTTTGATAAACCCAAAGACTCCAGCTTCTGGGATAGGAACTCAGTATTTGACAAAAACTGCTGGGAAAATTGGAAGATAGTATGGCAGAAATTAGGCATAGACCAACATCTTACACCTTATACTAAAATAAGGTCAAAATGGATACATGATTTAGACATAAGAGGTAATACCATAGGTAAATTAGGAGAGAAAGGAATAGTCTACCTATCAGATCTTTGGAAAGGAAAACAGTTTTTGACCAAACAAGAGATAGAATATATTATAAAATGCAAAATGGATGATTTTGATTATATTAAATTTAAAAATTTCTGTACAAACAGAAGCAATGCATCCAAAATTAGAAGGGAGGCAGAAAGCTGGGAAACAATTTTTGAGCCCAGTACTTCTGATAAAGGCCTCATCTCTAAAATATATAGGGAACTAAATCAAATTTATAAGAATCCAAGTCATTCCCCAATTGAGAAATGGTCAAAGGATATGAACAGGCAGTTTTCTGATGAAGAAACCAAAGCTATCTATTCCCATATGAAAAAATGCTCTAAATCTCTAATTATTAGAGAGATGCAAATTAAAACAACTTTGAGGTACCACCTGACACCTATCAGATTGACTAAAATGACAAAAAAAGAAGATAATAAATGTTGGAGAAGCTGTGGGAAAATTGGAACACTAATTCATTGTTGGTGGAGCTGTGAACTGATCCAACCATTCTGGAGAGCAATTTGGAATTATGCCCAAAGGGTGATAAAGCTGTGCATACCCTTTGACCCAGCAATTCCACTTTTAGGTCTTTTTCCCAAAGAAATCATGGAAGGGGGAAAGGGACCCACATGTACAAAAATATCTATAGCTGCTCTTTATGTGGTAGCAAGGAATTGGAAGTTGAGGGGGTGCCCATCAATTGGGGGAATGGCTGGACAAGTTGTGGTATATGAATACAATGGAATACTATTGTGCTATAAGAAATGATGAGCAGGAGGAGTTCAGAGAAACCTGGAGGGTCTTACATGAGCTGATGATGAGTGAGATGAGCAGAACCAGAAGAACATTGTACACAGTATCATCAACATTGAGTGTTGACCTACTGTGATGGACTACATTCTTCTCACCAATGCAATGGTACAGAAGAGTTCCAGGGAACTCATGATAGAAGAGGATCTCCAAATCCAAGGAAAAAAAAAAAAGAACTGTGGAGTATAGATGCTGATTGAACCATACTATTTCTTTTGTTTTGGGTGCTGTTGTTTTTTTTTTTTCTATTTTGAGGTTTTGCATTACTGCTCTGATTTTTTCTCTTATAACAGGATTAATGCAGAAATAGGATTAATGTTATTATGGGTATATATATATGTGTGTGTGTATATATATATATACATCTATATGTATATGTATATAGATATATAGATATAACCTATATCAGATTACCTGCTGTCTAGGGGAGGGGGGAGGGAGAAAAATCTGAAATTGTAAAGCTTGTATAAACAAAAGTTGAGAACTATCTTTACATGTAACGGAAAAAAAAATACCTTATATGTAAAAAACAACAAACAAAAACAAACAAACAAAAAAGAAGATAATAACAACAGCAATTTCGGTGATACTACAATACATATATAATATACATATAATATTAACATATATTAATATTAATATCATTATTAATAATATATACATATGCAAACAATACCAACAACTAGTTCTAATCTAGCTAACTGCTCAGAGGAACAAAAGTATATATATTTGTTTATGACACTTTCCCCCTTCCTCAACTGGTCTAAAACATTAATTTTCATCTCATTCACCATAGAAAATTTGAATCTTGATTCCTGGATCCTATAGTCTATGCACATGAGTTTTGGCAATGGTGCATTTTGAAATTGTCAATTTTTAAAGTCAGCTCCATTGAAACAGATTCTTATCTCTCTTATCCTCTTCTTTCCTCTGTAACTAATTCCTTATTGCAGTTGGTGGAAAAGAAGGATGGAGAGAGGGAAAGAGAGACCAAATTATCTTTCATGTCACAGTATTGGAGGCGGTCTGCTCTAATGGACCACCTTATAGCCTCTGAGTCAGAAGAGCTAATTCAAGCTTCAGGTCTATCCCTTTCTAGTGGTGAGGCCATGGCCTAGGCCACTTATCTTTATGAGTCTCAGTTTGATCATCTGCAAAATAGGAATGGGCTTATTGTGAAGACCAAATGCAACAGTGTATAGGAAGTGCATTGTAACCATAAAGTGTTTTATAAAGGTGACTTCTTACTATTATGAAGAGTAAGTGGATCTTTACAAGCTGTGTCATCAATACTGTCAAGTTTAATGAAAATTACTGTTTAATTCTCTACCAAGAATGGAATTTTGATAATGATTGATAGGGAAAGGAAAGTAGCTCAACTATTATGGAACAAATCAGGAATACAGAACTAGGATGGAACAGCTCAAATCAATCCCTAGAGGTAATAACTGGTATGAAGATGTAGATAATAGAAACTGATTATTCCAGGTTATATAAAGTTCCTGGTCCATAGTAGGTATTTGATAAATATTTGTTAATTGATTGGCATGTTGTAAAAAAATTCCCTGTCTTGGATTACCTTATTGTGCTTTGGGGCAAATTACTTCAAACCCTTCAAACTTCAGTCTCTATAACTCAACTCAATTTAAAAATTCAGCAGACATTCATTAAGCAATAAGCCAGGAACTCTTCCATGTGCTGGTTATATAAAAATGAAAAATAATACAATACCTAACTTCAAAGAACTTACACTAATATGGTGAGAGGGATGGACCATTTATATCTTTAAATTGAACATACCATATACCAATATATATAGCAAATACCATATACCAATTGAATATACCCATATACCAATTTACCAAGGACTCATATTTACAGATGGCTATCAATTATTGCATTGTCATTGGGACCCCCAGCTTTGTCACAGATGCCTGCCATTGGAGCTACCATTGTTATGCCTTCTTTATTTCTCCCTCTTTTGATTGATTCCCCTCTCCTCTGCCTCTTACTCCTAGAGTCCTAGGATGAAGTGTATTTCAATTGCTGCCAAAACTGTAGTAGCTACCACTCCCTTAGTATTTTTAGGGAAGGCCTCCAATTCTCTTGTCCCCATTCAGGCCCATTTTGTAGACTTTCTTGGGTTGGTCTAAATGAGTGGTGCCAAATTCAAATGGAAATAAGGGTTACACAACCATACATAAGGATCTCTCTGGGCTACATATTGACTTGGTTAAAAAATGTAATATTATCTTTGTTTTATTGTATTTATTTTGTTAAATATTTCCCAATTACATTTTAATTTGGTGCAGACTTCACTGGGGAGTGTTGCTGCCTCTGGTCTAGACAACCTCCAACAGGGATTATTAAGCTGGGGTACATAGAGTTATTAAAAAGAAAATATTTTGATAACTATATTTCAGTATAATAAGCTTCCTTTGTAATTTTATGGATTTTATTTTATGCATTTACAACATTATTTTGAGAAGGTGTCCATATATAGACTTCATCAGACTGCCAAAGGGGTCCATGACCCCAAATTGTTAAGATTTCCTGCTATAAAATGACATTATTAGAATTTTAACAAACACAGAAAGATATAACTAAATGGGTCTCTAGAAGAGGGTTGTTGTTGTTCAGTCCTCCTTCAATTAGCTGCAAGTCTTTGTGATCCCATTTGGAATTTTCTTGGCAAAGACACTGGAGTGGTTTGCCATTTCCTTCTCCACCTTCACTCTGGAAGATAGTAGTTTTTATCCCCAAATGGAATAAGCCACTTTGAGATGCACTAGGATTCCCATTTCTGGATGTCTTCAAGCAAAAGGTGGAAGATCACTCATTTAAGATGTTGTTTGGCATATTTCTGCTTAGGTAACTGGTTGGACCAAACAATCTTTAGGCTCTTTTACAGTGTCCATTCCTAGACTCTCTGAGGGCACAGTGCCTGAAGTAGGGCACCAGGGGGCAGTGCTGTGCTTTGAAAGGACCGGAATTGGAAAAACAAAGTTTGGGCTTGATCATGTTCTCCATAAGGAATGAGGGAGAATAGTGAAATAAACATTTGTCACAGATATGGTTTCTCGACCTACCAAGCTGATATGCCCCCAGGTAGCAACTGTTTTCAAGTGAATAAAGACTGAGCAAAACCTCTATCTAACAGGGAGAAAACTGGGCATGAACCAGGTTTGGCAAAATTATCAATCAACTCTTCGCTCTTTCCATTTTGGGATGTATACCTAGAACACTGATCTGCCCTGCCTCTACAACCTTTATTTGAGTCACTGGGGCAGCACGATGCAGAGAATTTGAATTCAGCAAGTCCTGGGCTCCACTTATGCCCCAGACACTTACTAGCTGTGTGAGAATGTGCAAGTCTCTATTTCATCTCTGACACTGAGGGAGAAAGGGGATTCAACCCAGTGACCTCAGGGGTTGCTTCTAGTTTGAAATGCAGGATCCTATGAACGTCTATCTCAGTTTGAATAGAAAGGATTCCTGTGGCCAAGAATGCAATGACTGATTAAAGAGGGTTGGTCAAAAGCACCAGTGCTAATAATATTAACAGTTCACAATTCTAGGAGTGATTCAAGTTTTACAAAACTTGTGTTATATCTCATTTAGCTGCACAGTGGATCCAGCTTAGTTAACAAAAAGCCCATGGAAAAATATTTGTTCAAAGTGGGTCAGATGTAGCAGGCTAAGTGAAAGGCAGGGATAAGTTAGTATGGGGAAATGAGTCCTATTTTTGCCCAACTATGAGCACTCTGAGAAAAATGAAGTCTTCTGGAGAGAGGCTCCTAACTGGTCTACATGGCTGGTTCAGTAGATAAGAGTGAGGCACTTGGTGTCAGGAGGACCTGGGTTCTAGATGCTGCTTCAGAAACTGACTATGCGATCATAGGCAAGTCCCAACCTCTTTCACTCTCAGTTTCCTCATCTGCAGAAGGGTGATAATAATAACACCTCCCTTAAAGTTTGTTGTGAGGAACGAATGAGATAATATATGTAAAGTACTTTGCAAATCTTTAAGTGCCATGGCAATCCACAGAACCCAGGAAAAATTTAAAAATGGCCCCTAGTTCCATGCAACTGCTCCTGCTTCCTCATAGATAGTGCTGGAAAAGCAAGTGGTACAAGAATTACATGATTTTTTCTTTTCTTTCTTTCTTTCTTTTTGCAGGGCAGTAAGGGTTAAGTGACTTGCCCAGGGTCACACAGCTAGTAAGTGTCAAATATCTGAGGCTGGATTTGAACTTAGGTCCTCCTGAATCCTCTATCCACTGTGCCACCTAGCTGCCCCAGAATTGCATGGTTTTTAAATCCTCTTAACATTAGTTTGGGGTATCCAGGTGGATCAGTGGTTAGAGTACCAGATCTGGAGTCAGGAAGACTTGAGTTTAAATATATCCTCAGACACTTCCTATCTGTGTGACCCTGGGTAAGCCATTTAACTCCATTTGCCTCAGTTTCCTCATCTGTAAAATGAACTGGAGCTGGAAATGGCAAATCATTCCAGTATCTCTGCCAAAACTCCCAATGTGATCTCAAAGAATCAAACACAGTTGAAACAAATGAATAACAATGGACATTAGTTTAACTACAGGTGCTCTAAATGTGAGACCTCTGTCCACTGGCAAACATACCAATGAACTTTTGGAGGAACTGAATCACATCCATACTGATAAACTCTATAATGTGGAATCCGAAGAAATAAAAAGTTGCAGCGAAATTAAAGGGTTGGCTTATGAACTTTCACAAACAAAGAGTTGGTAGAGTTTTATTGAGTAACCCCAATGAAACAATAAACATTATTTTATGAGCTATTTGGAAATGTTGAATTGCAATGTTCATGTTGACCATAAGCAAAATGGCCTCTTTGTTGTTCTTCTTGATACATGACATTCCATCTTCAGTGGCTATGCTTTTGCATAGGCAGTTCCCCATGCCAAGAGTATACTCCCTCCTCATCTCCACCTCTTAGAATTCTTAATTTCCTTTAAACTCTAGTTCAAGGGCAACTAGGTGACGCAGTGGATAAAGCACTGGCCCTGAATTCAGGAGGACCTGAGTTCAAATCCAGCCTCAAACACTTAACACTTAGTTGCTGTGTGACCCTGGGCAAGTCACTTAACCCTCATTAACCCTGCCCCCCCCCCCAAAAAAAAATCAACTCAAGTTCAGGTACCACCTTCTACATGAAACTATTCCTGATCCTCCTAGATGGTGAATACCTCACTCTAGCTAGCCTGTGCTTATTTTGATGGAGGGGAATCTGCATGGTATAGTGGATGGCCATCCAGGAAAAGAAAGGTTCAAGTCTTGCCTCTGACATGTGCTGGCTGAATGAACTTTGGCATGTAATAGATGCTTAATAAATGTTTATTGATTGACTGATGTAACCTCTCAGGGCTTTAGGTAACTCTCTAAGACTTTAAGTTGTAGAGCAGATATCATGCTACATTGGTGGAGGAAGTTTCCTCCCCTGAGACTTCTCTCTACCAATGAAATCATTGGTCCAATCCCTATCCCTTATCCTGTATAAACTTATATTAGAACATATTATCTCTCCATATAGAATATCAACTCCTTGAGGGAAGGTTTTATTTTATTTATGTATTTGTATCCTTGCACAAAGTACAAAGTTTCTGGTACTTAGCACAGTGTCTGGCAAATAGATGGCCCTCAATAAATGCTTTTTGATTTACTGATTGAAAAGTACAACAGAAGATAATTTCAGATTATATGTCAACTTCTGCTGCAGAAGTGATAAAAGTTAGAAATTCTGTGTAGGTCTAAATGAGAGCCCCTAGACTAGAGATTCTCAACCTGCACACAAGTAGATAAGAGCGCCGAACCTGGAATCAGGAAGACCTGACTTCTTATTTCTTACCTGGCCACAGTACTTTGGGACTTCTCTAACTGGCTTCTCCATCACGCCCCAAGAAGCTCATTATTGGGATAAGCTCAACATCCTGTAATGTCTCATCAGCCTTAGCATTCTACCTCATCACTACCCTCTGACTCTCTGGTTGGAGGGTGGGGCCATTTCCCCATTTTAAAGATTAGGGGTTGGGGATCAGAGTGACTTTCCCCAGGTATGAAGACTAGTAACAAGAGGATACAGAAACTGAAGCAAATTTGTTGCTTTTTCTATTATACTACTCTGTCTCCTCTAATTGTGGTCAATGATGTTTATAAGCACATTTATCAATGTTCACTATTCCACTAGTGTATTCACTCCTCTGTATGATGTAAGATCAGACCTATTTTAGCTATTTCTTCAACTACTTCTTGTAAGCAGTTACTGGTCACATGATACCACCTATTTATGTCCACTATGTACTGTTCTTTGGGTTAACCATACTTTTACTTTTTATGAATAAATATTAATTTAATTCTAATTATTCACCCTACAGATTTCTTGATGTTATACTCTGTGTATTTTTTAACAAAGTGATCTCATTAGTAATGTCACTCAAGGAATGTTCCAGGATTTGTAGACATAGAATGTTAGCAAGAGAATACCGGTGTTAAAGAGATGGGCGTTTGCTGTAATGAGCCATCTGGAGTCATTGAAAGCACTGGGCAGTTTTCCAAATATAATCCTGTTCTATTGCTGCCTCCTACTACATTCTTAGCCTAATTCATTATGTATTTGCATCAGTTGTCCAAGATACACACATTGGGAGATTATTCAACACACTGCCCATCCAGCTGTGTGTCATAATCTGGGCAATATGCATTTTTTTAATCCACTTTGTTTTTCCAGCATGGATGGTTAGACTAATCTCTTTAGCATTAATGTGGTTTCACTGAACTTCTTTGTAGTACTCCAGGGATAAGATGCAATTAGTATGATGTCATCTGTGAATAGGAACATCTGGAAAATCTTGCCATCAGCTTGAAGTCCTCTTTCCCTTGGGTCATTTTCCATGACACTGGCATATACCACTGGCAAAAACATGTCTTCTCATGTAACATCTCACTTGATGTCAATGCTAAATGGAATTCTGAGCACTATAACTCTGGCCTTTTAAAATATGTTATCATATAATTTTGAAATACGTATAAGAGAGACATTTTATGACACTCTTCAAAGTTGCCATGGGCTCTACTAAGTCAAATTATTGAAAGCATCTCTCTCTCTCTCTCAGTATTTAATGAGACAATATTGCTTGGGAATTTTCCATTATCCTTCCTCAACAGTGTTAGCAAATTAATTTGTACTCTAAGGCTAAGGACACATTCATTGTGGAAGGGACCTGAGAGATATAGTACAAGCATTCTGATTGCATTTTCAATCTCCTCATTTTGAAATTGAGGCCCAGGGAAGATAATTAGACATTAGATTCAAACCCAGACCAAATCCAAACCCAGGGCTCTTTTCATTATACCACATTGTCTCTCCACTTCTCTGAGTGGGATTTCTATGATGCTAGAAGAACAAGTTAGGGAGGCTTCTAACATAATGGGTAAATCTTTGATGGAAGAATTATAGGAGAATATAGATGAAAATGACCCAAAATGATGGGAAGAGGGAAAGAGAGAGAAATCCATACATTTCTCTTGATATGAGTGACTCCCTCCATATTAGAAATTGGCTTTCATTCCATCCAGAATAGGAATCCTGCATATCTCATTGCTTTTTTTACAATGAAACTCACTGTAATCACTTTCTCCTTGCTACTAGATTGAAAAACGGTATCCTACTATAGGCTAAAAATGATAAAGTTTTGCAGCAAAGGTAAATGAAGATACATATGACAGTAAAGGTAGAGCAGATAGAAATAGCTACTTTTCTTAAACTGCAGGGTAGATTTTTGGAACACCTTAAACAAGAAGTACCCTTCAAACTCTGTTAAGGGGGATTTTATTTCTTAAAGCAACCCCCGCCCCACTCCACAGCTTTGCATGTCTTAATGTTACTGAATAAAGCTTCTGCTGTCCTATGCTTCTAAGCATGAGAGATAAGGTCTTTTCCACAACAGTGAAAAGTTGTGGAGAGGCTTAAAATTGGTGTCAGTTTGATGAATATTGGTGTGGATGAAATCATGGTTCTTTCTAACTTATCAAAGTGCAGTGTAATAAGTCCTGTGGGGAAGGCTTAATCTGAAGCAAGACAAAACAAACTAAAAATATTTTATAACATAAAAAGCCAAATATTTATGTGAAGGACAGTTAATTTGTAAAAATAACTTTCTCTTCAATAAGAAAACAAATCTGTTGACTGGCATCTTTCAACAATATTTTTGGTCCTTGAAAGAAAGTCCTTAATAAATCCAAAGTTGTATGCATTCCTTGATCCTTTGATGGGCCTGTGATCTCCCTGATGTGGGTACTCTTTTCACCAGGATAGATTAGAATCCATCCGCACAGCCCATGAAAAAAGTTGCTTGCATGTCACCATGAAAATTCTAAACTGATGTCATCCCAGTGTTAGGAAAGACATTAGTATTCTAAGCCTTCCTTTTGTTGTTGAAGGTCTGGAACAGAAATCATCACCATCTCTTTTAAATAGAAAGGCCAGCAATTGTACACAAATGGGAAGATGAATTGCAGTCAGTTTTTTAAAGTAGATTGATGAAAGAGAATATTCCCAACTTGTAAGATCCTTGAGGGGAAAAACTGTGACTAATTCATGATCAGCTATGTAGTGCAGTGAATAGAGTGCTGGGTGTGAAGTCAGGAAGGCGTGGGTTCAAATCTATTCTCAGACACTTACTGGCTGTGTGATCCTGGACAAGTCATTTAAATGATGTCTACTTCAGTTTCCTCATCTGTAAAATGGGGATATCAATAGCACCTATCTCCTAGGGTTGTTATAAGGAGTGATTCTTGTGATTTAGGAAAACATGAAATCAAAGACTTGCATGAAATAATGAAGAATGAAATGAACAAAGTAAAGAGAAAATTTTATACAGCAACAGCAATAATGTTCAAAGAATAACTAAATGACTAAGCTTTTCTTTGTAATATAATCATTCAAATCAACTCTGAAGGATTTAGGAAGGAAAACTTGGAACTCAAAGAGATAAATTAATTAAAAATAAATTTGAGAGAGAGAAAGAGAGAGAGAGAGAGAGAGAGAGAGAGAGAGAGAGAGAGAGAGAGAGAGAGAGAGAGAGAGAGCGCGTTAGGGGAGAGGGAACTGAGACATCAAATGGCATGCCTAGTGTCCACACTGTTCATATATGTTAGGGAGGAATCTAGTTCTTCTTGACTCTGAGGTCACTTCTCTATGCCTGATAGCAGCTGGGTTTCGTTTTGGAGATACAGAGCCTAGCTTCTTAAATTGTTGGTTGTGACCCCATATAGGGTCACATAACTGAATGTGGGGGTTGTGAAAAATTTGGCAATGGTAAAATGTTATGTATACCTATTTTATATACCTATATACCTGAGGTTGCATAAAAGTTTCTCAGGCAAAAAGGGGTTGCAAGTGGAAAATGTTTAAGAAGCCCTGTTGCAGGGGCAGCTAGATGGCACAGTGGATAGAGCACCAGCCCTGGAGTCAGGAGTACCTGAGTTCAAATCCGGCCTCAGACACTTAACACTTACTGGCTGTGTGACCCTGGGCAAGTCACTTAACCCCAATTGCCTCACCAAAAAAAAAAAAAAAAGAAGCCCTGTTGCAGAGGACAAAATCTGATTTTGATGAGTGACCTCTTTGATAGGTGATTGAAGTAAATTGGTTAGCCTGGACAACAATTCAGACTAGGTTGCAAAGAGTCTTGATAGAAGGAAAAGCTTTTTAACAATCAGAACTAGCCAAAGGGTGGGTTGCTTAAGAGGCAGAATATGGTCCTTCATCTGGAGTCTTTAAGCACATTAGGCTGCAGCGGGGACTCTTCTTTAGGTTTGGGCTGTGGACATCTCTTCTGATTCTAATACTCTGCAATTCTGTGATGGCATTGTAAATTAGCAAGGGCTGAAGATAGCCTGAAGTGGTTTGCTTTTGGTACAACATCTTTCACTTCCTTCTAGGCGGTATGCCAGTCATCAGAGGTTCAGGGCCCCTATGAGGATGCCCCACTTAGGCTTTTGACTTCCCACTCCCCACCCCAGGTAATAGTATCTCATGTTCTGTACCTTTCTTGATCTTTCTACCACACAAACATTTCCCTCTATTCTAGCCTATTTGCTTAATTCTCTAGGGGTTTACAGGTTAAGGACTAACATGAGAAGTTAATTTATCCTAAGAAAGAAATGGCTGGTAATGAATGGATGTTATTACTTTTTTCGAGTGTAACTATAACTTCAACAAGGATTCCTGGAGACTCAGTAACTTATATCAAGGGATGACTAATAGGAGAATTTTACACACTATGGCTGGTCAGTGGGAGCATTTCAAGTCACACCATGTAGATAATTTTCTCCTTTGCTTCTGGACAAAGCCAATATCTGCTACAAGATACATGAATTCCAAAGGAATACAGCAACAGCTTTTTACATGTAATTAAATGTGGAACTACTACTGATTGTAGAGCAATTTTGTCAGCCACTCTGAAATGCAATAAAAAGGAACATGGCTAGTGGATCACTTTCACATCCAAACATGTAAAGCAATGATGCAGAGAAAAATATGTGTACTTATAAGCTTTTTAAAAGGTAATGTTTTAGATAAATAAAAAGGTTTCTCCCCAAGTTTAGGTTTTGAGTGGGATAAGTCACCAGCTATCAAAAGTCACTAGTATATTAAAGGTGCCATGAGTCCCCAACTTTCAATTTGCTGGATTATTCAGGATGAGAATAAGCTTTATCAAAATAATGATGGTGTCTCTCCCAGAAACAAGTTAGCATGTGTATCAATCCCTCTAGTCTAAACCTAGTTTTACCATTTTTCTCCTATCATTCTATCACATGAGACCTCTATTCTGTCCAAAAAGTTCTACTAAGAATTCTTGAATAGGTCTCAGCTAAAATCCCATCTTCTGCAGAATACCACCCTATGACATTATATTTATATAGGGCACAATTTATCATATATATATATATATATATTTGTGTGTGTGTATATATATATATACATACATATATATATATATATATATTTATCATGCTTATACATAATTGGTTACCTGTCTACTTCATTATACTGTGAGTTCCTTAAGAGTAGAGACTGTTTTTTCCCTTCTCTGTCTACCCTGTCTACCCTGCTTAACACAATGCCTGGAACATAGTAGGTATTTAATAAATGCTTGTTGACTTGACCATATTTGGCACTTTTTATCCTCTGTAATTTTACTTGTGCCACCTCTTCTGAAGTTGAAAAAGATGACATTCTTCAAGAGGCAATGATTTCCACATTGGGAGAGCTCAAGCAGGACCTGCATGGCCACTTGTCCGGATGCCATGGAGGGAATAGTCCTTCTAGCTCTAGGGTTTTTATTTGATGATTCAACTAATGGCTTTGTTCCCTCACCTGAAACCCTTTATTCCCACTCAGAGGAATCCTATCTCTATTCAAAAAGGCCAGCTCAGTTTTCACTTTCTTCATGAATCCTTTCTTGCTTACTCTTAGACAGAAGTGATTGTTCCTCCTTCTGAATTAATCCAGCATTAAATCACATATTGTTTTGTGTTGTTTTCTGTGCCTGTATTATCTCTTCAACTAGAATATAACCTCTTGGAGATTAGGAACTATGAAGCATTATTCAGTGTCCAGAGCTTGATTTACACTCAGCATTCAATAAATATTTGTTGACTGATGGAGATGTGCTCACCCTCCTATCCCCATTCCTAGCCACCAAGTAATTTCAGTCACCAGGTGTTGCATATTCATAGTTCTTAAAGGGCCATGGGAACACAATCAGGGAGGAATGGGACAAAAAGAAAGAGGATTGTGGTATAGGTCACAGCTAACTATATGGTATGGATATGGAAGGCATTTGGAAAGAATTGTCTTACAAGAGATAGCCAAGGCTGTATGTGACCTCTGAAACTGAGAAAGCTAACGCTGGTAAATGGTTTGAACTCAGGAGTTTCTGAGCTGCAGCGGGTTAAAGTGTTTACATTTAGTTCAGCATTAATATGATAAGCCTCCAAAAGAGTGGGGTGAACAACCAGGCTGCCTAACAAGGCACAAATCAACCCAAACTGGAAATAGAGCATGTCAAAGCTCCCATACTGTTCAGCAGGGGGATTAGACCCAGGAGTGTCCACTGCACTTACTGCCTAGATGAGATAGGGAGATCCAATCTGAAAAACAAATAAAAGGAAAAAAGAAGTCTACAAGGTTCCGAAGGATAGCAGAGATGTTGACCGATGACCAAGAGATCTAGAATTAGATGTACAACATCTAAGTTGGATGAGACCTCAAAGGCCAACTGGCACAACCTGTCAAGAATCTCACTCTATAAAACCCTTCAATAAATGGTCCTCCAGACTGCATTTGAAAGTTTCCCCTCCACGGCACAAGGCCAACTCTTTATCGTAGATGATTCTGAATCACTGGGGGTCTGACTCCAGGAAGCCCTCATTCCTTTTATGTTTAGGCGGGGCCCTGTACTTACTTGAAACTTCTTGAATTAATCAACCAGCTTTACTGAGCATGAACCCTCTGCCTGTACTTTAGTAAAATATTAAGCCCAACTTGCACTTCCAACTTTTTAAGTTCCTGCCTACCATGTTCTACACACAACCTAGAGTAAATTTGGCAGGGAAAGAGGGTTAGTAGATTTTATTGTTGTTCTGAAATTGGGCATTTCCAGAGAATCTTCTCTGGACAGTTTTGTTCTCTGAACTTAAGAAGTTTGATGGCATTTCTTTCATTCTTCATAGGCTGCCTTGGCCCATCCCACAAATCTAGCACATGAGCCTCATTTGGTTTTGCTCCATGCATCAGAGAGTTTTAAGGCTGCTATTAAAACACCACATGGAAAAGCTTTGCTGGGAATTTTACTCCATAGAGAAACCACAGAAACCACTACACACCTTAACCATCTCCCCCTCCCCAACAGCCGGGTAAAATTACCCCTCTAATAAGTTAGTACAATCCAACCAGTTTTATTGCTTGGAGCAAAATCTGAGGTCCAAAATGAACTTCAGAACATAAAAAATAAGGCCAAGCTCCTCTGGGTTTTCAAACAAATATTACATATCAGAGGCATTCTTCTGGGCAGGCAGAGCTAAGAGGAATATTGCTAATTGCCCTACAAATGTAAAATTGAAATCAGGGTTCACCCCAACGAAAGGGAAATTCTTTTCATCATCAGAAATTAAGAGCTAAAGCTTGGCTCCTGAGAAGAGATGAGAAAATGACCCTCTTTGAAGAAGTTGAGGGAACTATGGGTCTGGAACATGGCATTTATTGTCAGAAAGGGTTGATGTGTTTGAATGGTTTTGCTGACCTACTTTTTGTTCTTTTAACCCCCATGTGTTTCTTGGTTTCCACCTTCTTCCCCGGTAAGTCAGTGAGGACTGATTCCCACACCCAATGGAGGCAGTGGAAAGAGCAATGGGTTAGGAGTGAGAGGACCTATATTTTAATGTAGGCACAGGAACTTACAATCAATATGACCCTGGCCAAGTGCTTCACTTTCGTGGCTTTCTTTGGCTTCACTTTCTTCATCTTTAAAATTAAGGGATTGGACTTACTGAAACATAAAGATGGGCTGAACTGACAGCTCAAGGCACTTATAATTTAATAAGGATGTGGAGGAGCAAAAACCTATGATACAAGACAAAATGAAGTATAGGCAAAGGGCAGATCTAGACAAAATACCTTAAGAAATGCCAGTCCAGAGATCACTTTCAGATGGGGGAATGAGAAAAAGCTTTCTTGTCTCTGGTGCTTATTATAATAACCTCGGGCAAGGAAAATAAAGGAGGGGGTTGGATTAGATGACCTCTGAGGTCTATTCTACTCTAGAACTATGATTTCTTCTGCTTGGCCCTGAAACTAGTGCTGAACTGAGGCTAATTAGTGGAAGTTATAGACAGACAAATTTGGCTCAATAAAAGAAAGAGTTCCCTTAGCATTAGAGCTCTCTAAAAATGGATGATATACAAATGGATGATATACTTTGATATACAAAGGTGGTAAGTTCTCCATCTTTAAAAGTGTATATGTGTGTGGTGGGGCAGCTAGGTGGCACAGTGGATAGAGCACCAGCCCTGGAGTCAGGAGTACCTGAGTTCAAATCTGGCCTCAGACACTTAACACTTACTAGCTGTGTGACCCTGGGCAAGTCACTTAACCCCAATTGCCTCACACACACAAAAAAAGTGTATATAGGGGGCAGCTAGGTGGCACAGTGGATAAAGCACTGGCCCTGGATTCAGGAGGCCTGAGTTCAAATCCACCCTCAGACACTTGATACTTACTAGCTGTGTGACCCTGGGCAAGTCACTTAACTCTCATTGCCCTGACCCCCCCCCCCCCAAATGTTGAAGAAAAAAACATAAAAGTGTATATAAGCAGAGACTGGAAGACCACTTGTTGGGGATGTTTTAGATTGGTTTCATGCTTGAGAGAGTGGTTATACTCAATGATTTTTAAGTTCCTTTCCAATTTCTTAAATTCTTTGATTCTCATGCAGTAGGAAATATCCATGGGAGCAGGTGCATTCAGGGAAGGCTTCATGGAAAATGTGAAGCATGATCTGGGATCCAAAGAATGACCAGTATTTGAATGGGTTAAGAGCAGAGAGGAGAAGGAGAGCAGGTAGAAATGGAGAGGACAAAAGCATATCCAAAGTCACTACTTGATTTTGTAGCTTTGGATATTTCCTCAGCCTTATCGAGTTGCTATGGCCCCCAAATCCCTCAGTACTCAGTGACCCACTTTTGGGGGATGATTTTCACTTGCCTTTTCTTCAGGTGACAGCCATATGGCAAAGTGGAAGCCTACTCTCAAAACCTTTCTGGTTCAGTAGGACCTCCCAGGACTTATTTTGTGCTTTTGAGAACCTCCACACACCAGGATAGGACTTGGGTGTAACAAAGTCAGACAGGCAGGAATCAACATAGTATCATCCCATCACCAGATCAAACAGAGGGCTCCTGTGGAGTGAGATTGGTAGGAGAAAATGTTGAATAAGAAAGATAGGAGGGCACATTTTGAAGAGCTCTGAGTGCTAGGAAAAAAAAAAAAAAGTTCTTTTGGACTTTAACCTAGAGGCGATAGGAAGTCACTTGAGGTTATTTCTACACTGAAACGCAGGCAAGATTTGATGTATATTGGCAGACTTTTTCTTAGGATATGGCTCAATTCACATTGAGACCGGGACAGGCCAAACACATGCATTGTACTAATGTTTTATACTTTCCTTTTTGTAATAAAAAGTCACATATAAAATCTAGGTGGATATTTTGATATACTTACTCATTTACTACTTCCAAACCCATTCAAATAATAAATTGTTGCCCAAGAAATAGAACTGAAATGTGATCTTATGAAAAGTCCACTCTCTCTTAACATTTTTCCAAGCAACTCAGTTGTTTTCATTGGCTTGTATTAAAATGATCTTTGCAAAAATTGGCAATTTGTTTAGTAAATATTAATGAAAGACTTTCAGAAAACAGTCATAAAAAATCCAACCTACTTTCAGAAAAAAAAAATGGGAGCTGCCAGACATCAGTCTTCAGTTCATATCATAGACATTTCCAGTAAGTCTTAAATACACACTAGCATGTGCCATAGCTTACAGTTCAGGATAAAAAGCACTCTGAAATCCTTCACTGTTTTTAGAAAATTGCTCAGAGATTCTGTCAAACAACAACAAAAAAAAGCATTTTCCAGTTTGATAAACTATAGTTCTAAAACCAGCAATTGCTATAAGAAAATATATTTTCTTAAAGTCTTTTGATTGGTGTAAGTCTAGTTTATCGCCATCCCACTATTGTACATTCTGTGATTTTATGTAAGAGGCCGGGGGTGTCATAAATTAAGAACCTTTGGAACTCTTTAATTTCTGAACAAGAATTATGGGGTTTGGTTAAGGGATGCCAGAATCTACATTACCACAGTTTAAACATGTAAAAAAATCAGTGGCTACTACTACAGTCAAGCAATAGAGCAAATTTTCAAAGAGCAAAATTAACAAATGAAAGAAAGAATGAATGAATAAATGAACAGATGAATGAATGAATGCTATTCCACTGAAAAGTTCCTAAAGAAGACAATTCAGGAAAAGGCTTAAGCATAGCTGGCAGAAATTAAGCCTCATATCCCTATTAAGAGAGAGTTCTTAGAAGAACTCCTCAAGTACCTAGCCTACACATAGTTGGCCCTTAATAAGTGCTTATTGATTGATTGACTGACTGACTCCTTGGAAACATGTGGAAGGAGTTAATGTGCCTGAAGCAGTTAATGAATGCTTGCTGAATGAATTGGATAACTTCTGAACAAAGCTTTCTCTAGATAGGAGGGAAGATGCAGATTGTGAGACACAGACACCAAACTGCATGTGGGACCTGGAGAGAGACCTGGGGAATCTACAAGATCCTACTGGGAACCATGTGCATGGAGAAATCAACACCAGGTGGAGACAATGACAAAGTACTGGAGTCATGAGAGGGATGAGTAAACCCACAGACCTTGCCCTCTGCAGCATTAATAAGGTTAGTGCAACAGAGAGACACATACACCATGGAATGGAGGAAGCATTTAGCCACAAAAAAGGGGACAGGGCCTATCTTTTGCTGGCACAGTGAAGCATGTGGACTTAACAAGTCCTGGAAGAATGTGGGACACACCTGAAGGGAGCATCATTTGATGCTGTTGAAAGTGGAAGAGAGGGGGCAGCTAGGTGGCACAGTGGATAAAGCACCAGCCCTGGATTCAGGAGGACCTGAGTTCAAATCTGGCCTCAGACACTTGACACTTACTAGCAGTGTGGCCCTGGACAAGTCACTTAGTCCCCATTGCCCCGCAAAAAAAAAAAAAAAAAAAGTGGAGGAGAGTTTTCCTGAGGGGCTTGAAAATAATAATAATAATAATAATAATAATAATAATAATAATAATAATAATAATAATATCAACAATAATAGCATTTATATTGTATTTATATATTGAGGCTGGATTCTTCTAGCTCATTTTACAGATAAGTAACTGAGGCCCAGAGAATTAAACTAGTGCCTTGCCAATGTTCTCACAGATAGTAGGACACAGTAGAGAGCAGAAGCCATGTTCCAAGTCAGATTCTCTGCCTTTCCAGCCAATGACCTTTCCAATTAACCAGGATGCTGTCCTTTTTTACATTTTAGTTTTTGCATTTTCATCCGGCTTTTAAATATTCTCCATACTGACACCACATTGCATTTAAAATGGATCCAGTATTTTCCCCAATGTCAGCAGAAGGATTTCAATCATGAGCCAGAATTCAATACACCTATGGCAGCCTAGCAAATATCTGAGTCTATGCTTGATTTTCTGATGGAGGGAGAGGGAGTCTGGAGGCAGGAAGAGGGAAGGGAACAAGCATCGATTAAGATATACTATGTGCCAGGCACTGTGCCAAGCATTTTACAATATTATCTCATTTGACTCTTATGACAATCTTGTGAGATAGATGGTATTATTTTTTCCCTTTTTGCAGCTAAGGAAACTGAGGCAGATAGTAGTTAAGTGATGTGTCCTGAGTCACACAGCTAGTATCTGAGGTAAATTTGAACTTGGGTTTTCCTGATACTAGGCCCCATGCTCTGTCCACTGTGCCATGTAGTCATAAAGTTCATTTCCTGGGGTGGGGGAAGGGGGTGGTGATGGTGAGAAATGTCTGTTGTATTTTATTTTTGTTAAGTTCAGAATAAAAATGATTTTTTTTTAAACTGCTGGGAAAACTGGAGAGCCATCTGTCAGAAATTAAGTTTAGACCATAACATACCATATACTACAAGAAATTCCAAATGTATACATGATCTAGATAAAGGTCATATCATAAACAAATTAGAAGAGAATGGAAGAAGATATCTTTTGTGGCATGAACAATATCCTAACTGCTCTCTCAATGTAAATTAGGCTAGTTTTTCTTTAAAAGCTTCTGGTACAAGGTGGATCAACTTTTCTAGTTCCCAACATAATCTCTTTTTTTTTCTTTTTTTTTTTTTTTGTGTGTGTGTGTGTGAGAGGCAATTGGGGTTACATGACTTGCCCAGGGTCATACAGGTAGTAAGTGTTAAGTTTCTGAGGCTGGATTTGAACTCAGTTCCTCCAGAATCTAGGCCTGGTGCTCTATCCACTGCGCCACCTAGCTGCCCCCCAACATAATCTTAAAATCAATCAAACTTGGCCCTGGATTCAGGAGGACCTGAATTCAAATCTGGCCTCAGATACTTGACACTTATTAGCTGTGTGACCCTGGGCAAGTCACTTAACCCTTATTGCTGTGCAAAAAAAAAGAGTATATAAAATCAACTGAACTAATGAAGGCCCATATCACAGCATCTCAACATTATCATATTGTGATAATGAGCTCAGATCAAAATCACCCATGAGTTGGTTCAATAATTCTTCTTGCCAATCTAAAAAAATATTCTGAATTAACACCTCTGTCTCAAAGCTGATCATGTCTCTCTCTACACCATGTGGCCAGTGATGGAAAGATTTTAATTTATTCTCTATCAGAGGTCTCTTTGACATTCTACTGTTCTCTGACATCATAAAAATAATTGTGTTTTGCATACACCAGTTCATACTAAAGTGTCTTTTCCTAACCGGCTTGCCAATGCTCTTTTTTTTTTTTTTTGCAGGGCAAAAGTGACTTGCTCAGGGTCACACAGCTAGTAAGTGTCAAGTGTTTGAGGCCGAATTTGAATCCGAGTCCTCTTGAATCCAGGGGCAATGCTTTATCCACTGCTCCACCTAGCTGTCCCCGCCAATGTTCTTAAGTAAATATTTTCTTTTTTAAAAAATAAAAGTATTTTATTGTTTTCCAGTTACATGTAGAAATAGTTTTCAACATTCGTTTATGTAAGATTTCCAATTTCAAATTTTTCTCCCTCCCTACTCTACCCCCCCCTTCCCTAGACAGCAGGTAATCTGATATAGGTTATATATACATAATAACATTAAACATATTTCTACATTAGTCATGTTATAAGAGAAGAATCAGAGCAAAAAGGAAAAACCTCCAAACAGAAAACCAACAGCACCAAAACCAAAAGAAATAGTATGGTCCAATCAGCATCCATATTCCACAGTTCCTTTTTTTTTTTTTTTCCTGGATTTGGAGAGCCTTTTCCATCATGAGTCCTTTGGAACTTTCTTGTACCATTGGATTGATGAGAAGAATCTAGTCTATCACAGTTGATCAACACATAATGTTCATGATACTTTGTTTCATGTTCTTCTGGTTCTGCTCATCTCACTCATCATCAATTCATGCAAGTCCTTCCAGGTTTCTCTGAACTCCTCCTGCTCATTGTTTCTTACAGCACAATAGAATTCCATTACATTCATATACCACAACTTGTTCAGCCATTCCCCAATTGATGGGCATCCCCTCAATTTCCAATTCCTTGCCACCACAAAAAGAGCAGCTAGAAATATTTTTGTACATGTGGGTCCTTTTCCCTTTTTTATGATCTCTTTGGGAAAAAGACCCAAAAGTGGTATTACTGGGTCAATGGGTATGCACAGCTTCATAGCTCTTTGGGCATAGTTCTAAATTGCTCTCCAGAATGGTTGGATCAGTTCACAGCTCCACCAACAATGCATTAGTGTTCCAATTTTTCCACAGCTTCTCCAACATTTTTTTTTTTTGGTGAGGCAATTGGGGTTAAGTGACTTGCCCAGGGTCACACAGCTAATAAGTGTTAAGTGTCTGAGGCCGGATTTGAACTCAGGTCCTCTTGAATCCAGGGCTGGTGCTCTATCCACTACGGCACCTAGCTGCCTCTTTTCTCCAACATTTTGTAAAGAATTAATTGTTATTTGAGGTTTTTATGACCCCATCTTTTGGCTGGAATGAAATAAAAACACCTTGGTATGTACACCAGCCTGGGGCTCTGCAAACTGCTCGGTGCTCCACCCACTGGTTGTAGCGATCACCATGGTGCTGGCACCTCATGTCATCACCACTTGCCAACACCTACATGGGCCTGGCAAAATTATAATGATTGGAAGCCCAGTGAGGGCCATCATGTGACTGTCAGAGCAGTCAGCCAATTGGATGGGGGCTGTGTGTGGTCGGCCTGGGGTCTGCTGGGAAGAAGGGAGGTTTTTCACCATTCGAGCTTGAAGCTGGAAGGTGACAGGATGCTGCTGTGTGTTCTCAGCTGATTCCTGGGCAGTGGTGGTATATAATTTCCCTTTTCCCATTTTCTTTCCTTTCCTTTAATTCTACTCATCCTGTTTGTATTTTTTAAGTTCGTTCTCGTTAAATAAATCCTGCTCTGTTTTGAGGGAGGCTATCAGTCTCCTTCTTTGCCCCAATATTGCGGTGAGCCACCTAGCTAACACTCCCCAATTAAAAATTGGTCCCTACCATTTATTATTTTCCTTTTTTGTCATATTAGCCAATCTGATAGGTGTCAGGTGGTAGCTCAGAGTAATATTTTCTTTTTATTAAAAAAAATCAAATTTAAAGTGAAGACATAATGCATAAGTGAATTAAATGATCATATAGATCGTGGTATAGAAAGAAAATATCAATTTGAATAATAAAATAAATTAATAATTCAATAATAATAAAGCATTAATTATTGGTAAAATTGATCATCTACCCTCCAGAGGAGTAAATAAATAATAATAATAATTTGCTGATTTTTACATAGCACTTTAGGCTTCATATATATGTTTATATATATTATATATTTATCATATTTGATCATTATAATACAAGGTAAGTATTACAGGTATAATTATCCTCATTTTACATATGAGAAAACCAAGGATCAGAGCAACATGTCTCAGATTCATACATTTCTCTCCACTCACATAGCCACTACCCTAATTTCATGCCTTTATTACCATATGATTCTACTATTTCAATTTGTCTCCCTGCCTCAAATTTCTCTGCTCTTCACAGCTGCCAAAATGCTTTTCTTAAAGTATAGTAAGTCTCACTGTCCCTCTGCTACTCAAAAAATTCAAATGGGTCTCTACTATCTCTAAGATCAAAAAAAGACTCCTCTAGCATTTAAACCATTTTATAACCTGGCCCTAAGCTGCCTTTCCGGCCATATTACACATTACTTCTCACTTCCTGGATTCTCCAGTCCAGGAATATTTGACCTCGTGGCTAGCCCTACAAACATTCTGTTTCTCCAAAATCGACAAACTTTCCCACTCTGTACAGCAGTGATTCAAATGTTTTAACTCCTCACAGTTTCCCACAACACCTTCTCTCACCCTCTCAATGGAGGACCTTGACTCATATTTCCCCTATTAAACTATAGGTCATTCATAGAGATCTCCCTTTCCCTCCTCATCTCACATCGTTTAGATATCTTTGCCCATGCCCTGTCCCTGCACTCCATTCTGGAAATGAAGAGGTGATCCTTCCTGTCAAATCCAACTCCTCTATGTGAACCCTTGAATTCATCCCTTCTTAACTTCTCCTCCATCTTTGATTTCTCCTTAACTATCCCTTGGTTCCTTTTCTGTTGCCTACAAAAATTGCTTGTATTATCTTCATCCTTTAAAAACAAACAAACAGGGGCAGCTAGGTGGCGCAGTGGATAGAGCACCAGCCCTGGAGTCAGGAGTACCTGAGTTCAAATCCGGCCTCAGACACTTAACACTTACTAGCTGTGTGACCCTGGGCAAGTCACTTAACCCCAATTGCCTCACTAAAACAAACAAACGAACAAACAAACAACCCCCTAATCAAGCCTATCATTCAAACTAGCTCTAATACTTTCTACCCCATAATAACTAAACTCCTTGAAAAAGTCATTTTTGGAGCAGTGAGGTGGCTCATTTGGATAGAACACTGAGCTGGGACTCTTTAAACAAAAGGGTAATTCATGATAGGCTTAAGTTTCCAGTGACATTCTCAAGATGGGAACATAGACATTGGGAAATGGAAATATTTATTTTTCATTTGGAACCTTCATCACAGCTTTGCTTTGGTGAAGGACACACGTTTTCTAGTTCTGCCTTTTAAAGTTGTTGTTCATGATGAATATGAACATGATTTTTCTTTGTGCACAAAAACAAAAATAAAGTCAATAAAGAAAAAAAAGTCAGGAGGACCTGAGTTCAAATCAAGTCTCAGAAACCACACTTACTAGCCATGTGACCCTGGGCAAGTCACTTAACCCTGATTGCCTCACAAAAAAAAAAATATATATATATATATATAAGTAATTTTCATAGGAGGTGCATCCTCTTCCCCTCATCTAACTCTTTTCTAAACTCTCTGACTTCTTATTGGGTCATTCACATGGAACTGACTAAAATTGACCCCTTCCTCTTCCATTTCCCTCTTACAATCCAGTTTCCCTCAGAGCTTAGATTATCATCCACCTTCTACTCAAAGTCTTTATTGATTCCACCTGCTGCTGCTAGTGCTTGACTCCCTTCCTCACCTGAATCTTGTACATATATGACATATGTATGTAAAAATGTAGATATAGAGGTAGATAGTCATATGAACATACACATAAGCACGTTTCCTTTTTTCAGAGCCCTTGAGGGCAGGGATAATTAGTTCTTGTCTTAGCATGTCTAGAGTCCAGTAAAGTTCCTAGCACTTGGTAGATACTGAATAAACACTGTTTGATTTAATGACTTGTTCATGTCTAACAACACTCTTTCCTCTAAACCACAACTCTAGGGTTACTACTTGACTGGTAATCCTTTGCCCCCTTTTTTTTTTTTTTTTTTAGGCAATTGGGGTTAAGTGACTTGCCCAGGGTCACACAGCTAGTAAGTGTCAAGTGTCTGAGGCCGGATTTGAACTCAGGTACTCTTGAATCCAGGGCTGGTGCTTTAACCACTGCGCCATCTAGCTGCCCCCCTTTGCCCCTTATTTTTAAAGTGACCAGCCAATATTTGCCATAATTAGTGTGTAGTAAGAGATACTAAGTGTTGGAAGCAGAAGGGGCACCCTAGAGAAGTGGAAAGAATGTTAACCTGGAGTCACCTCTAGCACTTAATAGGGCAGCAATGTAGAGTCAGGAGGACTCATCTTCCTAACAAATCTGGCCTCATACACTAGCTGTGTGACTCTGAGCAAGTCACTTAACCCAGTTTGCCTCAGTTTCCTCATCTGTAAAATGAACTGGAGAAGGAAATGTCAAACCATTTCAGTATCTCAAACCCCAAATGGGGTCACAAAGTGTTGGCTATAAGTGAAACAGCTAAACAATAACAAAGCACTTACTAGCTATGTGGACATTCACAAGTCACGATATTTTTTTCTTTCTTTTTTTTTTGGCAGGGCAATGAGGGTTAAGTGACTTGCCCAGGGTCACACAACTAGTAAGTGCCAAGTGTCTGAGGTCGCATTGGAACTCAGGTCCTCCTGAATCCAAGAGCAGTGCTTTATCTACTTCACCACCCAGCTGTCCCCAACTCATTTAATCTTTGAGGCAGCTAGGTGGTCTAGATAGAGTACCAGACCTGTACTGAGGAAGACCTGAGTTCAAATCTGGACTAAAACTCTTACTAGCTGTGTGTCCCTGGGCAAATTGCTTAACCTCTGCTTGCCTCAGTTTCCTCTTCTGCAAACTGAGGGTAGTAATAGTACCTATGTGCCAGGGTTGTTGTGAGGATCAAATGAGATATTTGTAAAATGCTTTGCAAAACAAAGGTATATAAATGATACCTGATATTATGCCTTTGGCCTCTTTCAAAGACATCTACTGAATGAGAGGTCGTTTGTGATCTATGTGGGGTGCTCTACTAATTAAAACAAGGATTCATTCACTCAAGATCCACGAGGTAGGTAGTTGACATATGTTACAAACTAAACTTGATGTTCCCTCCGCCCAAGACAACCCAAAATACTAGCATAAGAGAAAGTCAATAAAAATAAGTTAGAAAAGCAGATGTTTTCCTCTATGAGCACTCCTGCAGTCCAAAAGGAAATCGAGATTAAAAAATACTACTGAGCCCTGGAGTGGAGAAGGGCAGGAAGGAGAAGGGAATCCACTTATATAAATCTACTAAGCAGAATCCCCTGAAAGGATTAAGCTAGGATCTCATGCACTCATAGACACCTAAAGCTAGAAAGACCCTTATAAGACCCTGATTCAATCCTCTCTTTATTTAAAAGGAGAAAGTGAGGCACAGGAAAATATGAAGTGATTTGCCCCAGAACACACCATTAAGGGCAAATGAAGGACTAGAATTTTGTCATACTTTGTCCTTTCTTCCCCAACAGAAGTACAGCAGCCCTGCCAATGAACAGCCAATACAGAGGAAGAAGAGCATTTGACAATCTGACAACCATTAATGCCTTTTTTTTGGGGGGGGGGGGCAAAGTGATGGTCTCTTATCCTTGCCTATATCACTTCAGCCGACATACTTATGCAAAATTATACACAGAGCCATTCACAGCATCATATAGAAGTGCCTGCTTTCCTTGGTTTCTGGACCAGACCTGGGTCCCATGTGAGTCAAGAACACGGGAAGTTCAGCACAATGTTTCCTTCTGCCACTAGGGAATGTGTGCTGTCCAGTGCATGCAGGAGAAAGGAACTCATTCTTTGTAGCTGAAATTTCGAGGCTATTTTGAATTCTAGTTTTTCCTACTAATGAAAAAAAAAAAGATTTATTGGAGTTGTACTGTTTGTGTAGGACCAGAAAATCTAAATAGGTTTTAAAGGGTCTTAAGACAAGGAAAAAGAATGCCTTTAGTTTTTCCACCCGACTAGGAAAATTACAACTTCATATTTGCAACACTTGACTTAATACAGTGTCAGCACCTCCGTGAAACACTTTTGTTCAGCAGTTTATAATTCAAGCAGAAAGGTTCACTCCAAGCCAAACTTTGGCATCCAAATGCTTCCAGAAAAATGGAGGGAAAAAATAGTGTGGGCTAATTCTAAGTTATAAAAGTGAGGGGAAGAAGGCATTTATAGACGACTTCGAAAAATATTTCTAAGAATCTGAGACCATAACTGAAGATTACTGAATTGAGACACCATATTTCCGAATGTTATAGAAGTAGCCTGGGAATTCATCATTTCATTCCATTAATAGAGGATTTGTCATGTCAGAATTGCTTCCATAAATTCCTATGTCAGAACTAACTCCTAAATTAAAAATATTCCATTTATTGAAGAAAAAAGACACATTATTATGATTTCAAGATAGAATTAGTGCAGAACACTAATCGAGAGGTAGATGATCTCTTCATTATAACCCTTAAGAAAACATAGTGTAATGCTCAGAACACATCTGGAATACAGCATTCGGTTGTAGATGCTAACCTTTAGGAAGGATGTTGAAAACCTGAAGAGTATCTATCTAGAGGATGCTGATTGAGCTGGTGAGAAGGACTGGAGCTCATGCCAGTCAAGAGTACTGGCTGAAAGAACCAGGGATCCTTAGTGTCTAGAAAAGAAGGTCAAGGGGGGAGGGGGCCCAGAATCTATCTGCAAATGTTTTTTAAAATCATTATGGGGAAAAAAGGGGTTAGATGCATTTCTTGATCCCACAGGACAGAGCTTGGAGCAGAGGGTGGGAGCTGCAGAGGAAGATGTAGGTTAAACAAAAAGAAAACCTTCCCAACACTCAAGAGGACTTTCAACCACAGCTGTGGGATCCTAAGCTATTCTCTTCCTTCCCCATCTCCCTGGAGCCATTATAAAGCATGCTACCAGATGCAAAGATAAATGAGACACACTTTCTACCCTCAGGGAGTTGAAAATCCTGTGAGAGGAGAAAAATACAGCTACCACACATCCTAGATTTTCTAGGATACGGCTAGTTTCAAGGAGAGAGAATGTACTTTTAGCAAGGCTCTGTAAAAAGAATTTCCTTTCTTTGACTGACTATGTGATCCATTTTTTAATAGTTAAATCACCACAGGAGACTCATGCAGAGAAGTAAGTATAATATTAGCATATTTTAAGTGAATAAGGAAAGTCCAAAGGGCTATGCTAGTTTGTAGGATCACCTTTGGTTGGGGGGGGCGTGAGAGAAGGAAGAATAAGAAAAGGTCTGCTGGTGGAGCCTTGATAGATGCATAAGACCTTTTATTTTATCTATCTATCTATCTATCTATCTATCTATCTATCTATCTATCTATCTATCTATCTATCTATTCATTCATTCATTTTTTGGTGAGGTACTTGGGGTTAAGTGACTTGCCCAGGGTCACACAGCTAGTAAGTGTCATGTGTCTGAGGCTGGATTTGAACTCAGGTCCTCTGACTCCAGGGCCTGTGCTCTATCCACTTCATCACCCTAGCTGCCCTCGATGCATAAGATTTTAACAGGAAAGGGAAGGAGAGACTATGTGTCAGGCACTGTGCTAAACACTTTTACAACTATAATCCCCTTTGATCCTCGTAGTTGTTACCCTCACTTTACAATTGAGGAAACAAGCAAACAGAGAAGTTACTTGCCTAGGATCACACAGCTAGTAAGATTCAAAGTCAAATTTGAATTCATGACTCTAGGTCCAGCCTTCTATCCACTACACCATGTCCAACTCCTAAGAAGAAAGGAATACAAAGAATCTCCAGTGGTCTATGGCCTGATGGGACTTGGGGTTATGAGCAAGTAGTTTGGTTCCTTTTGCTATCTACACTTATGCCCCTTTGTGAACAAAGCCTAGTAGCCAACCAAAACAAAAGTCCCTGAGTTATTGGCGGGGAGGAGGAGAGGGGAATCTGAATGTATTCAGATCTCAGTACAGTGGTACATCTTCAGTGTACATGATCTATCTTTTCTGTGACCAGAAAATACTAATTTATATTTGTAAACTAGATGTGGGTCATTATTTCTTTTGAGCTTCAATCACACCCAACAAGCCTTCATTACATGCCTATTCTCTGTGCTGCACACCACAGATGAAGAAACAAAAATGAAATAAATTCCTTCAAGGAATTGATATTCTACTGAATCTCCACAACAGCTTGTTGAAGAAGGATACTTATCTCCATTTGAAAGACACAGTGGTTGAGTGATTTGTCCACAGTCAGCTTTTTCTACTGCAATATCTTCAATTCAGTTCAAGAGACATTTTTTTTTTTCAGTGCCAACAAGCAGTGTGTCAGGCATGGAGTAAAATAAAGGATCTATGACCTCAATGAGCTTATATCTGTGTATCCATCCTTCTACCCATCCATCCATCCATCCACCCACCCATCTTTTTCTTTCCAGTCCGCAGAAGGGCCACATATAATCTCTGTATTGCTAATTATGAAATAAAAGCCACTCCAGTTAGATCCACTGGGGATGTTTCTTTAGGAAAAACTCCTAGAATTTCTTAGTATGTGTGTATGTGGCAACTAGTTCTTTTTTTCCAGGGCAATGAGGATTAATTGACTTGCTCAGGGTCACACAGCTAGTAAGTGTCAAGTGTCTGAGGCCACATTTGAACCCAGGTCCTCCTGAATCCAGGGTTGGTGCTTTATCCACTGTGCCATGTAGCTGCCCCACGACTAGCTCTTTATAAAACAAAACAAAACAAAACAAAACAAAAAAACCCCAAAGCCCCACCACATTTCCACATTAATCATGTTCTGAAAACAAACAAAAAAAACAGAACAAAAATAGTATGCTTTGATGTGCATTCAGAGACTCCTAGAATTTCTGTTAGAATGGACTTCTGAACTTCATTTAGTCTAGTCCCTCACCCCAAACAAGGATTCCATCTTTACCCTGGCCACCCAGCCTCTGCTAGAGGATCTCAGAACTGTTTTCTATTTTCTTTATCTTTATAAGACCCAGTGCCTAGCAATGTGTCTGACAAAGAAAGGAGCTTTATAATGAACTACTTGTTGAACTGAATTAAACTCATTACAATCCAAAGATACCCTTCTCGGTTCTAATCACTAACTAAAGTTTGCATTATTTCACTTCTGCCTCTATGACTGCCACCCATTGCTTCAAGTTCTGTCCCCTGGAGCTAAAAAGGGGTCTTATCCCTCTTCCACTTTTCCTTGCAAAAGCCCTTCATATTCCTACCTCCTTTAATCAGTTTTCTCTCCCTCTAGAGTCCTCAACATGATACTCAGTTCAGTTTTGAGAGTGACTCATTTGGGATTTTCTTGGCAAAGATACTGGAGTGGTTTGCTTTTTCCTCTTCCAGCTCATTTTACAGATGACGAAACTGAGGCAAGCCAGGTTAAGTGACTTGTCCAGGGTCACATAGCTAGTAAGTGTCTGAGGCCAAATTTGAACTCAGGTCTTCCTGACTCCAGGCCCAAGCTGTTCAATCCACTGAGCCACCTATACCCTACCAGTACATAAAACTTAAAGCTAAAAGTATCTTACAACTCATATGCTCCCATACCCCCATTTTTTTTAAGATGAGGAAACTGAGAGCCAAGGAAGTTAAATGACTTGCTACAAGGCTAGTTAAGTGGCTGATCTGAGATTTGAACCCAGGCCTTATTCCAAAGACAGTTCTACTACACCCTGCTTCAGTCAACTGACTGAATTCAACAATCTAGATTTGTTCTCAACAAAACAAATAAATCAGTATCGTCAAAGTCCTCTCTTGAGACATCGTACTTCAACCTAAGGGCCATTCAGTTTTTATTTTATCATTTTAATTTTTTTTCCTTAAATCGAAAATAAAAATAGCCAACACTCCTGTTCCAGAGGCCTACAAAGTCTGATTCCAAAGACCTTTAAACTGAGCTGAGGGGGTGGGATGGAGAAAAGAACTCTGGGGACCCAAACAAAACCCTGGGCTTAGGCCCCCCTGATATGACGTCAGCACGAGTAGGGGCGGGGTCTGGAAGCACCCCCCTCCCCCCGCCCCTCCAACTTTTTGTTGTTGTTGTTAGGAAGGGCAGAGCGATTAGTCAGAGTGCAAGGGCTGGCAGCAGGAGGGGTCTCTGGGGCATCGCGAGAGCTGGAGAAGCCGCTGGAGAACAGACCTGCTCCGGTGGGTGGTGACTTACCTGGTTAAAGGCGGCGGCGATGAGTCCGGGTTCCCAGGTTTTAGAGGCTGCTAGCCCCGACCTGTCTTTATCTCTCTTGGGTCCCATGCAAAGAGCAGGAGACGCGCCCGCTTCTGGCTCTGATGAAGTCTGAGCGTCTCGCTTCCATAGTAACCAAAGCCCCGCCCAACCCTCCTCTCCTTACCCCTTCCCTACCCAGTCCCATTCTAGAGCCTTGGCTCAACTGCTGCCGTTTCCCCTAGCAACAGGAGAGGTGTCCACAGAAGCTGCCTATGCTCGAAGGCGGTCTGAGAGGGAGGAGATTGGGTTCGAATCCTGCTCCCTCCTGGACTAGTTGTGTGCCTTTGGCTAAGTCACAGCCTTTTCTGGCTTCGGTTTGCTCAGCCGTAAAATGGGAAGAGGAGGTGTTCAGACAGGTGATCCCTCAGACGCAACTCAGTTCGATCTTGGGGGACACCCCTCCCCAAACACTGGCTCTGGAGTCAGAGTTGAGTGGTCCAAAGCGCAGATCAAAGCGGAAGAGATCACGATACCCAAACAACCCGTCACTGACCCACAGGGGTTCACCTTGTCCTGGGAACCACAGCACAGCCACGGGGTTTTGTCCTGGGGACCCCGACAGAACATTTTTAATGGAAGGAGGATGGATGCGGGGTGGGATGGAGAAGAGAAGGAAAGGGGAGGAGGAGAGGGGAGAACGAGAAACGGGGGAGAGGGAAGGGATGAAAAAGGGGAAAAAGAGGGGGGAAGAGGGGGAAGAGTAGCGGGAAAAAGAAGGAGGAGAGGGAAGAAGGACGGAAGAGAAGGAATAGAAGGGAGAAGAAGGAGGAGGACGAGGAGGAGAGAGGAAGAGGGAGCGGAGGGGAGGAGGATAAAATAAAAAATACATAAAATAAGATATAGAATTACAAAAGAAGTCACTTATATTGAAATAGATATTTAAAATGTAAACAAATTCAGGGACCCCAGGTAAAGAAGTCATGTCTGACTCTTGGTGACCCCATTTGGAGTTTTCTTGGCAGAGATAGTGGAGTAATTTGTCATTTCCTTCTCCAGCTCATTTCATAGATGAGGAACTGAGGCAAACAGGGTTAAGTGACTTGCCCAGGGTCACACAGCTATTAAGTGTCTGAGGCCAGATTTGAATTCAAGAAGATGAATCTTCATAACTCCAGGGCCAACACTCTACCCACTGTGCCACCTAGCTGCTCCTGCATTTATATAGAATGTTCTATCTGTCAGACACTGTGAAAAGCACTTTACAATTATCTCATTTGATCCTCACATCAACACTAGGAGGTAGGTGCTTTCATTCTAGAACAGAAGTTAAGTGGCTTGCCCAGTCACACAGCTAGTATGCATGAGAAGATGGATTTGAATTTAAGTATTCCTGACTTCACGCCCAATGCTCTAAACACTGGTCCCTAAGACCAGTCAACTAGATCTTAGGGCACATTGCTTCTCTATCAGGAAAGCATTATTATAGTATATATACATCTGATGTATAATTTGTGATATAATATATATATGACATGTGTTTTATGTAATGTATAAGCTATATGTATAACGTACATGTACAATGTATATATGTACATATACAATTCATGTTAATATGTATTTTATATTATATAACCATATACATCATGTATATCACATGTCTATGTATATATTAAATATATAACAAATTGAATATAATGTATAATAATGTTCAATAAATATGTAATATATCACATACACATTACATGTGATTAATATACTTTACATAATTTACATGTCATTATATATTCATTCAGTAAACATTTATTAAGCACTACGTGCCAGAGACTGGGTTAAGTGCCAGGGATACAAAGGAGGCAAAGGACAATCCTTGCCCTCAAGAAGTTTACAATCTAATGGGGGAGATAATGTGCAAATATATACAAAACAAGTGATATATGAGATAAATGGGAAAGCCATGTAATTAGGAGGGATGGAGGCTTCTCATAAAAAGTGGGATTTTAGTTGGGACTTAAAGGAAGCCAGAGAGGTCAATAATAAGAGTGGAGGAGGGAAGGTGTTTCAGGCATGGAGTATAGAATCTAATACTAACATTACAACCATTTATGCACTATTTTATATAATATCACATATAATAAAACACATAAACTATATCAACATGATATGTGGTTGATACATATATATTATACAATGCACACAATCATATAATACATAATTTATACACTGTACATTATACATCATTTTTCAAATTATTATATATTATATTAGAATTATACATTATATATTTTTATATATACATATATACATACATACATGAATAGGACTGGAGGAGGAGAATCCAGAAAGGCTTCTCTAAAACTTGGCACAGCATCTGAGCCTTAAAATATCTAAGGACTAATTCTAAGAAGTAGTGTTTAGCATGGTAGGTCTTCCAGGAATCAGAGGTGGCAACTCCTAGTGTTGGTCACCTGCTTTTCCATCTTTGCTATCTTCCTTCAAGAGAATGTTTCTGTTTATCCTGCTCATGTTTCTGTTCACCCAACACTACCCTGTCTCTTTCTAGAATAACTTGATCAGGCCAAAGTTCTCTGATGGCCATGGAAAGATAAATAGGACATAATTTCTGTCTTCAAGTTGTTCACCATCTAGTCCATGGATACTTGAAACACCTGTTATTTCCTTACACAACCTTTTATGACTTATACAGTCTCCTGGATTTTCTGTGGCCTAAATTTTATTAAATTTTGTATGTTTATATATGAATATATATGTAAATCTTGCTCTCTCTATATATAAATATGTCATACATATTTCCATATCAGTCATGTTGTGAAAGAAGAATCAGGACAAAAGAAAAAAAAAGCACAAGAAAGAAAAATTAACAAATAAAGTGAAAATAGTATACTTTGATCTGCATTCAGACTCCATAGTTCTTTCTCTGGGTGTGGAGAGCATTTTCCATCATGAGTCTTTTGGAATTGCCCTGCATCATTGTATTGCTGAGAAGAGCTATGTCTATCACAGATCATTGCACAATGTTGCTGTTACTGTGGCTGCTTGCTTCACTCAGCATCATGATGTTCTAAATTTTATTAAATTAAGGACAATTAGCACCTTGTTTTTTAAAAGATCTTCAATGCAGAGGGGTAATTGTTTTGTACTGTGAACAAAAGGGGGTGACCTTGGTTTTAATGAGATTTTCCAGCTCCACCAGGTTGGTATTGGGACAACAGGCATTTATTCTGCTGCCAGAAGCCTTTCTGTTCCTTAGGAACAGTCAGAACTTGCAATGTGCCTGCAAGAACCCTCTTTATTTAGCATAGGGCTTCTTAATTTTTTTCCACTTGCAACCCCTTTTTGTCTGAGATTTTGTTTTACACGACCCTGGTTATATAGGCATATAAAATAGGTATACAAATCAGACATTTACTGCTACATTTTTCATGACCTCCACATTCAGTTACATGACCCCACATGGTGTTTGACCCACAGTTTAAGAAGCTTTGATTTAGCATGGGAGCTAAAAAAAAAAATCTCTATACTTGTAAGCATTCCCTCTGGACTGTTCCCATCTCAGATTCACAGATTGGGTTCCTTAGGAGATATGACTGCTACAGCAGGTTCAAGGTACTGTGGGGGTGTCTCTATTTCTAAAACTATAGTTCACAAGCCCCAACTGATCCTACTTCACACAATTAGCTTGAAGTGAAGGCATTTATTGAAATGGCATAATATGAGCTAGAAGTAATACAACATTCCCCTCATAAACTTGGGGCAGACTCTCCTACAAATACAAAGGATCAGTGGGCACACAAGTAGAGAACATAACTAGAGAGACAAATGTAGAGAAATGATGGAGACAGCTCATACCTATGACACGGAAAGATCAGGATGTTTCTTTTCTCATGTTGGTCCCTTAAGGGACCTCCTAAGGACTGCAACCTTGCTGGGCAGGTCACCCAGCTGGGCTCCCCAGGTCTGCTCCTCTCTGTAGCCCAATAGTCTTGGACCCATTCTCAGCTGAGCATAGCATTTCCTACTGGGCAAGTCTCTTTGCTGCAAGACATCATCACTGATAGAGTTGGAAGGGTAAGGGGGAAGGAAGGGAAGAGAAATCTCTTCCATCTCCATGTTGTAGTCTGCAAGCATCTCAAGTGAAAATGTGAGGAGAAATTCCCTCTAGAGAGCTGAGTTCTTCCTCCATGGATGACTCTCTTCTGAATGACTGACTCCTCCTGGCTTCTTATGGTAAACAGGGCCCTGGCTTGATCCTTCCAGTTGATTGAGGAATTTATTGGCACCTCCTAAAAGAGTAAAGAAGTATAAACACACGTTCTTTAGGCTGGCCAAGGTCGGAAAGGATCATATCTTTTAAAAGTTGCAAATGTGCCACTAAGAGATTGAAGAACTTCTCACCATGTTGTCTGGTTGTAAGAAGACTCCTTAACACCTCTTTTACACCTTTTTCACACACAGAGCTAAAATGCCAAATAGAACAGTCAAAGCTATACTGAGGAAGCAGCATTTGATCTGGGGTTTGAAAGATGTACTGGAATTTCACAGGTGGAGATGGAGTGCTTAGCCCCGTGCTTGGCATGGGGCTAACTAGTGCTGACTAGGTTTGTGAGGGAAGCCCATTACAGGTATCTGGACCCGGGTGGGCAAAAGTTTGGAAGTGGGGACACGTTGGAAAGGTCCACGTGACAGTTTACTGGCCGTATTGGCTGGAGGGGAAGAAGGTCATTCCTACCAGAAATGAGAACCTCTCTGGACTCCTGAGGACCCTCATCGTAGGAAAAGTACCAAGAATCCCTACATTTTATGATGTTGAATAAGAACTCATGAAATAATTGGATTGTTATAGTGTTTTCAGCATGGAATTAGAGACAGGGACCGGATCTATGATTTTACCTGGTTAAATACCAAAAATAAATATGAACAAGCCAGGGTTAATCATTTTATCTCAGGCAGAGAAAAGCCATTCAGTCAAAGAGGCCCTGCCAAAAGCCAGGGGGAAAAAACATTACCATCTGTAGTGCATTTATGATTTTTTTGGTATAATAAATTGTTTCCCCCACTAAATATGGGTTTAAATTTTATAAGTCTATACTTTACTACATAAATTTTCCCACATGTCAGTGGCTGAGACAAAACTGTGCCCAATTTGGTGAATTGACTTTCACATGCCCAAGTTACCACTGATTTGTTTGATCCAAGCTTCCCATTTGAAAATTTGCATTTACCCTCAGCTTCGTTCTCTGAAGTTTATCTGCCTGCAGAAATGTGTTGTCTATTTTCAGAGCTATTATATGGATGAACTGCTGTTTTAGAAGTTTCACACTTTGATCCAGCCCTTTCCATTTAATGAGGTGTGAGGTTTGTGGGGACTGTTTCTCAGGAAGGAGAAGGTCAAGTTTTCCCTCCCTGAATCTCCCCCACACCCTCTTTTCTTAAGTCCATATAAGAGGTTAGAATTTCTAATGTGACTAGATTCACCTAGAAATCCTGCTAATGGTATCTAATTAATGAATCACTGGCCTCTAGCTGTGAGAACCTGCTTACCTTTGACCAAGAACGTTTGCAGATTTTATCCAATTAGGAGTATTATGATACAGTGATAAAAGCTAACATTTATATAGTGCTTTGAAGGTCTGTAAAACCTAAATTAAAAATATGATTTGTACGAATATAATTTACACATTTGACAAATATGATCTCACTTTATGCTCCTAACTACTGTGGGAGATAGGTCGAATATATTATCTCCAGGTTACAGATGGGGAAACTGAGGCAGACAGAAGTTAAGTGCCAAGGTCCATACAGCCAGCAAATGTCTGAGGCTGACTATGATGACACCAGGCCCAGTGGCTCTGTGTATTTGACTACTGTATAGAATATAAAGAATTCTGAAACTGGAATCAGATGACCTGTGTTTTGAATCCTAATTCTGTTACTTTTTTCCTATCTGTGTGAACTTGGGCAAATGAATTGACTTCTCTGGTTATGTTTTTTTTTTTTCATCTGTAAATTGAGGAGGTGGGCTTCAATGACTTTAAAGGTAACTTACGGTTTCAGATTTGTGAATCCTTCTAGGGTTCTCAATCTTTCCTACCCTTCTTTAATAACCTTTTACATTTAGCACAAAGTTTATCTTTTTTCCCCCCTCCTTCTGATGTGAACCACCACAGTAAAATATGCTTTTGTAACCTTCACAAGGAAATAAGAACTGACATTTATAGAGCACTTTAAAATCTGCAAACCACTTTGCATATATTACCTTATTCGATGCTCAAAGCCGCCCTATTAGGTAAGTACTATAGCTATCCCTGTCTTACACATGGGTAAACCAAGGGCTGAGGGAGGTTCAGTGAGTTACCTCAAGGCACATAGCTAAGAAATGGCGGACATGGATTTGTCCAGACTGAATTCAAGGCTCTAAGCGCCCCCCACCCCCACCCCCACCCCCGGCCACCACCAGGGCTTCCTGGGTATTCTGCTAGAAGAGCTTGTTGACTGAAGCCTCCCATCTGCTTCAGGGTGTGGGACATATGGAGTTGATTACACCTGTGCTCCACAGTCAGCACCAGCTTCCTATTCCGTTGTGAGGATAATTTAAGGTGTTGACTTTAATCTTTAAAGTTTTTCATTGTTGGAAAGCCTGTTACCCCAGAAATCACATCTCTCCCTATGCATCATCATGGCAATTGCAATCAGCTGCAGTTCTCATGTTAACAGTCCTAAGATGAATTGTGGGGAGTCTGAAATCAGGACACTTTCTAAAAATGATCACGGGAACTCTATCCCTCTATCAATGGGAAATGCAAAATACGAAGCCGACGGTTTCTATCTTAAATTCCTTGTCACATATGTCACATATCCCGTAGGGCTTTGGTTCTATTATTAAGGGCTGTTGACTTACGTATTTTTTTCTAAACTTGTGGTCCCTGGGTTTAGAATACCAAATTATTTTCAATGAATCAGATAAATAACAGTCACATAAATTAGAGATGGACAAGTCTGAAAATGCATCTGTTTCATATTTGTTAGTGTGGGAGTTTTCTGTCTAGTATTCTCTCAAGTTTTACTTTGAATCTAAATTTAAATGTCTCCAGTGAAGGGAATTGTCATAATTCCTTTGGGGACTATTTCATAATCCATGATTTATGATAAAGCAATTCTTTTATATGTTCAGAAAAAACCGTTTGATTTCTTAATGTTATTATACCATTATCCCTAATATATTCCCACTACTTATAACTCTGTACTGGATTAAATCACTTCTCTCACTTCCTAGGGTCTTCACCATCCAAATGTAGGATTTGTAGGCTGTGATATATACAGGAAAAGATTTCTATCTAACAGACTGGGGAAATTCCTCCCACGGCAGGCTATTATGCAGAGTTTTTGGATCTAGAGTTCAAGAGGTCTTCATTTCAGTTCATGTCATCAGTTCAGCCCTCTTCATTTCACAGATGAGTAAACTGAGGCCCAAGAAGGTCAAGTAGATAGAGTGTTGGGCCTGGAATCAGGAATACTTGCTAGTTATGGTGACGCTGGGCAAGTATCTTAACCATTATCTGCCTCACTTTATTCTACTGTAAAAGGAGGTCAAGCCGTTCACCACTTTTCTTCTTCCTTGACTCAGGAAACAGTAGGGTATTCATCTGGCTCCTGAGCAAATGGCTGGGGCAGCATTAGAATTAGAAGGAGCCTTGTAGATAGCTAAGCATTCCAGTGGACAGCCAGAATGCTGGATTTGGAATCAGGAGGACCTAAATTTATATCTTGGCCCAGCTACTTAGTGCCAGTGTGACCCTGGTCAAGTCAGTTAACCCTTTTCAGGATCATTTTTCTCATCTGTAAAAAAAGATGATATTAGGGGCAGCTAGGTGGCACAGTGGATAGAGCACTGGCCCTGGATTCAGAAGGACCTGAGTTCAAATCCAGCCTCAGACACTTAACACTTACTAGCTGTATGACCCTGAGTAAGTTACTTAACCCCAAATGCCTCACTAAAAAAAAAAAAAAAAGATGATATTATTAGCATCTTCCTCACAGGGTGCTATGTAAAGACACTTGAGATAAGATGTTTCAGATAGATGGATAGATAGATAGATAGAAAGACAGATTAGATATAGACATAGGCACAGACAGATATAAACATAGATTAGATATAGACATAGATTTAGATATAACATATATAGATTATATATAAATGCTATCTGCCATTATTGTTATGGGCCATCCAGTCCAATCCTGTACTTGATGAATGAATTCTCAACAATATCACTAAGTGGGGGTCATTAAGCTTCCATTTGAAGTGCTGTGAGTGCTAAATCCAGTGCTTCATAAGACAAATCATTCCATTTGGGGGCAGTTCCGACTGGAATGAGTGGTTCCTATCAACATGGACCTCATCTCTACATCGGCGGTTTCTTTCATCTTGTGATAGTTAAAATTGGCTCAAGATAAATAAGGAAGATATTAAATGGAGCTGTCCATTTTAGTTTGCATGTCAATCCATAGTTTTCATTAACATTTTTCTTTATTCCCCCCTCATCTTTCTCATCCACTGACAACTTTCAGACATCAAGAGGCCCCAAATCGTTCCCTTCAGATGCATTATCTTTAAGTGAGAGAAGAGGGTTTATTGAGCTATAATGCCTTGTGAGGAGCTCAGTATAGCCTGGACTTTTTTGTTATTGCAAATATCTTTCAAACTCATGTCTTGTTTATATTATGAGAGGCACCATGATGCACTGAGAAGAATGGTGGCTAGAGTGCTCAGCCTGGAGTCACAAAGACCTGAGTTAAAATCCAGCCTCAGATACTTATGACCCTGGGCAAGTTGCTTAACCCTGTTTGCCTCAGTTTCCTCTTCTGTAAAATGAGCTGGTGAAAGAAATGTTCAACCACTTCAGTATCTTTGCCAAGAAAAACCCTAAAGTGGTCTTGAAGCCCTCTAAGGAAGCAAAACCTTCAAAAGTCTGGAGGCATCTCATTTGCTTCTTGACAGTTACAGTTATAAGGAAAATGTTTCCTTATATCAAGCCAACATTGACCTCTTTGCAACTTTTACCCACTGTTCCAAGGCTCAGGTCAAACAACACTAGGTCTTCTTTCCCAAGACAGAAATTAGAGTTCCCATCCTGGCTCTATTGCTTCCTACCTCCATGACCTTGGTCAAGTCACTTCACTTCAATGGAACTCAGTTTCCTCATTTGTCCTGCGGTCAGTGAAAACCCTCTGTCTTACTGCATGTAAAACAAGGGGGTTGGATGAGATCAAAGTTTCTTAAACTGTGGGTCACGATGGAATCGAATAACTGAATGTAGGGGTTGAGAAAAATTTGGCATCAGTAACAGGATATGCATACCTATTTTATGTACCTGTATACCTGGGGTCCCATAAAACATTCTTGGGCGAAAAGGGGTTGTGAATGGAAAAACTTTAAGAAGCCCTGCATTAGATGACTTCTAAGACCCCTTCCAGTTCAACACAGATTATTCTATGAATGTTCCTTCCAATCTTTTTCCTTGTTTCTTTTACTCCTTCAATAATCCTTCTGCATTTCATAATACCAAACGTACTGTGTGACGCTACTGTGCACTGCATTATGGTGGAGAGTGACTTGACCTCAAAGTCAAGAAGGCCTGCGTTCAATTCGTGTCCCTGACACAGGCTAGTCACCTAAATGCCCCATGCTCTAGGCAACAGTCCAAGGCTACAACTTTCAGAGAAGGTGTGGACTTTCATTAGTAGAGGGAGTTTCCTCATCTAGGAGTTACATATACTGTGATATGATAAACCTTTATGAAGCACCTACTATGTGCCAGGCACTATCCTAAGCTTTGGGGATACAAATATATAAAAAAAGACAGTTCCTGCCCTCAAGGAGCTTGGGGTGGGGGAAGAAGACAAAGTACAAAAGGCAGTTGAAAACAGGGAGGGGTGCCAAAAAGATTTGGCTAGGGGGTATGATGATAGTAGAGTCAGAGCCAAGCAGGGCAGGTAGTGGCAAATCAATATCACTGAAATTAAAGGTCAAATCTCTATCCCTATTTTTTAGCCTCTTACATTAGGTGTTTTATTTCATTCATTTTAACCCACTTAATTAACAAAGCTTTTTACAATTCAGTCACCCCCCAAAATTATATAGTAGTATACTGATTACATTTGGGACTTCTAAGAAATGACTAAAGCTTAAAAAACAAACAAACAGGCATAGACAATTCCACATCAGTTTCCATGGTAACATTCAATTATTCATGATGACCCTTCTAGGTTCAGCTTTTCAACTAGTTTTGAATGTACCTGGCGGTACTATCATATCAACCACACTCCTTCATATTTTGAAGCTTCTAATAAGGCAATGAGGTGGACATAGTGCTGAGCCTGGAGACAGAAAGAGTTGAATCCCAATTCAGTCTCAGACATTTAATAACTATGGGGCCCTAGACAAGTCTTCCTGCCTCAGTTTCCTCATCTGCAAAATGGGGATAATCACATATAGCTCACAGGGGTTTTTGTTTGTTTGTTTGTTTTTGCAGGGCAATGAGAGCTAAGTGACTTGCCCAGGGTCACACAGCTAGTAAGTGTCAAGTGTCCGAGCCTGGATTTGAACTCAGGTCCTCCTGAATCCATGGCCGGTGCTTTATCCACTGCGATACCTAGCTGCCCCTAGCTCATAGGTTGTTGTATCGAATGAGATGATAATTGTAAAATGCTTTGCAAATGTTAAAGAGTCATATAAATGTTAGCTTTTATTATTACGCTTGTATGGTACCTTTTGTGTAGTCACTGCCCTTAACTTATGGAATTGGTGCTAAAAATTCTTCAGAGCTTCCATATTCCATTGCATGGCTGACATTTATATGGTGCTTTCAGGTTTACCAAGCATTTTATATTCACCATATCATTTCACAATAATCTGATAAAGTTAACTATTGTCAATAATATGGATTTATTATAAATGCCTGCTTTGTGCCAGACATTGTGCTAAGTGCTGGGGATACAAAGAAAGGCAAAAGACAGTCCCTGCCCTCAGAGAGCTTCCAATCTAATGGGAAGACATACAAAAAGCTGAAAATTTGGGGAGAGGGAGGGAGGGAGTTTACTTGCTTGGGGGGCATGATGAAGCTTTCAATGGTGAGGTGTCTGCCTTGGTCCCCTTCCTTAAACAGAGGATCTGAGAGGTCCACCCTTGACAGTCAAAGGGTGGGAGAGGCCAGGGACGGAGCGTACTGAGATGATCCTAGTTTTAGAGTTGATTTAATCTTGCAGGAAGATGGGTTTCTGGGGAGGATGGAGAACAGCCAGATGGGAAGTGAAAATACTGTAGGTATTATTAGCACCCCTATTTTGGGGGTGAGCAAACAGAAACAGATCAAGTGACTTCCCCTCTGAGGTTACATTAGTGTGCATCTACTTGTTTACTTGTTGCCTCCCCCATTAGAAAGTGAGATTTTTGAGGACAGGGACAGACTCCCCCCCCCCCTTCGCCCATCCCCTGCCTTTGTATTCCCAATGCTTAGCACAGTGCTTGGTACAAAATAGTAACTAAGACTTATATGGAGCATTCTATGTGCCAGGTGCTGTGCGAAGTACTTTATAATTATTATCTCATTTGATCCTCACCACAACCCTGGGAGGTAGGTGCTATTATTATCGCCATTTTACCCATTGGGAAACTGAGGCAAACAGAGGTTAAGTGACAGGATCACACAGCTCATAAGTGGCTGAGGCTGAATGTGAAGGCAGGTCTTCCTGATTCCAGACTCAGTGTTCTACCTTCTGTGCCACCTAGTAAATGCTTCTTGACTAACAGATTTGTTCCTGCTAGAAAACATCAACGATAGGATTTTCACCTGTGTTTTCTGACTTCAGGTTCAGGTCTGTTCCTACTCTACCACATTAGAGTTGGGAATTTTTTTGCCCATAAGATAAAATAAAAACCTACAAAATGTCAACATTAGAGCTGAAAGAGACTTGAGAGATCACGTTGTCCAATCCCTTTATTTAATAGATGAGAAAATGAGAGATTGAGATGAAATGACACTAAGCACTATGTGCCAGGAGAGCTTTCAGTACTTAATGATTTTCATTTGTTCGTTCATTCATTCATTCATTCATTCATTCATTCATTCATTCATTCATTCATTCATTCATTCATTCATTCATTCTTGTGAGGGAAGGACTTTGTAAAAAGGATAGCTGTCAGGGCTGCTAGGTGGTATAGTGGATAGAGTGCTGGACCTGGAATCAGGAAGACTTATCTTCCTGAGTTTGAATCTGGCCTCAGACACTTACTAGCTGGGTGATCCTAGGCAAGTCATTTAACCCTGTTTGCCTTAGTTTCCTCATCCGTAAAATGAACTGAAGAAGGAAATAGAAAACCACTCCAGTATCTTTGCCAAGAAAACCCCAAATGGGGTCATAAAGAGTCTGAAGCAACAAAAGGAGAAATGGTAATGATTGAGGGGAAAATACTAGAAAGGGTGACAGTTTCTGCCCTCAGGGAACTTACATTCTAATGGGGGGAGGCAACAACAGAAAAGGGGAGCTAGAAAGGATGATAAGTGTAAGTTAAGCAGTAAGATTTGGAAATGGCAAGAAAGTGATGGGGAGGCAAAACTCATCTATCAGAACCAGAAGTCCCAGGGCTGCAGTCAAAGTTCCAGTGAGATTGGTATGAGGAAGATGGACAGAGTTCAGGGAGCATGATTTGGACATGGCCAGGGCCTGACATGAAGGTCAGCTCTGGTCAAGATGAGGAGAAAACTTACATATCAGAGCCCAGGGGGAAGAGTCCAGGCTACAGTGG